>NC_082727.1:5445625-5759847 GCF_030144855.1 Hypanus sabinus
TCCTAATCTATTTCCTTTTGTAGCCTCTCTACTTCCTCAAAATAACCTGTCCCTCCACCTATTTTCAAAGCACCTGCAAACTTTGCAACAAAGCCATGAATTCCATCATCCAAATCATTGACATATAATGTAAAAAGAATTGGTCCCAACACAGACCCCTGTGGAACACCACTAGTTACCAGCAGCCAACCAGAAAAGGCTTCCTTTATTCCTACTCTGCCTCCTGCCAATCAGCCACTGCTTTATCCATGCTAGAATCTTTCCTGTAAAACCATGGGCTCATAACTTATTAAGCACCTTCATGTGTGACTCCTTGTCAAAAGCTTTCTGAAAATCCAAGTACACAACATCAATAGATTCTCCGTTATCTATCCTACTTGTTATTTCTTCAAAGAATTCCAACAGATTTGTCAGGCAAGATTTTCCCTTGTGGAAACCATGCTGACCATGGCCTATTTTATCATTTGCCTCCAAGTACACCAAACCCACATCCTTAACAATAGATCCAACATCTTCCCAACCACTGAGGTCAGACTAACTGGCCTACACTTTTCTTTCTTCTGCCTCTCTCTCTTCTTCTTGAAGAGTAGAGTGATATTTGCAATTTCCAGTTGTTCCAAACCATTCCAGAATCTTGAAAGATCATTACTGATGCCTCCACAATCTCTTCAGCCACCTCTTTCAGAACCCTGGGGTGTGCACATTCTGGTCTAGATGGCTTATCTACCTTCAGGCCTTCCAGTTTCAAAAGAACCTTCTCTCTAGTAATGGCAACTTCACACACTTCTGCCCGCTGACACTCTCGAATTTCTGGCATACTGTGAAGACTGATGCAAAATAGGCCATTCCCTTGTTCCCCATTACTACCTCTCCAGCATCATTTTGCAGTGGTCCAATGTCCACTGTTGCCTCTTTTTACACTTTATATATCTGAAGGAACTTTTGTTATCCTCTTTAATATTATTGCCTAGCTTACCTTCGTATTCCATCTTTACCTTAATGACTATTTTAGTTGCCTTCTGTTGGTTTTTAGAAGCAATTCAATCCTCTAACTTCCCACTAATTTTTGTTCTATTATATGCCCTTACTTTGGCTTTTATATTGGCTTAGATTACTTTTGTTAGCCACCGTTGTGTTATCTTGCCTTTATAATACTCCTTCCTCTTTGGGATGTATATATCCTGTGCCTTCCGAGTTGCTTCCAGAAATTCCAGCCATTGCTGCTCTGCCATCATTCCTGCCTGTGTTCTTCTCCATTCAATTCTGGCCAACTCCTCTCCTGCCTCTGTAATTCCCTTTACTTCACTATAATATTGATACATCTGACATTAGCTTCTCCTTCTCAGATCTCAGGGTGAATTCAATCATAATCACTTGCCCCAAGGGTTCTTTTACCTGAAGCTCTCTAATCAATTCTGGTTCATTGCACAACACCAATCCAGAATAGATGATCCTCTAGTGGGCTCAACCATGAGCTGCTCTAAAAAGCCATCTCGTAGGCAGTCCAGAAATCCTCTTAAGATCCTGCAACAACCAGATTTTCTCAATCTGCCTGCATGTTGAAATCCCTATGACTATTCTAATATTGCCCTTATTGTTTGCATTTTCTATCTTCCAATGTAATTTGAAAACCACGTCCTTACTACTGTCTGGGGGTTTTTAACCCTTGTAGTTTCTTAACGCTATCCACAATGATTTGACACCTTCCAACCTTATGTCACCTCTTTGTAATGATCTGATTTCATTTTTCACACACAGGGCAAAGTCAACCCCTCTGCCTTTCTGCTTTTCCTTTCAATACAATGTGTATCCTTGGACATTAAGCTCCCAGCTATAATCCTCCTTCAGCCAGGATTCAGTGATACCTGCAGGATCATACATGCCAAGCTGTAGCTGTGCTACATCACCTACCTTATTCCATATACTGTGCATATTCAAATCTAATACCTTCAGTCCTGTATTCAGGCTTATCAATTTGTCTGCTTTTTACATTGCAACTCATCCATTTGACTGCAATTTTGCCTTATCATGCTTCTCATAGAAATTTTAAAAAAATCAAAATGTCATTGCGATACACAAACATGAACTTTTTAAGCATTTCACTCAATGTCATTAATAAGTGCCTGAAAGACAACTGGATTGTTGACCTGTCCAAAGGGCATTACTAAGTATTCATAATGACCTGCCATGGTATTAAAGGCTGTCATCTTAAAGTGAGACTTTGGCTCATTGGCCTTCAAGAATCAGGGCACTGAACGCAGGAGTTGGGATGTTATACTGAAGTTGTATAATACGTTGCTGAGGCCAAATTTGGAGTATTGTGTGCAATTCTGGTCACCTACCTAACAAAATATATCAATAAGATTGAAAGAATGCAGAGAAAATTTACAAAGATGTTACTGGGGTTTGAGGACCTGAGTTATAGGGAAAGGTTGCATAGATTATGGCTTTATTTCTTGGAGCACCAAAGAATGAGTGGAGATTCAATATAAATATATAAAATTTCAGGAGAATAGTTAGAGTAAATACAAGTGCAAACATGAGGAAATCTGCAGATGCTGGAAATTCAAACAACACACACAAAATGCTGGTGGAACACAGCAGGCCAGACAGCATCTATAAGGAGAAGCGCTGTCGATGTTTCGGGCTGAGACCCTCATGTGGGTCTTGGCCCGAAACGTCAACAATGCTTCTCCTTATAGATGCTGTCTGGCCTGCTGTGTTCCACCAGCATTTTGTGTGTGAGTAGATATAAGCAGGCTTTCTTCCCATGAGGTTGGATGACACTTAAAAACCATAATCACGGCAAAAGGTGAAATGCTTAAGAGATGAATTTGTTTTCAGTGCTATATTTTGTGCTATTCTTTGCCTGACAGTGTAGACTTGAGTTTTCTCCACTCAAGTACAAAGCTTGAGTAATAGTGATTTTATAAATTAATTTTGTCCATTGAACAGTGAAATTCCTGATGTGAGCCCAGAAGTTTGTTTTGTACCAGATGACCCCTAAGGAAATGACTCACCGGTTTAAGTTTTGAGATACAATGGTGCAGAGTGTTGTTGTGAAAGTACGATTTAAAATTTTCAACAATTGTGCTTTTAACTCCCTTTCAGGTATGTCGTGGCAAGACAAAATTGTGCAACAGCGTGCAAAGATGGCAGAGAAGAATGCCAGTTGGCTAGTGATCACGGCCCTTGATGAAGTTGCATGTGAGTGCTCTTTCATTATTTGAAGTTATTGCTACTTTTCAAATTATAGAACAAAATATAATAATACTGCTTGTATTCATTCATGCAATGTACACAACACAGGAAGGAACCATTCAATTCCACTGATCCATGTTAATGTTTACGTTCCACAAAAGTCTCTTGCTGTTAAAAGTGACATGATTTTTCACATCTCATCAGACAATCCATTTTACAATGGCTTATTCCCAGGGCAGTTCTTAATAATGTGCAATGTTCTTATACATTGTAGTGTTGGCTTGAAAATTGTTCAAGCATTAGAACAAAGTTGGAATTCTCAACCTTCTGATGTTCAGATGGAGATGCTCTGTTTGGACTATACTGACTTGAGTGGTCTGATGGATAATGAAGATGTCATTGTGTTAACTCTGCAAAGGCCAAATCATTGTAGGCAAACTATTATTTTAAATATGAGCATTTAATATCTTGTTCCAGGGTCCATACATACCTCTGTTTTTCATTTACTTTATCTCACTTGAACTATGATACCACTAGCTCTTTACAATTATGGAGTACTTTTAAAGTGGGGGGAGGTGAAAATATGTCTTAAATAAGAGTTCAGTTTTGCAGGATAATTCTTGTGGATCTAGATAGCTGGGTGTAGGAAGTCACACTTGATCATTTCTCCTTAATGGATGCAAGAGCATTGGCTATACATGCTCTCTTCCTGTTAATCAGTTCATTGACTACAGTGGAAGAGAGTGTGTGGAGGTAAATGTAACTGGCAAGAGATTCAGTTTTAGGGCTTGCAGTCAATGTATATCTCCCATAGCCGTCAGTGGGATATGATTTTCCAAGCTTTGTCATTTGAGATTGATCAGTGGCAGGCATGACTTATTCTTGAATTTTGGCAAAGTGAGTAGATTGCGCTGATCCAATTATCATACTGGGTGAGTACAAATGCAGGCAGTATAAATGTGATGGAACTTGGATTCTGTATTTACATTAGGTAATACATCTAACGTCAACAAATTAAGTCATTAAAATGTGAACTCACACTTAACTCACACAAATTCCTCAACTTTAATCCTTTGCCTATGTTTCAAGTGATCAAGGCAAGTCAAGTCACTTTTTATTGTTATTTCGACCATAACTGCTGGGTCAGTACACAGTAAAAACGAGACAATGTTTTTCAGGATCATGGTGCTACATGAACCAATACTGAAACTACTCTAGACAACAGACCTATTCAGGACTGCATAAAGTGCACAAAACAGTGCAGGCATTACAATAAATAATAAACAAGACAATAGGCATAGTAGAGGACAGTAAGTTGGTGTCAGTCCAGGCTCTGGGTATTGAGGAGTGTGATGGCTTGGTGGAAGAAACTTACGTAGATTGGTTGTGAGAGCCCGAATGCTTCAGTGCCTTTTCCCAGATGGCAGGAGGGAGAAGACTTTGTATGAGGGGTGTGTGGGGTCCTTCATAATGCTGTTTGCTTTGCGGACGCATCGTGTAATGTAAATATCTGTAATGGCAGGAAGAGAGACCCCGATGATCTCAGCTGACCTCACTATCTGCTGCTGGGTCTTGCGATCTGAGATAGTGCAATTTCCGAGCCAGGCAGTGATGCAGCTGCTCAGGATGCTCTCAATACAATCCCTGTAGAATGTGATGAGGATGGGGGGTGGGAGATGGACTTTCCTCAGCCTTCACAGACAGTAGAGACGCTGTTGGACTTTCTTTGCTATGGAGCTGGTGTTGAGGGACCAGGTGAGATTCACCGCCAGGTGAACATGAAGAAATTTGGTGCTCTTAAAAGGACCATAAGACAAAAGAGTAGAAATAGGCCATTTGTCCCATTGAATCCATTCCATCATGCCTGATTCATTTTCTCTCTCAAACCCATACTCTTCCCTTCTCACCGTAGCCTTTGACCTCCTTGCCTATCAACAACCTGCCAACCTCTATTTTAAATATACCCAATATCTAGGCCTCCACAGCCGTTTGTGGCAATGAATTCCACAGATTCAATGCCTTCTGGCTAAAGTTAAAGGAACGTCCTTCTATTCTGAGGCTATGCCTTCTGGTCCTGGGCTCTCCCACTATTGGAAACCATCCTCTCTATGTCCATTCTATCTATGACAGGGATGTGTGGTGATATTCCAAGTAATGCAGAGACACTGAAGCAGATTAAACAGTTCACTGAATATTGATAAGAACTGTGCAGAACAAAGGGAAAAATAATAAATGTTAGGCCAACAGGATAATTAACTAAAATTCTCAAATCAAAGCTAGCACCAACACTGTGGCCTGTAAGTAGTAACTTAAAGCTAAATTAATTCTGCTCCTTTACACTGTCAATCTCAGCTGTAGTCTTCTTTCCTAGAATGAGGGCTAAGGTAAGCAAGGAGTGTAGCTGGTGCTGTGCTTTGGTGAAGACACAACAAGATTGAGACAAAAGGAAGGGAGTTAAATGCAACCACTAAGAAACTCTAATTGGCTGGAACGTGCATACTCAAGGGTGTGTCTGCCAACCCTGTTAGGTCACCACTTCTATCTTAGCCGGGTCTGTAGCTACTCCATTCTGTGAGATTATGTGTCCAACATAGCTAACAGACGTCTTGCAGAACTGACACTTGTCCAGGGAGAGTTTTAACCCTTCCTCCTTTAGCCGACATAGCACCTTCAGTAGCTTCGCTTTGTGTTCTTCCAAGGTGGCTCCAAACACTACCAAATCATCCAAATACACCAACACTTCAAGCAAATTCATATCCCCCACCGTCTTCTCCATGACCCTCTGGAAGGTGGCAGGGGCCCCCGATATGCCCTGGGGCATCCTATAAATGCCATCTTCTCTTTGTTGGCCTTACTCATTGGATCTGGTAATATCCACTCCTCAAGTCCAGCACACTAAACCACTTTGCTCCACTCAGACAGGTCAACGCGTCTTTGACCCTCGGGATTGTATACTGGTCAGGGACTGGTCAAGGTCCTATAATCCACACACATGCGTACCCTTCCGTTCTTCTTCTGGGCCACTACTATTGGGGACACATAGGGGCTTTGGGACTCAGTGATGATTCCAGCTTCCTTCAACTTGCACAAGTGCTGCTGCACGTCTTCCACATCTGCAGGGGCCAGTCACCGTGACCTCTCTCTGAACGGAGTGTCCTCAGTCACTCGGATGGTATGGCGAGTGCTTTTGGAGCAACCCACATCAAACTTGCTAAGAGAGAAAACATTTTCCAGCTTCAACATCTTCTCCACCAGCCTGCGTTTCCACTCCGGCGGCACAGGAAAGTCCCCAAAGTTAAAGGCCTCAGCGGTCAGCTTTCCTCTGTTTTCCAATCCTTCCCCCTTAGTGGGCATCACGGGTGCTTGACATTACCCATCACTGGGAACAAATGCACCAGCAGCATCCCTCTCTTAAAAGTGATTTCTCTCTTCGTAGTGTTCCTGCCACTCACAGTTATCCGCCTCGCAAATACCACCGAGGGCTCTGCACTTCGGGCCTCACCAGCACCCCAGCCGGAAATCGTGTCTCCCCTCGAGGTCTTCCAGGGTGTCCACTAAAAGGGCCTCGCCATCAGGCACTCTGGGAAATCTGGGGGTTCCCATCACTCTTGTTACTTCCCTGGGCCTTATTATCACAGGCCCAGACTAAGTGCACCACACAGTCCCTCGTTTAAATTCAGTCTCTGGCCCAGGGTGGAGTCGCACTTCCTCAAAAGCAGCATGAAATGCTGGGTTCACGGCCTGGGCCCCCATACTGTTCTCTCTGGCCCTCTCCTGGCAGACTCCCATGAGCCTCCAAACCACAGGGGTGTTGGTCCCCATCGGGATTGAAGCGCCCCCCACATCCCCCCCCAGTCTAAGCTGGGTCCAGACAAACCGGTGCTAATGTCTCCAAAACTTCAGACGCTCCCACATTGGCTTCTGAAAACTCCAGTTTCACCGACAAATACCCATCATATGGATAATCCCCAGCACTGACGCCCCAAATCTCCAGTGTACTGAATGGGGTCAATGGCAAATGCTTTAAGTACTGATTGTAAAACGAACAGTATAGTAGCGTGACCTGCAACCCAGTGTCGAGTATGGCTTTAGCAGAGATTCCCTCTATCTGTAGCGACATGCTGGATCGGGGTCCCACTAATCCTTCCGGAATAGGGTCTTTTGCGTTCAGGGGTTCCTTGGTACATTGCTGGAAATGTTTTCCCTCAGAGACACCAGGCCGTTCCCTCACTGGTTCCCCTCTAAGTTTCCAGATACCTGGGGACTCGCCCTCTTAGGGGTGTCTGGTCGCTCACATTCCTGCTGGAAGTGACCCTGCTCCCAGCAGTTATAGCACACTCCCGCCTCTCTCAGTCGCTCCGGAAGCATCCCTCTTTCCCACAGTTATAGCACACGCTACCAGCCGCCCCTCTTCTCACAGACTACCCTCCACTCGCAACATCCTGCACTGTCCGTCCTCTGGGGGAGGGGCAATGCCCTCCCTACCAACCCCTCAGCTCGGCCACCACCTCCTTTATCAGTTGCCGGGTGGAGCTGGCTCCTCTCCCATCCCCACTGGGGGCTACATCTGAGGATCTCACCCTGCTGACAGAGTCCTCCCACGGCCTCAACGTGCGCTCATTCCCCCCTCACATCTCTGATCAGTTGAACGAATGTCGGAGGGGGCTCGTTTTATAAGACTGCCGGAGACTCCAAGCAATCTTGTCCTCGGCCTGGGCACCCCAAAATACCTGACCCATCCTTAACTGATCCACCTGTTCAGTCCGAATGACCCCCTGGCGCCGCAGTCCATTAAGCTGTCTCTCTAGCCGATAAAAGGTACGCAGAGAGCTTCTCACCCTCCTCCTGATACATGTTTTGAAACTTCCCCAGGAGCTTCCAGTCAACCCAAAAGCACTTTCCAAAATCTCCATATAGTCCTTCAGAGTGGCCAAAGGCTGGTTAACCTTCACACCTCGCACTACCCTAGCCGCCTCTCCCTGCAAACTTTCAACTAATCTCTGTTGCTTCTCCTCATCTGAGCACTGCCACTCACTCAACAACTGTGACGTTTGCTCAACCCATGTCTCATAATCCTCCTCACCCTCTGGAGTGAGCACTAACCTGGAGAAAACTCATGTTCTGGCGGGGCCCCTCTGCCCTCCTCACTAAGGAGGTTAGTGCAGAGGCCAACTCTGAACTCTCGCCTTTCTCTGTGGTACAGGAACTGACCAACTTTTCCAAATCTGACCACTCTTTCCCTTCATCCTCTAGCACCGAAAGAATCCGTTCCCTAAGATCTCCTACCCCCTCTGCAGGCAACTCTGCTCACTGAGCTTTGGCCACTTCTTCCCCGACACTCTGCAGGTGCCACGGCCCTGTCTCCCCAGTGACGCCAATCTCCTCTGGCAACTCTGCCCCTGTTACGTCCTCACTTGTCTGCACTAACACTATATTTGTACCTGTCTCAAAATCAAAGTTCCGTGATACAATCTCCACTTTGCTAAAAGTTTTAACTGCACTCAAACCTTGAAGTAACACTTCATCCGGCACGCTAGTCTCCACCCCCCTCAACACGCACGCATTGCTCTCTGCCACCTTTGCAGTTGCACACCATCGCTGAAAAGCAGCTGCCGCCATCGCAACTGTATTGTATTTAAGCAGAGGGGTCACCAGCATCCACAAATTCAATCCTGGGACGAGCACTCCACAAGTGTAATGCTCACGCTATCAGCTGACATATGACTAGGGGAAAATCCGTCCATCCGCCAAACCGTGTCTCCCATATGCACGGATGCTGTGAAATATACACTAGTACAAACTTGCACACACAATATCAGACCGCACACCATGTATGTTTACAGAGTACACTTTATAAATCTTAATAGAACTAGGTAATTAATAGCGATACAATATATAAAAAAGGAAAAGAAAATATTATCAGAGTTCAGTCAATTCGTGCACAGCCTTTGGAGCTCAATTATCAAAGTCTTCGGTCCACAATTCGACCTTCTCTGACCTCCTCGACCGGCCGCCTGGGACCAACCTCGGTGATCGAACAGAGCACACCCAGCAAGTCTTCCTTCTTCGGTTCCCCTCCCCGAAAACCCACACACTCACTCCAGGTTCCCACACATACAGATAGAACAACATTGCTTCCATTGATTAGTTTCTCCGTTATCAATAATTATAACCCAAACATTCCAACTAAACAGAGCATACCTCATCAGTTACCCACAAAGAAGTCATTTCATTATAACTCTACAGAGCAGCCATTTTATATATGCAATTAGCAGTTAACATACAGTTAACAATCTGAAAACCCTACAGAGCATTTGGCAGAGGCATTGAGTATGAGAGTGTAGGTGTTGTGTTGCAGTTGTACAAGCACTGATTCGGTAGCACTTGAAGTATTGTGTACAGTTCTGGTCCCCACAGTGTAAGAACGATGTGGCAGCAATAGAGAGAATGCAGAAAAGGTTTGCCAGGGTGTAGCTTGGTAGTTGCAAGGTGAGACTGATCCTGCTAGAAATGTAGGAGGTTGATGTATGATCTTTACAAAGCTTTTAAAAAAAAATGTTGAGATGCCAAGATAGAATCCTTGTGTCATTGTAGGGGAGTCTAAAACTAGAGGGCCCAGTTTAGGATAAGAGGGGAAAAATTTCAGGGAGATCTGAGGGGCAAGTTTTTCCACACAGAATGGTGAATATCTTGAACAAGCTGAAGAAGGCAGATACAATTACAATCTTTGAAAGCCATTGGATAGTTGGATAGCAAGGGCATAGAAGGATGTGGGCATCACAGTTGCTGTGGTTAAGGTGGACAGAAAGGGCCCCTTTCTGTGAACACTTTAGGATTCTAACAAGTGTTGCAAATAGAGCCATAACTGGAACATGTACATTTTTTAAACAGAAAAATGGTTATTATCTGTGATGTTGAGATTTGATATGGTAAATGGACAGGAGTTTGTGCACTCAGTGAAGGTATTCAGCAAAGACTCTGTCTGTTTAGTCTTCAACCTCGATAAAATTAAGTTTAATTTCTCACCTTTCATCTTCTATTTTGTTTCTTTCCACAGGGCTGTTCAACCTTCGTGGCTCTGATATAGTCTACAATCCTGTCTTCTTCGCCTTTGCTATCATTGGTCTAAACTCCATCAGGTAACTTAGATACAAAAAGTACCTCACATTTTACATTATCTGACATTGTTGCAAAGCTTTTAAATTTATTTCTAGTTTATTTTTCTAAGACTGTAAAATGCTTCAACTTAATAAATTTTTATGGTTGTGACCTTAAAGCTTTAAAATTATGCACTTACAGAGATGGTCAACTCAGCAGGGATCTAGCGGAGATATTCTGATTTCAGTAAAAGATACTTTTAGTGTAAGTGCTTAAATTTGATTAGCTATCATGAAGTAGATGATACAATAGACAGCAGTAGGCTGAAGACAGTTGGGAGAATTTAATTGGGAGAGGAAATGGGTTCTGCTTAGTTAGCAAGTTACTATAATCTATAATAGCTGTGATAAAGCCATTATTGTCATGACTTTCACAGAGTTGTTGAGGTTGAGAGAGGTGGGGCAGAATTATATTAGTACTTTGAGGAAAACTCGGGATGATCTAACTCAATGGGACAGATATCTTGCTTCATTTACTGCCTCCTGTGCAGTCTAATTCTATGGCATACATTTAGAGCTACAGTGCACAGGAGAGACCAATAGCTGCAGGCTTGGAGTTAATATATTTTGGTTTCTCTCTATAGCAAAATAGCGTAGTAAGACTTTAGTAGAATTGGGAAAATGCAATACAATATAGATTACCTTCCATCTAATACTTTTAGACTATTCAGAGTTTAAAAAAATTCTTTCAGACTAAAAAACCACTAACAATTTCAAGCCAATTACTGCCCAAATAAAATTCTTAATGTAAAGTATATATTTTAAACATTTTGAGTGCACTAGATGTATGTTAATAGACATTTATTCATTGAAGAGAGTGAATCTAAATCACCATTGTAGCTATAACATTTGTCATATAACTTTTTTAAAATCAAATTTTGACACAAGCATTTCCCAAGCTTTCCAATTTCCTATACCCACATTTAAACTGCATTCTGCTACTGCAGGCTAATTATGTCAACATATTGTCTGTCAGATACATTTCTTATTTTTTCATTTACTCTCTGCTTGTGTCAGTATTTATTACCCTTCCATAATTACCCTTGAAGTGATGATGGGATGTTACCTTAAACCATCACTGTTTGTGTAATGCTTTGATTTCCTGTGTATTTTCTCCAAAAAAAACAATTTACCTTTTTTATCTTCGGGATCTTATTTTGTCAAATATAGTCACATCTGCACCCGGGAGGCGACATCATAGATGTACTGCTCGTTCAAAGAAAAGGGTTTCTCTTCTTCCTCTATTGATGCTGCCTTCACCTGCATCTCCTCCATTTCCTGAACATCCGTGTCCACCCCATCTTCCTTTAACATCCCATCAACAGTGATGGCGTTTCTCTTGATGTTACCTACCACCCTATGAGCCTCCGCATCCAACACATTCTCCATGACATCTGCCCATATCAAAGGGATAATACAACTAACCATATCTTTTCACCCCCCCCCCCCCCCCACAGAAGAGATTCTCCCTCTGCGATTCCCTTGTCCATTCATCCTGAGCAGGGTATCAGGGTCACAACCAGTCCTTCTTGGTGAGGCAGCACTTCATCTGAGATCTGACAGGGTTGTCTATTTTGTCTGGTGCTCATGATGTAGCTTCCTCTACATTGGTGAAACTCGCTGTAAATTGGGGGATTGCTTTGTCGAGCTCCTCTGCTCTATAGGCTACAAGTGAGATTTTCCAGTGGCCATATATTTTAATTCTGATTCCCATTCCTGTTCTGCCATGATGGTCCAGGGATGCCCCTTTTGCCAAGGTGAGGTCACCCTTAGTGGAGGAGTATTCAGTTCTGGTAGCCTCCAACCTGATGACAAGAATATCAGTCTCCTTTCTGTGGAAAATATTTTCCCTTTACCCTCCCTTATTCTTCTGGCCTCTTACCTATTCTTACCCGTCTTATCACCTTCTCCTGGGTTCCCTTCTCTGTCCCTTTCTCCTATGGTCCAGTCTCCTCTCCTGTCAGATTCCTTCCTCTCCAGGCCTTTATCTTTCCTACCCACATGGCTTCACCTGTCACCTTCTAGCTAGCCTCCTTCCCTTCCCCCAACTTTTTTATTCTGTCATCATCCTTTCCAGTGCTGAAGAAGTGTCTCAGCTCAAAACATTGACTACTTATTCATTTCCATAGATGGTGCCTGCCCTGCCGAATTCCTCCAGCATTTTGTGTGTGGCTTTGAATTTCCAGCATCTGCAGACTTTCTCGTGTTCATTGTTTAAGATAATTGATTTAGTTAGTGCAATTCAAGGTTTTACTGAAAAACATCGGATGTTGTACCAACATTTTTAGCCTACTCCAGGATCAATCTAACATAGCCTTTCTCAACCTTTTATCCCTGGAGGAACCATTGAAATAATTTTCAGGTCTCGGGGAACTCCTGCATAAAAATTAATTATATCCAGAGCTCACAATATGCTAGCATGATCAGTAAGTCGTAGATATAATAATCCAAAAATAGTTGTCAATGGTCTTGAGTAGAGAATGAATTTTTAGCCAACCTTTTTTTGGAAAATAAAACAGTTAAGCTTAGCTTACCTTTCTTAGAATTCCTCAATTCAGAATCGAACTTGAGATAAGCACACACGGATTTCATTTTCAACTGAAATGAGACAATTTCTGTCTTTGCTCTGATGCTTGTTAAACAATAAAAGGCTTGCTCACACATGTAAGAAGTTGAAAACTTCAGCAAAATGTTCATTGCCTTCATACGAATGGCAGGATCCGCTTTCACAGAAATTCAGAACTTATCCAGGAGCAGGTCAGTAATTCTTATCTTGAGCGCATGATCAGAGTGCAGTTCACAAAGTTCTTCCTCTTTTCTCAAAGTCAAGTTCTCAGGCTGAGCAAAAGATTTAGAGAAAGGGTCTCTTGCCCAGTCATACACTTGTTTTGAAAGGGAGGATCACTTCTGTTGCAGTTCTGGGTGTTTTTCAATAAGACTCAAGACTTCTTGATATCCTTCCTCATTCTCAAACCCAAGCAGCAGTGGAAACATTTCAAGATTTCCTTTTGTAGCATGGTTTTTCCAAAGATTCCGTTTCCTTTTAAATCCAAGAATCTTGTCACTTGAAGTCAAAATATTTTCTCCAGGGCCTTGCAGAGACTTGTTCAACTGGTTCATATGATGAAATATGTCTGTTAAGCAGGCCAGATTCTGCAGTCATTCTTCATCTTCAAAGCACTTGGCATAATCTGGCACACTATTTTCTTGAAAGTACTTCTGCAATTCTCCTTTCAGTTCCATCACCACGTTGAGAACTCTTCCTCTGCTAAGCCACAAGATTTCTGTATGTAGCTAGGAAATTGGTGTGCTCTTTGTCTTTTTTCACAGTTTCTTAAACATTCTTGAGTGAACTGGTCTTGAAGCTACTAAATAACTTGCTTCCTGAGTCCTTTTACTGACTGTGACTTTATTTTCAAAAGCTTTAATCTGTTCGTTTGGAGATTCCAATAGTTTGAAATAATCATCACGTTTACATGTCATATGGCTGTGATTTGCAGTTAAGTGTCTTTTCAATTTTGCCAGAGCCATTGCTACATTAGTAGGTTGTTTGCCACAGACTAGGCACAGTGGAATAGGACAACTCAGATCACCAGTCCATATAAAACCCATTGTTAAGATATGGTACCGGCTGATTACTATAGTCCTGCCCACAGTTTTTGTCTCCAGGACCCAGAAGAGGCTGGATCGCGGAGGGTGGTCATTCATTGGTATGTTTGCACATCCAGCTGGCGGACCCTGCAGAAATACCTGTATAGTGACCACCCTCAGAGATTGCATACACTGGCGATGTACTTCCTCTGCTGGGGACACTGCCTGCAGGAAGGCACGCAGTTTCCAACGGACAGCATCAGCCGTGCCTCTTTGAGGGATCTGCCTCGCTTTTACTGAGAGCTTTTGAGGGTATGGAGTCTAGTCTCATTCAGATAGGGTGCTTCTGCGCTGGTGGGGGTGCTGCGAGGAGGATTGGTCCCTAACTTAACACAGTGGGTAAGTGGAGGAGTTCTGGCTGCACCACACCTAATGAGCTGGAAGTGCTCGTTGGACTCGGGCCTTGGTTTTACCACACGGGAAAGGGTCCCGCAGATGTGAGCCGTCTCGCGGGAATGCCCACTGTGCCATTCGTAATGCTCTAAAGTGTTTCTTGTACGGGTTGCTCTTGCACACCCTTCACTTCTGTGCTGGCAATCTGCTTTACCACCTGACAGCGGAGGAGCTCCCCTATATATTGGGGACCTGTTGTGACAGGTATTGAATAGGATAGTGCTGTTAAACAGGTCTTTAAGGAGGTTCACTGACACCCCGTCCACCTGTCCATTCTGTGTCCAGGAGGAGAGAGTGTAGCAGGCTTATATGGAGTGTGAGAGGCTGCAGCCCCTGCTTGAGTATCTGAAGGGGCGGCTGGTCAGGTTCTGTTTGCACTTCAACCCCGTGCTCCTCATATACGGGCACCCTGTACAGAAGGGCGTGTATCGTGAGGAGGATCTACTGGCGGGCTTGCTCCTAGATCAGCCCAAGAGAGCAATTCACTGGTCTAGGCACTGGAAAGTCGACGGCTTTGCCTGGGCTGACTGCCTGCCCCTTTTCTGAGGATGTGTTTGTGCCTGACTGGCCTTGGAGAGGGAGCATGAGGTCACAGCGGGAGCACTGGGAGATTTCCGGGAGTGGTATCCCCCCCCCCCCCCCCCCCCCCAAGGGAATTGACTGTTTTATAGACAATAGTAATCATATGTTGGTAAATATTTAATGTTTGTATTTTGTGTATTTGTTTAAATAAACTTGTATAATTTTGTAAAATAAAAAGATGGACTTTTTGTGTCTGTTGTTGCACTGCAGTGAAATGACTCAGAAGATTGTAGTCTTCATTATTAACCTTATCAGAATTGTCTGTGGGCCTAGGCGCAGAATCCTCCTCTTCAGTCTCACACCTCTTCAAAAATCGCCAGACTGGACTGTCTTTAGGATGAAAATTTCCTTCCAATTTCCTACTACACCAGTAGTTTGTTTGCTCCTATAACTCAGTCAGTGATGTGTAAGTTGGTGGAGGTAATTTGAGAGGGAGAGGCTGATGTCACAGCCTGAGTTGGGCAAGTCCATTCAATGTTTAGAAATACAGCATTCCTCATCAACCTGCTGTCCTCCCCTCCATGCTGTACAGTGCTCACTAATTATCAACCTACTGTCCTCCCCTCCATGCAGTATAGCGCTCACCAGTTATCAGCCTACCATCCTCCCTCCGTGCAATACAGTCCTCACCAATTATCAGCCTACCATCCTCCTCCATGCTATGCAGCGCACACCAATTATCAGCCTACTGTCTGCCCCTCTGTGCAATACAGTGCTCACCAGTTAATCAGCCTACTATCCTCCCCTCCATGAAACAAAGCGCTCCCAATTATCAGCCTGTCATCCTCCCCTCCATGCAATAGATCGCTCGCCAACGATCAACGGCCTCCCCTATCTCGCAACAAAAACTGAGAATGGACTCAGCCAAATAAGCACAGTCCTACTGTGCAGTGCTGTACTAGACCGAGATTGATAATGGGGCTGTTCAGTAACTGCCCACCACTGTGAGCACAAGCATCACAAGCATGTTGGAGCTTTCCTGCAGTTGACCAGAATTGATATTGTGAATGAACAGTGTCCTTAATTCCTGAGGATCTTAGTATCATATTGACATAATATTATAGCATCTGTTTGTTATTTCGTTATTAAAAGGGCAATTCGTACATTTTCAAGTTTTTTTTTCTATGAAGACTTTTTGCAAAGGCTTGTGAATGGGTAGGAACAGTAATGATTGAATGTAAACTTAAAGCAATCAGTCAATCTTGACACAAAATGCTGAAGGAACTTAGCAAGTTGGGCAGCATCTATGGAGGGGAATACACAGTTGACATTTTAGGATAAGACCCTTCAGCAGGACATTGGCTGTTTTATTTATTTCTGTAGATGCTGTGTTGCTTGCTGAGTCCCTTCAGCATTTTGGGTATGTGTTGCTTAAGGTTTTCAGCATCTGCAGAATCTTCTGTGTGCATCTAGTCAGTGTTTTACCTTTACCTATCAGTCACCATGTTTTGTTTTCAAATTGTAATCTAGTTTACTGTTACTGATTTATCTGCCTTTCACATTGTTGGATGTTATGTTTATGATGCTTTTTCATATTTTTCTATAATACTCTGTATCTATGCAATTTATTTCCATCATGATATCCACCAATATCTATGGTTCAATGCATCTGAAGTATTTGCAGCACAGGAAAGGATCAGTTGGCACATTAGGCTTATGTCTGTATTTATGCCCCTCGTGAGCTTTGTCCCATTTCGCCATCCAGTCTCCTGCTCTTATCCAGTTTTCATTTAATGCAACCATGCTGCTATTCCCTCTAGCCGCTTCCCATTGTACTGACCTGTGTAAGGAATTCAAAAAAGCTTGTTTATTTCATAATTGCTATTGTATTTATGATCTGTAATTATGGTCACACCTGCAAAGAAACATCTGTGTGACTTCTTGCAGCTTCAAGTCTTCCACCAAGGCTCCAGCTTACCAAAACACTCACCAATGAATCATGGTATTGATTGTTTGGTGTGCTAATCTCTGAGCTACAGAGAAAATGCAATCATTTCTTGCATCCTGCATAATTCCATCTTCTTGGAAAACTTTGGCTACTTATTGAAGACATTTTCCAGACCTTCTCTTGTGCTGTTCAATTAAGCCAGCCATTTAGGAGCCTGACAAGCAAAGGACAGTGAGTCTGATTTTCTCATTCCAAACAAGTCCCAGTGTTCATCTGCCCAAATCTAGCATTAACAGCTGATTGGCAATCTAGAATTAATAGTTTATAATACTTGATCAAATATGTGTCTTGTATCAAATTAATATGCAAAATGGTCAATATCTTGCTTGATGAACACATTATTGGATCTTTTTTCAGCTCAGTGTGATACCTAGCTGAGTAAAATGAGCACAGGAATTATTCTTAGATATACAGTCAGAGAGCCTTGGAATCAATCATTCGCCATAGAAGTAGGCTCTTTGGCACCACATCTATATGGACCATTATACATGGATGCTAGTCACATTTACCTGTATTTGGTCTGTACTTTTCTGTGTTGTTGTTGATTCAAGTGATTGTCAATATGCTTTTAAATGTAGTGAGATACCTGTCCACTATCTCCTTAGGCAGCATGTTTAAGATTCTAACTACTGTCAAAAGCATTTCCCCTTGGATCCCTTTAAAACTCGCTTTGTTATTATTCCCTGTTGCTGAAGTCGGTCTTGCTAAGTGGTAAAAGGTATCTTCACTATCTGTCCTCACGTAGTTTCATATATCTCTTATCAGGTCCTCCTTCAGGTTAATCCTGTCTAGGGAAAACAAATGCAGTCTATCCAATCCCTTGGAATAGAGGAGATTGAGGGTGTGACCTAATACAGGTGTATAAGATCATGAGAGGCATAGACAGGGTGAAAGCACTTGGTCTTTTTCCCCAGGAGCAGGTCATAAAATAAGTATAGATTCAAGATCAGGGGTGAAAGATTTGCAGGGGACATCAGGGTGCCTTCACACAAAGGGTGGTGTGTGTTTTGAATGAGTTGCCAGAAATAGTGGTTAAGGTGGGCACATCAGCAGCACTGAAAAACCATCCAGATCAGTACGTGGATAAGAGAGGCTTCAAGGGCTAAATGAGGGCAGATGAGACTAGCTCACTGGCCAGTACAGTTGGCATGAATGAGATGGGCTGAAGGGCCTGTTTGTCTACAAGTCATTAACAATTATGACAAACATTGTGTCCCAGCATTAATCCTTGTGGTATGACTTTGGTCACAGGGTACCCATCAAAAAAGCACTCTCTGCCTTCTATAGCCAAGTCAATGTTAGATCCAATTTGCTAATTTTCTTTGGATCCTACAGGCTCCAATTTTGGCCAGTTCATAATTACTTAATCAAAATTACTAGGGTAGATAATATATTTTAAAATATCTCATTACTGTTCATTGGAGCTTTGGTATAAGTGAGCTGCATATATTGCAAACATCTTATTACTTGTGACGTATTCTTAATGTCCTGAGGTCTTTGAAATACCTCAAACAAAATCAGAAAATAACTCATAAACCTGGCATAACCTTCTGATATTTTCTGTTTTTGTTTTACAGTGTTTGCAGTTTCTTGACTTTCTTTAAAATATATCTATATATACTTACTATAATTGACTTATTTATTTTCTTTCTGTATTATCAAGATTGCATTGTACTGCTGCCGCTAAGTTATTAAATTTTATGACATATGCTGGTGATATTAACCCTGATTCTGATTACCTTTAATGTGCACTCATGGCGATTGCTTGCCAAATTATCCACAGTTCTCAGACTTTTATTTTCCCTTTCTTCACTGCAGACTGTTCATTAACAAGAAGCACATGGAAGACCCTGCTGTGCGAGAGCATTTGCAGCTTGATTCAAATACAGCACCTGACTTCAGAGTTCAGCTACTCCCGTATGAATCTGTTCTAAGTGAACTACAGGCTATTTGTTCCAATATGAACTCCAAGGAAAAGGTCTGGATCAGTAGCAAAGCCAGCCATGCTCTTTCTGAAGCGATCCCAAAGGTTTGTCATCACTGAGCAGTTAGATATTAATCTGACCAAACAAAGCTGAAATCTTGTCAATTATAATCATAATGTATAGCTCAAGCTTTGTTAGCAAGACAGGTATCCAAAGTAAAAGTCATCAGGAAATGGTAATAATACTGAGCTTTTAAGAGTGTATTATAACTCTGATACTTATTTAAACTCTGGACTCCACGGGCATTGAAATTGTTCATCTCATTCTAAAGTAGGCATGGATTCCAAGTGTCACTTTAGAAGATCTTAGGTGGAGCAGGGAAGATTTGTCCACAGGATGATTATTCTACTGAGAAAAGTTGTCTAGCTTTATCTTGTCCTGCATTAACTTGTTGACAACTGCAGATTGTTCTCAGCACCATACTGTTGTAGAAACAGTTGAAAATGGCTGGGATGATTGGCCATAGGACATTGGAGACAGGAGAAGAATTAGGCCATTTGGCTCATTGAGTCTGCTCTGCCTTTCCATCATGGCTGATCTATTATTCCTCTCAATCCCATTCTTCTGCCTTCGCCCCATAACCTTTGATGCCCTGATTAATCAAGAAGCTCTGAACCTCTTCATTAAGTATATGCAGTGACTTCACCTGCACAGCTGTCTGCGACAATGAATTCTGCAGATTCACCACCCTCTGGCTAAAGAAGTTTTTTCTCATCTGTGTTCAAAATGGATGTGCCTTTATTCTGAAACTGCCCACTGCTCCTACACTCACCTACTATAGGAAACATCCTCTCCACATCCACTCTATCTAGAACATGAAGTCTGCAGATATTGGAAATCCAAAGCACCAGACACAAAACTCTGCAGATCAGGCTGCACCAATGGAAAAGTCAATATTTTGGGCCAAGACCCTTCTTCAGGACTCTATCCTCCACTCTATCTGAGCTTTTCAATACTTCATAAGTTTCAATGATGTCCCTCTCATTCTTCTAAACTCCAGTGTGTACAGGCCCAGAGCCATCAAATGCTCCTCTTATGTTAACCCCTTCGTTCCTGGGAATATTCTTGTGAACTCCTTTGGACTCTCTCCAATGCCAGCACATCTTCTTTTAGATAAGGGGCCCAAAACTGGTCTCAGAACTCCAATACTGCAGTGCAGTCTATCCAGTGCCTTATAAAGCCATTCTTGCTTTTGATTTCTTGTCCTCTCAAAGCGAATGTAAACATTGCATTCCCTTCCTTACCGACTCAGCTTGCAAGTTAACCATCAAGGGAATTCTGCATGCGCACTCCCAAGTCACATTGTACTTCTGATTTTTGAATTTTCTCCCGTTTATAAAATAGTCCACACCTTTATTTTTTCTACCAAAGTGCACGACAATGCACTTCCCTGCATTATATTCCATCTGCAACTTCGTTGTTCATTCCCCCAATCTGCCTATGTCCTTCTGCAAACACCCTAGATCCTCAGCACTTCCTGCCCCTCCCTCCATCAATCTTTATATTGTCAGCAAATCTGGCCACAAAGCTATCAATTCTTTAATCTGTATCATTGACATATGACATGAAAAAAAACGGTTCCAACACTGACCTCTGCGGAGTACTGCTAGTCACTGGCAGCTAACCCGAGAAAGCTCCCTTTATTCGCACTCTTTTTTTTCTGCCAGTTGGCCAGTAATTCAAGAAATTATTGTTGTGCTGACCTTTTAACATACTCCAATCTGATGTTTCCTTCCAGTATAACCCTCCATTTTGTTCATCCATGTGCCTATCTAAGAGTCTTAAATATCCCTGATGTATCTGCCTGTACCCACACCCATGGCAACATATTCTAAGCACCCACCACTTTATCTGAAAACAGTACCTCTGGCATCCTCCTCTAAAATTATACCTTGTATTATATGTTTGTGGCCTATGAAAGAGGCTAGGGCTGTTGACTTTATTAGATTAGATTCAACTTTATTGTCATTGTGCCGTACAGATACAAAGCCAAATGAAATGCAGTTAGCATCTAACCAGAAATGCAAAGAATAGTGTTATTTACAAAATAACTGTGAATAAAAAGCAAGTGCTACATCATACAAATATAAAAGTACTGAGACAATACAATATGGGTGCAATACTGCTTAGTGCTGTGATGTGAGGTTTAGCAGGGTCACAGCCTCAGGGAAGAAGCTCTTCCTGTGCCTGCTGGTCTGGGAACAGAGGCTTCTGTAGTGCCTACTGGATGGGAGGAGAGTAAAAAAATCCATGGTTAGGGTGAGATGCAACCTTGATATCAAAGCCTCATCATTTTATACACCTCTGTCAAGTGGCCTATCACCCTTCTTACTTAGAATTCATATAGACTGTGGTTCATGTATTTACAGAAAGCAAGTTGGGAAAATGTCATTGTTAGGTGCATGCTCTGGGTCGCCTGATATATTATCACTTGGTCATCGTCTTTGCTAAATGTTGACAATTTCAACCTGACAGATTGTCAGGCTGATCAGGGGCTATTTTATCTTTTGACAGTGCTTCATTCAGTACTTGCATTAAATCACTTATCCAGAACTGAATGACTTCCAGAAGAGGAAATGACAGGAATGCAGATCAGGTTGGACAGTAATTGGAAAGATTATACCTACCCTGCTGTGCATTTTCAATTTTATTTGTATTTAGTTCCATTTTTGAGCTCTTGCTGTCTCTTAAATCCCTCAGGAAAGTAACACATTGAGCAGACCTCAGATACAAGAATTTCGGATGTACAGACTACACATTTGGCTCCCAACTCATGCCTCAAAATTGCCATAGTTCTTTATATGTTATTGGGTCTCTTTCTTCATATCAAAGCGTGGCCAAGGCCAGGCTCTTACTTTGGTATTAAGTGTAAATCTGATGGTATTTTAAATAAATGTGGGAGATTAGTAGTACAGTATTTCCCAAAAGTTAGTGCAGCTTTTTATTGATGTGGTTTGTGCGCAGTAGAGTTGAAGGTTGGTAATGGGACAAGCTTTAATTTTTGTGGGTAAGCATATAAAATTAGATTTTATAATCATGGTAGCATAGCAGTTAGCACAACTGCTTTACAGTGCTAGTGATTACTAATTTGGGTTAATTCTGCCACTGTCTGTAAAGAGTTTTTGTGTTCTCCCCCTGACTGTGAGTTTCCTCTGGGTACTCTGGTTTGCTCCCACATTCCAAAAATATATGGTTAGTAAATTGTGAGCATGCCATGTTGGCACTGGAAGTGCAGAAACACTTGCAGGCTACCCTGGAACAATCCTCAGACTTGATGCAAAGCGATGCATTTCATTGTGTGTTTTGTTGTACCTGTGACAAATAAAGTCACATGTGACAATAAATAAAAAACGTGACAAACAAATAAACACTCCAATCTCAGCAGTGGGTTGTATTCCTGTCCTAGTTTATGATTCCATTGACTCCAAAAGAGTAATGAGGAGAGATGTTCAATAGGTGGCTAAACTATTGGCACTTATTTAAATGGCTGACAAAATTTGTCTCTAAATACTTTTAGATTTTCTCATTCCACAGTTTGTCAAAATTGTAGAACAGGAATTGAATTGAGCATTAGTAAACTATTTATTTTGATTTCAATAGATGTTGAGGCTGCAGACAGTTTACACTCCAGTTTGCATTACAAAAGCTATGAAGAATCCAACAGAGATTGAAGGCATGAGGCAAGCCCATGTGAGTAACTTGATCATTAGTTTCCTTGTAGAATTTTCGTACTTTCATCTCTGGAAAGTTTTAGTTATCTTAAACAATTGAAAATGGAACTTAAATGATTTGTACATAATCCACCTGCAGTATCATTGTTCCAATATATTTATTTAGTATGTGCAAATTGATGGGGGTTAAAGTATTTTATATCAATACAAGATCGTACCCTTTTGTCAATTTGATTGTTCTTGGTCAAATTAATCAATTTAAGCTTAAATTTTTGCAGCACTTTGAGTCCACTGTAATATTTTTTCTTAAGCACCATAAGAGTACTTGCATGAATTTCTGCAGTTGTTGTCTGCTTCACATCGGGTTATAACCTCCAGCATAAGATGTTGGATTTTAGATGGGTCTTGCTCTCCTCATTTGAGGGGAAAACATTTGTAATCTTTTAAAAGTAAATGCAGAATCATGCAGGCATGATAAAAGAAGTAGATGGGAATTAACTGATCTGTTTTATGTTTTTAAATGCCAGATTAAAGATGCAGTAGCTCTCTGTGAGTTGTTTGCTTGGCTTGAGAAGGAGGTAAGAAATCTTGTTTATGTTATTGCTGGGATTGTTTCACAGTTTCCATTGTTCAGTGGAACTTATTAATAACCATGAAACACCTTCTGTAATAACCTTCTATAGAATATTTTTAACAACATCATTACTTGTATTCACTTTTTTGCTAGTTTCTTTTTGTATTTCTATTGTACTGATTTATCTGCTAAAACTGGAACTTTGCAGGTTCCAAAAGGCAAAATAACTGAAATAGATGCTGCAGACAAAGTTGCAGAATTACGCAGGTAAGGCTGGCATGTGTTTATCATTAAATTAAATGTGTGAAACAAGCTGTTTCCTATTTTGTTAGGAAACAATGTTATTGAACATTTGTATTTCTGTAGATCAGAGCCTTATTTTCACCATCTAACTTTAAGACCACTCTGTTCGGACAAAATTTATATCTACATACATAAGGGAAATGAATATCATACTTCAAGATTTGCTGATGATACTGAAGTAGATGGGTATTATGTATGTGTAAAGGAGCAAGGGTGTGGACAAGAAGGTGGCAGATTGGATATAATATGGAAAACTGCCATGCACTTTGCCCAAAACAGAAAGCAATATTATTAACATTAAAGGACATCTAAGTGTCTATTTATAAAAGTAACAAGCAGGCACAAAAAAATGGTCAGGAAGGTAAACCTTTAGTAAGAGGATTTGAATGCAGGATTACTGCAGTTTTGTAGAACCTTGGTGACATTGCAGGTAGAGTATTTTGTACACTTTTGATTTCCTTATCTGAGGGAGATATAATTGTTATAGAGGGAATGCCATGAAGATTTGCTGAGATGGCAGGTATGCAGAATGAGAGGCAATTTGAGGTGACTAAAGCTTATATTTTTGCAAAACCTAATGGAGCAAGATTTGCACCTTCCTATTGGCAAAATTGCTCCAGCTGTGCCAGGTTAGTTGGGGAGCTCTCTTGATGTCTTGCCAGAGACGTTAGATCAGGTTAAGGTCAGGACTCTGACTTAGCCACTCAAGAGCATCTATTTTCTTTATTTGAAGCCACTCCATGATTACTCTAGCAGTGTGCTGCTGAAACACGAACTTCTTCCTCAGTTTAAGCTTTCTGGCAGAGGCGAGCAGGTTTTTATCCAGACTCTGTCTGTATTTAGCACCATTCATCTTCCCATCCATCCTGACCAGATTTCCTGTCCCTGCTTCTGAAAAGCATCTGCATGCCATGATGCTACCTCCACCATACTTTACAGTAGGGATGGTGTTACCTGGCTGATGCACAGTATTAGATTTACTGCTTAGTGTTGAGGCCAAAGAGTACATCTGACTGCAAGACCTTTTTCCATATTTTTGCAGTACCTTCTAAGTGATGCTTTGCAAAGTCTTTAGGTGGAAAAAAATGTTTTTTTTTGTTTTTTAGCTATGCCTTCTTCCTTGCCACCCTTCTGTAAATATCATTTTTGTGCAAGGCCTTAAAGATTCTGGAGCAATGATCTTCATCCCCAATTGCAGCCACTGATTTCTTCAGCTCACTCAGTGTGACTGTTAGCACCACAGTAGCCTCTTTCAGAAGTGCCATTCAGTAGTTTGTGGTTTAATTGATTATGTTTTGCAATTTCAATAATAATTTTTTAAATATTGCTTGTTTTAATTCCCTCATTAATGTTTTGCAGCCAGCAAGACAAATTTGTAGGCTTGAGCTTTTCCTCTATCTCCAGCAGTGGTCCAAACAGTGCAATTATTCACTACAGGTAACAAACAATTAGACTGAGTTGGTATAATGCGCTTTTATGTTCAGAGGTAAAAGTGATAATCTTTGAGGGTTTTGTTTAAGGATCTGTATGACAATTTCTTCTAAGTACTAAATGTTTAACCATGTGTGTAAATAATGATTAAATCTCTTCATATTTCTTCAAGAATAGGAATGATTAGGGAGAACTGAAAGCAGAAATAATAGAATAAGATAATATTGATTATGTTAGTGGTAAATAATAGTGATGAAAGAGGAGGACTTTAGAACCTTTTCTGATTAGCTTCCAGTTGTACTTGGACTTCTTGTATAGATCTGGATCACTGATCTTGAATGCCACAGATCTAGCCCTCAGCAAACTACGAATCTCATGGTTTATCTTGATGAAGTTGGTGACAATTGTGGCATACTTATTCAGATCTGAACATGGGTCTCTGAATTTTGTCCAGTCCACCAACTCAAAGCAGTCCTATAAATGCTTCTCTGCCTCCCTTGACCACAGTGGTGATGTTATGGCGAGGATTGGAGTTTTTATTACAAACTATCATCAATGGAGGGGGAGGTGGCCCTCATCTTAAAACAAATTTTCTTCAATCCAAAGTTTTCATTTTTCTTCTGTTATTTCTTATTTACTTTAACCCACTATCTTTACCCCTTTGTGCTGTACCTACACAGAGATGGGCCTTTTGCAAAGTCAAACTTCAGTGCCTATGCTCTATGTGAGCCACGTGCAGTTCCGCTTTTACCTTTAATGTATACTGACAGTTTTCTGTCCTAGACTTTTATGAAGCTCTCGTTAGGCTAGTATGCAGGCATGAGTTCGCTGTAGTTCACCTTGGTTTACAATTGTGCCTCAGGATGGTTGAAGCTTTTATGGACTTTCACTGCCTGGTACCAACCATGTAGAAGCCCCTTTATCTGACTGCTACATGCTCACCACCCCTATTGCTCTCTCTGCTGTGCTTCAGAACCAAGAATTCACTATTCTTTCTTATGAATTTACTGTCTCCTTCTATAAGTGCCAATTAGCACAGATTCCATTAGGACTCTTTCCTCAGTAAGTTTCCAGAGTAATAAATGAATTAATAGTGTGGGGTCTGTCCTCATAATTTTCAACCTTTTCACTGGGACAGATATTAAGCTGATGGTTTGCAGTTTTCTGCTTTCTCCTCTCTTGAATAAATAAGTCACATTTGTTGTTTCCTCAAATCTAATTAAACCAAATAAAGAACGTTCTTACAAGCCAATTGTTTTCGAACCTGGAGACTTCTCAGTCTGTAGTTCTGACAATATTCTGAATGTATTAGACTTGGCATTTTCATGAGCACTCAATAATAGTGCATTTTATGGCCTCTTAAACTGCTAAAAAATGTTTATATCTCACAAAAATTAGACATAGGAGTGGAATTGGGCCATTCAGCCCATCAAGTCAGCTCCACCATTTCATCATGGCTGATCCATTTTCCCTCTCAACCCCATTCTCCTGCCATCTCCCTGTAACCTTTCATGCCATGACTAATCAAGAACCTATCAACCACCACTTTTTATACATTCAATGACCTGGCCTCCACAGCTGCCTGTGGCAATGAATTTCACAGATTCGCCATCCTTGGGCTAAAGAAATTCCTCCTTGTATATATTAAAATGGACATCCCTTTATTCTCAGACTGTGCCCTCTGGTCCTAGAGTCCCTCACTATAGGAAACAGCCTCTCGATGTGCATTCTATCTAAGCTTCAATGGTTTCAATGCGATCCCCCCTCATTCTTCTAAATTCCAGTGAATACAGGCCCAGAGACATCAATATTCCTCATACAATAACCGTTTCATTTTTGCAGTTATAGTCCATTCCTCTTTTCAACCCTCTCTATTGTCAGCATATCCTTTCTTAGATAAGAGAACCTTTACTGCTCCAAGTGAGGTCTCACCAGTGCTTTATAAAACCCTCAGCATTGCATCCTTGCTTTTATATTCTAGTCCTCTCGAAATGAAAACTAACATTGCATTTACCTTCCTCATCACCAACTCAACTTGCAGGTTAACCTTCAGTGAATCCTGAATGAGGACTCAATTTCATCATCCAAATCAAAGCCATAGTCCCAGGACAGACCCCTGTGGAACACCAGTAGTCACCTACAACCAACTAGAAAAGGATACCTTTATTTCCACTCTTTACCTGTTGCTGATCAGTCAATCCTCTATCCTTGCTGGTATCATTTCTGTAATACCATGTGCTCTTAACTTGGTAAGCAGCTTCATGTGCGGCCCCTTGTCAAATACCTTCTAAAATTTCAAGTACACCACTTCCACTGATGCTCTTTTGTCTATTCTGCTTGTTATTTCTTCAAAGAATCCCAGAAAGTGTGTCAGTCAAGATTTTCCTTAAGGAAACCATGCTGACTTTGGTCAATTTTAACATGTGCCTTCAAGTACCCTGAGACGTCATCCTTAACAATCGACTCCAACATCTTTTCAAGCACTGAGGTCAGGCTAACTGGCCTATAATTTCCATTGTTTTGCCTCCATCCCTTCTTGCATTGACATTTGCAATTTTCCAGTCTTCTGAAACCATGCTAGAACCTAGTGATTCTTTTGAGAACATTGCTAATGCCTCTCGAATTTCCACAGTAAAGACTGATGCAAAATTCTTAGTTCATCTGCCATTTCCTTGTCTCCATTACTATTTCTCCTGCGTCATTTTTCAGCAGTCCAATATCTATTCTTGCCTCTCTTTTACACTTATATCTGAATAAACCTTTCTTATCTTCTCTGATATTGGCTAATTTACCTTTGCATTTCATCTTGTTCCTTTTAGTTGCCTTCTGTTGTTTTTTTAAGAACTTCCCAATCTTACTGCTAATTTTTGCTTTATTATTTATCCTCTCTTTTGCTTTTACGTTGTCTTTACCTTGTCCACACTGTTGTGCCATCCTGCCTGTAGAATATTTAGTGACGACTGAGCTCATCAGTTTCACCAACTTTGCCACAACTTCCACCCTGCCCTTAAATTCACTTTGTCCATTTTTGACACCTTCCTCCCCTTTCTGAATACAGGCAGTCCCCGGGTTATGTACGAGTTCCGTTCCTGAGTCCGTCTTTAAGTCGGATTTGTACGTAAGTCGGAACAAGTACATCTTGTATTATTTAGCGTCAGTTAGTCAAACGTTTGTCTTAGTATATAGTACATATTTTACCTTTCTATGCATATAAATACTTAAGAAACATATGTATTCCAGTAACTAAACCACTGCGTTGCTTAGTAATTATTGTAGCTTTCATCAGGGCAGGGCCTTTCACATGCTTCATTATTCTCACTTTATCCTTTAAAATTGTTTCGATCGTTGACCAACTGTAGCCTAACACTTTTCCAATGACCGATGGCGTTTCACCTCTTTCCACACGCTTTATTATTTCCACTTTATTTTCAATCACGATCGCTTCCCGTCAATGGAACAGAAACACTGCCAGCAGCGGGTCCTGAGCTGCGCCGGCTCCTGAGGTCCACTGGGTCCTAAGGACCACTGCACCGTGTTCCCCGGGTCCTGAACTTCACCGCACTGCGACAGGTTAAATGGGACAAGTGGGGGCTGTGCTGGGTTTGGGTGTTTGATCCTCCACAATATTCCACGTGGGAATTTAAACTAGAGGTGGCAGTGTTTTTTTTTATGAAGTCTAGTTGCAAACTCGACATCAACCCGGCACGGATGGTACAGGAGTCACTGGATCAACATCAACCTGGCACAGGAGCGGTCTGTCACTAAACTGAACTCGGGAACCTTGAGCCTGACACTGATCTCACTGAGCCACCAGTCGATCGGAAAAGGGGGGCGGGGTCAGGGTGAATCTTACTAAGAAAAATTTAAACCCAATGCAAAGTTAAACACTCAACACAGTGTCAACAGCAACGACTTAAAATGGCGGACGGTGTTCTCCTTCCTCGGTTCGTAAGTACGAGTTGTCTGTAAGTCGGGGACTACCTGTATCTGTGTGGCAGAGGTGGAAATGATCGGGTCTTCTAAGAGACTCCTGGATAGGTACATGGAGCTTAGAAAAATAGAGGGCTATGGATAAGCCTAGGTAGTTCTAAGGTAGGGACATGCTTGGCACAGCTTTGTGGGCTGAAGGTTTTCTATGTTTCTGTCTCCATCTCTCATTCACTGCAACTTCTGCCATCTCCAGAGGGATCCTAACACCAAACATATCTTTACCTTCCTCCCTCTCTCCATTTTCCTCAGGGATTGCTTCCTCCTTGATGCCCTTATCCATTTGTCTATCCCAACTTATCTCTCTCCTGTTAATTTATCCCTGCAAGTGGCCAAAGTGCTCCACCTGCCTATTCACCTCCTCCCTCACCTCAATTCAGGGCCCCAAACAGTCCTTCCAGATGAAGCAACACTTCACCTGCGAATCTGCTGGGGTCGTCGATTGTGTCTGATGTGGACTCATCTACATTGGTGAGACCTATTGTAAATTTGGGGACTGTTTCATTGAGCATATCTACTCCATCCGCCAAAAGCGGTACTTCTCAGTGGCCAAACATTTTGATTCCGATTCCCACCCTTTTTCCAGCATGGCCTCCTCTTTTGCCAGAATGAGGCCACCCTCAGGGTGCAAGAGCAACATCTTATACTCCATCTGGGTATACTCCAATCTGATGACATGACTATCAATTCCACCTTCTGGTTAAAGAAAATTTCCCTCCCCTCCTCTTTTTCTTCTCTTCCCACTCTGGCCTGTTACTTCTTCAAGCCTGTCTATGACCTCCCTATGTGCCTCTTTTCCTTTCTCCTATGGTTCACTCTCCTCTCCTATCAGATTCATTCCTCTCCAGCTCTTTACCTTTCCGACCCACCTGGCCTCACCTATTACCTGTTAGCTATCATCCTTCTCCTCCCCCTACCTTTTTATTCTGGCATTTCCCTCTTCCATTCCAGCCCTGAAAAAGTGTCTCATCCCAAAAAGTGGACTGCTTATTCATTTACATAGATACTGCCTGACCTGCTGAGTTCCTCCAGCATTTTGTGCGTGCCGCTTTAGAATACTTTGTTGGGATGTATCTGTCCTGTGCTTTCTGTATGACTCCCAGGATTTCCAGCAATTGCTGTTCTGCTGTCATCTCTGCTAGGATCTCCTTCCAATCAACTTTGGCCAGCACCTGTTTCATGCCTTTATAATTCCCTTTACTCCAGAGTAATACTGATAAATCTGATTCTGCCTCTCAGATTGCAGAATTCATAGAAAAGTGTAGCATAGAAACTTCGGGCTAGTCTGCAATGAAAACATTTAAATTACCTACTCCCATAGAGCTGTACCAGGACCATAGCCCTCCATACCCCTACCATCCATGTAACTTGAAACAATGTTGAAATCGAGCTTGCATATACCACTTGTGCTGGCAGCTCATTCCACACTCTCATGACCCCCTGAGTGAAAAAGTTTCCTCTCATGTTCCCCTTACACTTTTCACCTTTCATCCTTAACCCTTGAACTCTGGTTGTAGTCCCACCCAACCTCAGTGGAAAAAGCCTGCTTGCTTTTATCCTCCTAATTCTGTATAATTCTATTAAATTCCCCCTCGATCTTCTCCGTTCTAAGGAATAAAGTCCTAACCTATTAAATCTTTCCTTATAACTCAGGTCATCCAGACCCAGCAATATACTTGTAAGTTTTCACTGTACTCTTTCAACTGTTTCCTGCCTGCACAAAATACTCCAAATTAGGCCTCACCAATATCTTAACTTCAACATAGTACCCCATCTCCTGTACTCAGTACATTGATTTATGAAGACCAATGTGCCAAAAGTTTTCTTTATTTACCTGTGACGACAATTTCAAGTAATTATGGACCTGTATTCCAAGATCTCTTTATCCTACCACACTTCTCAGTGCCTTACCATTCAGTGTGTAAGACCTACCCTGGTTGGTCCTACTGAAGTACAGCACCTTGTACCTGTCTGCATTAAATTCAATCTGCCAGTTTTTCAGCTGATGCAAATTCCTCTGCAAGCTATGATAGCCTTTCTTGATGTCCATTATGCCTCCAATTTTGGTGTCATCCACATATTTGCTGATCAAGTTACCCACATTATCATTCAATCATTGGTAAAGATGAAAAACAATGGGCATGGCACAGATCCCTGTGGCACACCACTAGTCACAGGCCTCCAGTCGACGAGGCAAACCTCTACTACCCTATAAAAAAGACACGCAAAGTCAGGTTAATGACAGAAGCCTGCTCCTCTCAAGAATGATCTATTTATGTGAGTCATGCCTCAATCAAAACAGCTTTCAGGGGACCTTGAAGCAGAATTGTAGAGAAGCATGAAGCTGGGAAAGGCTGCAAAGTCATTTCTGAAGACCTGAATGTTCATCAGTCCACAGTAAGAGAAATTGTCTACAAAGGGAGGAAGTCCAGTACTGTTGCTACTCTCCCTAGGAGTGGGCATCCAGTAAAGATCACACTAAGAGCACAACACTCAATGCTGAAGGAGGTGAAAAAGAACCTAAGGGTAACAGTAGAAGACCTGCAGAAATCTCTAGAGCTTGCTTAAGTTTCTGTTCATGTGTTCACTATAAGAAAAACACTGAAAAAAATGGTATTCATGGAAGAAAAAGAATTGCTACACATCTCAAGTTTGCAAAAGACCACCTGGATGTTCCACAACGTTTCTGGGACAGACAAACAGAGGTTGAACTTTTTGGCAGAAATGTACTCCGCTATGTTTGGAGGAACAAGGGCACTGCACACCAACACCAAAACCTTGTCGTAACTATGAGGCATGGTGGGAAGGAGCATAGTGGTTTGCTCGACATTTGCAATAATTGAATGGAACAATGAATTCTAAATTACATCAAGACACTTTACAGGAGAATGTCAGGGTAGTAGCCTGACACCTGAAGCTTAATAGAAGTTGAATGATGCAACAAGCCAAAGATCTGAAACAGGAGTAAATCAACAACCATTTGGTTACTTATGTTTCGGAATGGCCAAGTCAGAGACCACTCCTTAACCCAATTAGGATGCTGTGGCATAATCTGAAGAGAGCTGTTCCTGTAAGGTATCCCAGAAATATTGATGAACTGAAACAGTTTTGTATGGTCTAAAATTCATCCTAGCTGTTGTGCAAGTCTGATCAGCAGCTACAGGAAAAGTTTGGTGGAGGTTATTGTTGCTATAGAAGGTTCTACCAGTTATTAAATACAAGGTTCACATACTTTTTTCAGCAGTGACTGTGAATGATTAAACAATGTGTTCTATAAAGACTGTGTGTTATTAGTTAAGACATATTGTGTTTGTCTATTGTGACATAGATGAAGATCAGACCATATTTTATGAGCAATTAATGCAGAAAACTAGATAATTGCAAATGGTCCATAAACTACTTCTTGCAACTTTATATCTGGTCCCTTACAATACCTTGCAATACATTTCCCACAACTGATGGTGGACTCACCAACCTATAATTTTCTGGTTTATGTTTTAAGCGTTTCTTAAACAGCGGAACAGTATTAGCTATCCTTCTATCCTCTGGTATCTCTCTTGTTGCTAAGGATAATTTAAATAATTCTGCTAGGCTCTCAACAATTTCTGCGTTTGCCTCCTGTAGGGTCTGTGGGAGCACCTTGTCTGGCCCTCTTCTGCCCTGATTTGCTTCAGGATAGTAAATACCTTCTCTGTAATCTGTATAATGTTCCTGACCTTGCTGCTACATTGCCTCACTTCTATAGACTCTGTGTCTGTCTCCTGAGTAAATGCAGGTGCAAAAAAATTTATTTAAGATCTTCCCCATCAGTCTTGGCTCCACACATGGATTGCGATTCTGATTTTCCAGAGGACCAATTTGTCCCTTGCAATCCTTTTGCTGTTAAATATCTGTAGAATCCCTTGGGATTCTCCTTCACCTTTGTTGCTAGAGGAACTTCATGCTGCCTTTTAGCCCTCCTGATTTCTTAAGTGTTCTCTTGCATTTCTTATACTCCATAAGCACCTCATTTGTTCCTAATTGCTTATATCTGAATGCGCCTCCTTTTTTCTGTTAACCAGGGCATCAATATCTCTTGAAAACCAAGGTTCTCTACATTTGCGATCTTTAACTTTTATTTTGGCAGCCACATACAAGCTTGTACTTTAAAAATTTTGCTTTTGAAGGTCTCCCACTTACTAACTATGCCTTTACCAGATGACAGCCTGTCCAATCCATAACTGGTGCTGAGAAATTGCTCTTCATTGTGTGAAGGAATATCTGAGGGGGAGAGCATATATGTTCTTTACCCTATTCTCACCAAAGGTTGACTTCAACAGGAATGGCAACTCATAATATGCCCCTCTTGCCTAGTGCCAAAATGGACTTTCCACTGGTTCAGGGGAATTGGATCAAAATAAGACTATTAACACAATGTTTATTTTCCTATTTACCAACTTGATAACATATCAGATTTAATAATGTTATGCTTGCAAATGAATTGGACATGAGTAAGTAACCATAATTAGGAGATGTGGAATGAAGGTAGATAAGTGGGCCTCCAATACAAGTAATTCATCTGAAAGTTGAATGGCAACAGAAACTCAGTGGGCTGACTAATCATCCTGTTCTATAAAGGGAAGTGTTGTGCAGTTTAAATAAAATCATTCAGTACTTGAATATTATTTGAATCCAAATCTCTCTTAACATTTTAGGCCTATCCCAAATACAAACAGAACTTTATCATTAAATGAAATCTATCTTTTGGATTCTGGTGCCCAGTACAGGTAAGACTAAGTACTAAGTTAACTTACATAAGTATTTGCAACATTTTACATAAAAAATTGAAAATGTAGACTGCTAATCCAATTGCTGGAGTAAAGAATTCAATTTTGCCAGGGAACATTTAAGTAAAAGATATTTGTTAATTGTTCCTGGGGTTCCATATTGTAGTTTATGAACACATTTTAATTGTTTTGATGTAAAATTGGAGGAGTTATACATGAAGGGATCATGTACTCTACTGGTATCCAGAAGTTCAATCCCTAGAGAATTATTAATCTTAATTAAAGCTGCCTTCATTCTTTGAAAGGTAGACAGCTTCTGTTAACAACGAACACACACAAAGTGCTGGAGGATCTCAGCAGGTCAGGCAGCATCTATGGAGAGGAATAAACATTTAATGTTTTAGGCCGAGACTTTTCATCAAGACTGGAGAGGAAGGGAAGCGAAGCCAGAATAAGGTCACTGTTTTCTTTAACCCAGTAATTTATCCTCTTTCCTTTTTTTCTCTTTTTCCATTCTCTATTCTGGTTCTCCTTTCACCTCTTCTCAGCTGTCCATCACTTCTACCCCTTCCCTTGGTCCCCTTCTTTATCTCTTCCATCTATCACTTCTTAGCTTCTTTCCCCTCCCCCCTTCTCCATCTCACCCTCATTACCACTCACTTAGTCTCACCCATCACCTTCTAGCTTCCCCCTCCTCCACCTTATTCTGGCTTCTTCCACCTTTCTGAAGAACCGAGTGCCTTCAGCATTTTGAGTGAGGTCCTGAAGATTTCCAGCATGTGCAGAATCTCTTGTTTTTGATTTTATGTATTAAAACTACATAACAATCTCTCATTGTGATCTGTAGGTATTTTATTTATAACTTTAACTGTCGTACTAAGGTGTTTGTAGCTTTTGTACGTTGTGTCATGTAAATGTATAGAGACACAAAAGGTTGCACATGCCAAGATCAATATTAAAAAAAGAAACAAGCTGCTGGAGATGCCTCCACAGACAGTATCTATGGAGGCAGAAGGATAGCTAACCACCTGATTCAGCACAAAGAGCATAAAGGGGAGATGGTCAGTATAAAGAGGTCGACGTGAGCTACTGCAGAGAAAAAGGAGTTGGAGTAGATGGGTCAAGTGGGGCAACCCATCAAGTGAAAGGGCGGCAATACCATCAGAGGTTTGGAGGTAATGGGTGGAGACCACAAAAGGCTGCAACAGAGGAGAAACGACGATGAGTGGAACCAGATAATGGAGGAATGCTGGGCAGGCAGGAACAGGGTCTGCAGAAGGGATAGGGGATAAGCAAGTGGGTTGAGTGTGTGGGTGAAAGGCAAATAGAACCAGACAAGCTAGAGAAAGGAAACTGAGATACAGAGTTGAGGAGGATGACTGAGAGGCATTGGGTTCTGTTAGATGGAAGGGGTGTGCAAAAGGGCTTGGTAGATCAGAAAGAGAAAGTAACTGTGAGCACCTGTAAGAGAGTATAAATATATCGTCTATGGTGTTGCAGCATTTCACATTAAACCTTGTCTTAGTCATCCCTCTTCATGCAGACATGAAATGCCTCACGGTAGATTTTCCAAAGGCCTGGTTAACATTTATTTACCTTGAAAGATTGGTAACAAAATAATGTTACTCTTTGTATGGGTTTGTAAACATACTGGCTGCATATTCCCTACATTACTGCAGAACTGGACTCCAATAGTGATTTAGTTTGGGATGTCCTGAGGTTGAAGAGGGCTTTGTGCATTCTTTCATCCTTTAAATGAATATGCAGAGTTACTCTTTGTGATTTATACTTTTTGGATCAGCTTTAATACTGCTACTTCACATTTAAAAAAAAAAGATAAAGCTGTTTCTTCGTAGAAGCTTGAGTTGTTATTTCTGTTTCAATTAGGGATGGAACTACAGATGTCACGCGCACAATGCATTTTGGTACTCCCACTGAGTTTGAGAAGGTATGTTATCCCTTTAAAGAGATCCAATGCACCATTGATTATTTAACCGCAGAAGAGACTATAAAATATCAACTGTGTTGTTACATCCATCAGTGAAGGCTGGACCTCTGAGGAATGGGCTTTTGGAAAACCACAAAGTTCAAAGTTTAAAGTAATTTTATTATCAAAGTATGTATATTTCCATATACTATCCTGAGATTAATTTCTTGCAGTCATTTATAGGGGGAAAGAAAGAAATTAAATAGGATTTATGAAAAGCTATACATAATCAAAGACTGGCAACCAATATGTCAAAAAACAATACTGAGAAAACGAGTTGTAAAAGAGACCTTGTCAGTTTTAGAGTCAGTTCAGAGTAGTGGTTGAAGTAAGTGTTCTGATTAAAGTTAACCATGCTGGTTTGGGAGTTTGATGGTTGTAGGGTAGTGAGAAAAGGGCATGGCCTGGATGGTGTTTTTTTTTGTTGTTAATGAATGCTGCTTTCTTGTGATGGCACTCGTTGTTAACATACTCTTGTGGGGGCACTCGTTGTTAACATACTCTTGTGGGAAGAGCAGCACTGAAAGCCATGTGATGCTGGGTCATGGTATTTCCAGATTGCTTGAAAACCTGTAGAGACGTTTTGCATTGGTAAATGGTTCATTATTGTCACATGTACAGAGATAAAGAGAAAAACTTGTATTTTCATGCTGTACAGACAGAACATTCCAATTGCAAGTGCACTGAGGTGCATTAGAAAAGGGAAAGCAAAACAATGTAATGGGTTACAAACAATAACACTGAGTTATAGTTCCAGAGAAAGTGCAGTGAAGGTAGATGGACAATGACGAGATCAAGAGTTCATCTTCATTGTATTGGTTTATTATTGTCACATGTACCATGGCATTTCAACCCTGGAGGAAAGATGCTGCCATCTACTCTATCTATGACTTTCATAATCTTATAAACGTCTGTCAAAGGTTCATTCATTATTAAAGTATACAACTGTGGTATTCTTTTCCAGATGGCCACAAAACCAAGAAAGAATGGCAACACAATCAACTCCCAAATCCCCCTCCCCTTCGCACAAAAAAAAACCCAAAAATGGAACAGACACCCAAATCCTCCTCCCCATACAAGAAAAGACAAGATTAGGTGAAAAACATAGAGTATAAAAAAAAGATTTTTAAAGATATGTCCATTGTCCATAGTGCAAATCCATATTCATATCCAGTAACCCTGAAAACTTGGGTAACATTCTCCGGGCACAGTGGCAGGCCACACAGGTTTCCCTCTCTGGCAGCAGAGCAATCCCACCACTGGTCAAAAGGCAGGCTGTCAGTGCTCACCCTCCACTTTTGCCTCAATGTATCAATCTCCCTTGTCACTTTAATTGGCAAACGATGGAAGCTTTACTCAGCAAAATAGTATTACTCAGCCCATAGCGTTTCCTATTAATAATGGCTGCTCTCACTCACCTGATACATTCTACATCTCGTACAACAAGTTGGAGGAACTCAGCAGGTCGGGCAGCATCCTTAGAAACGAGCAGTCAACGTTTCGGGCTGAGACCCTTCGTCAGGACTGAAGAGGGAGGGGCAGGGGCCCTATAAAGAAGGTGGGGAGAGGGTGGGAAGGAGAAGGCTGGTAGGTGCCAGGTGAAAAACCAATAAGAGGAAAGATCAAGGGGTGGGGGAGGGGAAGCAGGGAGGGGATAGTCAGGAAAGGTGAAGAAGGAATCTAAGGGGAAAGCATGGGTAGTAGAAGAAGGCTCATGAGAGAGGTGATAGGCAGCTGGAGGAGGAGACAGCGTGAAAGTGGGATGGAGGAAGGGAGAGGGAGGGAATTACCAGAAGTTGGAGAATTCAATGTTCATGCCAAGGGGCTGGAGACTACCTAGATGGTATATGAGGTGTTGCTCCACCAACCTGAGTTTGGCCTCATCATGGCAGTAGAGGAGGCCATGTATGGGCATAACAGAATGGGAATGTGAAACAGAGTTGAAGTGGGTGGCAACCGGGAGATCCCGTCTGTTGTGGCGGATGGAGCGGAGTTCCTCGATGAAGCAGTACCCCAATCTGCATCGGGTCTCGCCGATGTAGAGGAGGCCATACTGGGAGCACAGGATGTAATAGATGACCCCAACAGACTCACAGGTGAAGTGTTGCCTCACCTGGAAGGACTGTTTGGGGCCCTGAATGATGGTGAGAGAGGAGATGTAGGAACAGGTGTAGCACTTACGCTTGCAGGGAGAAGTGCCAGGTGGGAGATCTGTGTGGGAGGGACATGTGGACCAGGGAGTTGCAGAGGAAACGATCCCTGTGGAAAACGGAGAGGGGTTGAGAGGGAAAGATGTGCTTAGTGGTGGGGTCCTGTTGAAGGTGGCGGAAGTTTTGGAGGATAATATGCTGTATCCAGAGGCTGGTGGGGTGGTAGGTGAGGACAAGGGAAACTTGGTCCCTGTTGTGGTGTTGGGAGGACAGAGTGAGGGCCGAAGTGCGGGAAATGAAGGAGATGCGGGTGAGGGCATCATTGATGACGGCAAGGGAAACCACGATCCTTAAAGAAAGAGGACATTTGAGATGTCCTGGAACGGAAAGCCTCATCCTTGGAGCAGATGTGGCAGAGACAGAGGAACTGGGAGTAGGGAATAGCATTTTTGCATTTGGCAGGGTAGGAAGAGGTATAGTCAAGGTAGTTATAAGAGTCCGTGGGTTTATAGAAGATGTCAGTGGACAGTCTGTCTCCAGAGATGGAGACTGAGAGATCGAGAAAGGGGAGAGAAGTGTCCCAGATGGACCAAGTGAATTTGAGGGCTGAGTGGAAGTTAGAGGCAATCGATGAAATTGATGAGCTCAGCATGGATGCAGGATGTGGCACCGATGTAGTCATCAATGTAGCAAAAGAAAAGTTGGGGAGCAGTGCCAGTATAGATTTGGAGCATAGACTGTTCCACATAACCAACGAAGAGGCAGGCATAGCTGGGGCCCATGCGAGTGCCCATAGCTACACCCTTGGTCTGAAGAAAGTGGGAAGAGCCAAAAGAGAAGTTATTAAGTGTGAGCACCAGTTCCGCTAACCAGAGGAGTGTGGCGGTGTTGGGGAACTGGTGAGGTCTATTGTCAAGAAAGTAGCAGAGGGCTTTGAGGCCTTCTTGATGGGGAATGGAAGTGTATAAGGATTGGACATCCATAGTGAAAATCAAGCGGTCGGGACCGGGGAACTGGAAGTTATTGAAGAGATGGAGGGCATGAGATGTATCCTGGATGTAGGTGGGGAGGGACTGAACTTTGGGGGATAAAATGGAGTCCAGGTAGGCAGATACAAGTTCGGTGGGGCAGGAGCAGGCTGAAACGGTCTACAGGGACAGTGAGTCTTGTGGATCTTGGGGAGGAGATAAAACCGAGCAGTGCGGGGTGTGGGAATTATGAGTTTTTTTGGCTGAGGGTGGAAGGTCTCCTGAGTTGATAAGGGCGGTGCTGGTACGGGAGACAGTGGTTTGATGTTTTTTGGTAGGGTCCTGTTCCAGGGGTAAGTCAGAGGAGGTGTCAGCTGCCGTTTGGCCTCAGTGAGGTAGGGGTCCATCCGCCTTTGTCTGCAGGTTTGAGGGTGAGGTTAGGATTAGTGCAGAGAGAGTGGAGGGCAGTGCGTTCAGAGGGAATGAGGTTGGAACAGGAGTGAGGAGTGGTGAAGTTGAGACAGTTGATGTTTCGGAGACAGTTGGAGATGAAAAGATCGAGTGCATGTAGAAGGCCCGGGAGGAGAGAGGGTATCCAGGAGGACGAGGAGGGTTGAAGACAGGAGAAAGGGGTCATCAATCGGGGGAGAGGAATTCTTGTTAAAGTAGTAGGCTTGGAGATGTAGGTGACGGTAGAAGAGTTGAGCGTCATGGTGGGCACCTCATATACCATCTGGGTAGTCTCCAGCCCCTTGGCATGAACATTGAATTCAACAACTTCCGGTAATTCCCTCCCCTCCCTTCCCCCATCCCAGTTTCACTCTGCCTCCTCCTTCAGCTGCCTATCACCTCTCTGCTACCTATAGTGCTTTCCCCTTACATTCCTCCTTCATCTTTCTTGCCTATCCCCTCCCTGCTTCCCCTGCCCCACCCCTTGGTCTTTCCTCTTACTGGCTTTTCGCTTGGCACCTACCAGACTTCTCCAACCCGCCCTCCCCACCCCTTCTTTATAGGGCCCCTGACTCCTCCCTCTTCAGTCCTGACAAAGGTTCTCAGCCCCAGAGGTTGACTGCTTGTTCCCATGGATACTGAGTTCCTCCAGCTTCTTGTATGTGTTTATTGGACCCCAGCATCTGCACTATTTCGTGTTTAACATTCTACATCTCGTTGTTGTAGAATGTAGATCTCAGGGTGTTGGGGTATGTGGTGAGGGATGGGCCAGTTCAGATCACTGAACTATGGGACTTGTTTTGTGGGCTTTGGAACACTTTTTGTGGTTATTGTTTGTATGAAGTGTTCTTTTTCTCTGCACATTGGGTGTCAATGGTCTTTTTTATATATGCGTCTATTTGAGTTTCTGTGTTTTGGGGCTGCCTGTTAGGCGATGAATCTCAAGGTCACATGATGTATACATACATAGACAATAAATGAACATCGAGCTTTTATTTGCCATCTACTGATATCATCACTGTGTTAAGGTTTGGATTTTTAATGTAACTATTATGGAGTTGATTGGAATCTAATTAATTCTGCCTTTTTCCTTGTCATTCTTGACATGGCCTGTTGTTTTCCTTGTACATTTGGTCATGTCATTTTGCTTTGTCCCAATCTTAAATAAACATATCAAAATGTGTGCGCACATTGAAAAACCAATCATGCTCTTTACCAGTAAGGAATAAATTTCAAGACCAAGTGGCTCCCTGCTGTTTGCAGCTGCTGTTGTAACAGAGGGGCCTCTGTTTGAACAGCTGTATCTGCTTTTAGAACACTGTGAGTATCAATATACACAGTTGAATTGGTTTGGGCAGATCCAAGCTAATATCAGTGTTTCAGTATTAACGATATTCCCACTGACTGTCTCTGCCTGATAGTGCTATGAGGTGTTGGAACCTGGTGGATTCTTGCAGCCCACTCAATTTGACAAGGATGCTTCAAGGTTGTTAGAGTCAGAGTTAGAATTTAATGTGATGGTTGGTTTGTGTGGGGATTGACTGCATGGAGCAGGGTGGGTTCAGTGCAAAAGGCAGTAAATTTAGAAGAAACCTCTGTCTAATAAAAGTGCAAAACTGATGAACGGTTGTGATAAGATGCATTTTATCTGATCTTATATATGTGCCCTCTAGGAGTGCTTCACTTATGTGTTAAAGGGACATATCTGCCTGGGTTCAGCAATTTTCCCAAGTGGCACCAAAGGTAAGTTAGTTGAATGAATGAAGCAAAATCAAGACCAATTACTTTCAGCCATGAGGAAAAATAATGCACTGATCGATTCACCAGTCAGTGTGTAGGAGTGTTTTAAAATAAACCAAGGTATTGGTGAAATTTGACAGTTTGAACAAGCAGCAAATATCATGCCTCTTTCCTTTACATTTTCATAAATGTCAAATGCTGCTGTTCAGTATTAACTAATGGGAATTTTTCCAAAAAAGTTTATTTGGTAACTAAAAGTAAATGGTCAGTGTACCTGCAAAATAATATGCTAATGTTACTGGTACAGGGAATGTGAAAATACTTTGGTGATTACAGTGCTCTGAGGTTGTAGCTACCATGAATGGGAAGGCTAAAGTTCTGTTAACAAGAAAAGAGTAGGTAGTGATGAATTTCAAGTTCAAGTTTAATTATCATTTAGCTGTACATTAATATATCCAAATGGAAGAGCTTTCCTCAGGGGCCAAGGTGTTATCTATAAGTTAATTTATAGGATAAGTGCAGAGAACAAGTTCAAGTTTATTTGTCATTCAACCATGAATACAGTCAAACAAAGTAGAGTTACTCTGTGGCCAATATACAAACCCAGAAGCAGCAGGCACATGTAGCTCATATTAGATAGCAAACATATACAAGGTATCAGTAAAATAGTTACACAAAAAAGGTCCAAGATCCTGAGGCCATGAATGTTGCAACAGTCTGCAATTGAACACAGTGCAACTTGTCTTCTGCCAAGTGAGCACTGGGAGGCAGCACCAACTCCAGCTTGGCCCCTGAGCCACACCGACTGTGGTGGAGTACTCCTCTGACTTGGACAGTCGTAAACAGGTGACACTGCAGCTTGAGGCCTACTCCTCATTACGACTGAGGTACACAGCTCTCCTGTCGTCCGCCAATAAGTTAGTGAATTGAGCTTGCAGCATTCTACATTAGCAATGTCCGACGGGGTCTTGTGATCACAAGAAAAGTGACCAAGACTATCACTTACTGTTAGACTGCACACCATCTTTATGCACCAATTCCTTCGACATCTCTTTGATGTAGGCAGCAACACAATCCACACAAAGTCCTGTTCCTTCAGTTCCTTGGCCAACAAGCAACTCCCTGATGGGGTAGATCTGCAGTATTTTAAGTTCTTACTGTCTACAAGGTCTTACAATCATAAAAAAAATGTTTATAAAAGACAATAACTCTTCTGGTTGACAGCATAGAAGCCGCTGCAATGAAATGTGCTGCCAGCACAAGAAGGTTCTACTTATTGGTGGAGTCCAAAACTATAGTTGCTAACTGTCGAATTGATAGTAATAAACAACAAACAAATTCATTTGGACTGATTTGTCCGGAGTGTAGTGAGAATCTGAAATTTAGAATTGTCACAAAACAATGCAGGCGAAGATCCATTGTATGTGTGGAAATGTTGGTAGGTAAGTGGGGTGTGGGAGGAAGAAATACTCAGACCAGCAGATAGGATTGGAGTCTCATGATGAGCACAATGAAGATGAGACTACAGTTGCTGGAATCTGGAGTCACACTCAAAGCGGTGGAGGAAACTCAAGACCAAAATGTTGACAGTCTATTCCTCTTCATAGCTGCTGCTTGACCCATAAAATTAATGAAGTACTCTGCTACAGATTCCATCTGTTTTACATGTGAAAGTAGAATACTAGTTCTGTGAAACACACAAAATCCTGGAATAACTCAGGAATAAGCAGTCAATGTTTTGGACTGAGACTTTCGTCAGTTCCTCCAGCATTTTGTGTGCTTTTCTGTGAATTTCTCACATCCCCAGAATCTCGTGCTTATAATTTGGCAATTCTATGAACTGTATGTAATTCTGGTCACACAATTGAGGAGAAGTTTGAAAGCCTTGGAAAGAGTGCAAGAAAATTGGAGATTGACTATTTTTGCAGAGAAAGGCTGCAGAATCAAGAAGTTTTCTTCGTACAGCAGTGAGGGTCCAGAGGAGATGTCATTGAAAGGGTTGCAAACCAGATAGGAGACATTTAATATGGTAGCAAAAGAATTGAAGATTACATGAAGGAAATCCAGATAGAGTGCCAGCATCTGGAATTCATTGCTGAATGGTAGTGCAGGTACATTCTAATGGCTTTCAAAGTTGAATTGTATCAGTACTTGGTGGGAGGTAGGGATTTGATTGAGGGTAGTAGTGATGGGGTTAAAAATTGTAGCAGTAGCTGGGAAGGAACATGATGAAATTGAAGGTGGAAAATATACAGCTTACTACCTTTAGTGTTTTTGCAGAAAAAATGTATTTTGGTAGTTTCAAGAAAAAGGAGCATAACTGAACATTTCAGAAAAATTGAATTGGAATCCTGGTGTGGGAATGTGCTTTGAGCAGACTTCACTTTTATACAGGAATGCAATTGTATTAATCCTGCAATGATTTCTTACTGCATTTGTTTGGTGTACTGCAGACGACCAGTAGCCTGGGGTTCTGCATTGCCAAGGTGTTGTTTCAGCCTTGCCCCAAATCTAACTGAGGTCAGATGTAAATGTTCTCTTTCTGTACAGAACTGAAGGTGTCTGGGTTTTCCCCTCTTGATGTAGTATGCAAATAGAGGTGATATTTTGGGGAATTAGGAAAGCTAGGGTTGTCCTCACTCAGAGCAGTAAAAGCTAATGAAGACCTTAATAGAGATGTTCATAATCATCCAGTAATAACAGAATGATAACAGAATAACCACAGATAGCCTCATTTGCTCAAAAGAGGTGAATTGAGATTTTTTTTTTTGCATGTTGTCCAGCGCTGCTCTGACTAAAGAAAAGCAGATTCAGTAGCAACTTTTATAACTGAATTGAATAAATAATCAAAATAAAATATTGCAATAATATAGAAATACAGGCAGAGTGTGTGATGAAGGCTGAAGGTAGTGGTTTCAAAGAATTATCAAAATTAATTAATCTGATTTGTGGACATAGTGAATTATAGAACCTTAGAAACAGCAGATAGAGCTCAGAGTTGCTGCAACAGTCTGCAAGAGGAATTCAGTGGGTCGAACAGCATTTGTGGGAGGAAAGGAGTTGTTCGCGTTCAGCTCATAATCCTGCATCAGGACCAAGAATATCTGTCATTGTAATAAACAGCTCCTTCTGACCTGTTTTACTATGCCTGATGATCCTGTAGTTTTGCCAGTACAGTAGACCTAGATAAATGAATCATCTATCTTGTCATGTTTCTTTCCTAATGTTCCACGGTATTGCACTCATTTGATCCAAATCCTCTGGGAATTCCAAAGTGCAATGTGATGAATTGATAACTCCTCTCAAACTTTCTTGCATGTGGCCACTTTCTATATATGGTTGGGTATGTAGCTAATTTCATTACATTTACTTCTACTATATGTTCATTTCTGTTAGGACACCTCATTGATTCATTTGCAAGAGCCAGCCTTTGGGAACATGGCTTGGATTATCTTCACGGCACGGGACATGGAGTGGGATCTTTCCTGAATGTCCATGAAGGCCCTTGTGGTATTAGTTATAAAACGTTTGCTGATGAACCTCTTCAGGCTGGAATGATTCTGAGTGATGGTGAGTAAAGTTGAAATACAACAAGTAATGGTGTCTGTATCTGATCATTAGGCAGGAGACCAGAAAAAGAATATGACAACAGAGTTCCAGGGGTGAGGAGTTCGCAAGCCCCTGCATTGGGGTCAGGTAAACCTTTAAGCTAGTTTGCTGGCTTTCAATACAAAACAGCTTGGATTGTGCAAAAGTTAACTTCAATGAAATATTTGTCAAACTTGTCACCTTTAACAGTAGAAAGTGTATAATGACTCCTATGAACAATAGCTAGAGTACTCCATCACTCTTGAGTTGCACACTTACAAGTGAATGCTCAGGGTCACAGTCATTGCACTGAGATTGTCAGCAACTTCTGGCTTTCTTGTGTGTGCTACTTAAACATGGAAATCAGGAGGCTGGTGTTAGTAATATGCCAAGTTTCCATAGGATGCACATTGCAGCTTTTGTAAATAGATCTGTTATGAATCACTGATAGAACTTCAACTATACCTAGTTTTCACTTGGAAAATTAATTTTCAAGATTCAAGATTGTTTATTGTCATTCTTCAGTATACAAGTGTGAGGACGAACAAAATGATTGTTACTCCGGATCTGACGCAGTATTAAAAAACCCTTAAGCTTGAAGAACAAAATAATAATAAGAGAAAAATTTAATAAATATAAAATTAGTAAAATTATTAAAATTAATAAAACACAATATACTGAAATTGCTGACTAGAAACTTTGAAACACTGCGAATTTAAAGCTAGCACCATTATTGGGAGTCAGAGAAGCTGTTGTGTCTGCGTGCTGCCATTTTAGAATTGTTTACATAGGATCCATATTGCATATGGATTAGTTTTTATTTTGTTGTTTTAATCTTTTGCCTTAATCCCATGTGTATGACGCAGACTTTATTTTAATTTGCATGCACTGACTCAGATATGAATGGTGCTCTGTGCTTGTTACTTTCTGATCAGTTGATCAGCATGCCTATTGGTTGACTAATCATGGATTGTCATAGGTCTTTAAGGTTGGCATCAAATTCAATGTGGCATTGGGGGTAAAGAGTTCCATATTCTACAATTTCCCAAGATCTTCCAAGTGGTTCTTTCAGGTCAGTGAAAAGGATAGACCCTTCATTGACTTCATAAGACCTAGTCCTCAACGCCTCCTCGTGCAACTGGATTCTTGATTTCCGCACTTGCTGACCCCAGTCAGAATGGTCTGGCAGCAGCATCTCCTTCATAATCACCGTCAGCATTGGTGCACCAAAAGGCTGTGTGCTTAGCCTTACAGTAATAATATTAGTGTGAGTAGAACAGTGAGCCAAGTACTGCTCAATTGCCATATGTAAGTTTACTGATGTTGGCCAAATCAAAGGTGTTGATGAATCGGCATAAAGGAGGGAGATTGAAAATCTGGTTGTATGGCGCTACAACAACAACCTCTCGTTAGCTTAACGTCAGCTTATTGCATGTAGGAGGAAGAAGCTGGGGTTCCAAGAGCTGGTCCTCATTGTGGGATTGGAGGTGGAACAGCTTTGTGACTCTAAATTCCTTGAACCTGCAAGTAAGTGCCATATCAAAGAACACACAGCAATGCCTCTTCTTTCTTAGAGGTTTGTGCAGATTTGGAATGTCATCTAAAACTGTGCTAAACCTCTATAGGTGCACTGTGGAGAGTATACAGACTGGTTACATCAGAACCTGGTATGGAAACACCGATATCCAAGAACGGAAAAGCCTACAGAAAGTGGTGAACGCATCCTAGTCCATCACAGGAAAAGTCCCTTATCATCATTGACTACATCTGCAAGGAGTGCACCCATCATCAAGGATCCCCACCATCCAGGACATATTCTCTTTTCATTGCTGTCATTAGGAAGGGGGTACAGGTCCCATACCACTACGGTCAGGAGCAATTACTACCCTTGAAGTTTTAGGCTTCTGAACCAGAGAGGATAACTTCAGTCACCTGAACCCTGAACTGATTCCACAATGTATGGACTCATTTTCTCAGTATTCTGTATTTACTTGTTAGTTTATGATGAATATTTGCTTTTGTTTGTATTTACACATTGGTTGTTAGTCTTTGTGTGTAGTTTTAAATCAATTCTATTTTATTTCTTTGTTCTACCGTGTGCACTTGCAAGATTATGAATCTCATGGTAGCATATGGTGGCATATGTGTACTTTCATAATAAATTTACTTTGAGTGTAAATATCCAGGTCAGCAAATATTTGCAGTGTCAGTTTTTGCCACCAGATGTCAGCATATCTCATACTATGAATGACTAAAAGATTGTTTATTGAATGTGGAAGATATCTAAGGGCTTATGTTAGCTTGACAACAACTTTAATGCAAAAATGCACTTGATTTTATTTAAAAGTGAGTTCCATATAGAAGGAAAATTTGTTTCTTGTCCAGCCTTTCACAAATAATCAAAGGATTTATAATTAACACAGTGGTCTCATGTTAGTCAGTTAGGAATCTGACAAGTGATTGGGGTGAAAGTAAGTTGATCTACTTCAAATTAGATTTGAATAATTCATTATATTATTGTGAACTTTTTAATAATGTTGCAGGGGTTTAGTGATAGTAATTAGGAAAGGGGTCTTGTAAGGAGGATTCAAATTTACAATTAGCAATCTATATTAAGTTCCTCTGAATTATAAACCCTTTTTTTCTGAGCTTATTTTCAAGAACTAAAGTTAATGGTTTCAATCAGCTTAATGTAAGTGTGTTTCTGGTTGAAACTGTAATAACAGTATATGGACTGAGCTGCCAGCGAAAGTAGTTGAGGCAGGTACAATCCCAACCTTTTGTAGCCCAACGCCCCCCCCCCCCAAAGCACCGTCATACTTGCCATTGCTCCTCTTAAGCACAATATACTTTCCAGCGCCCCCATATTGTAAAAACATGCTAACATGAGAAAAATGATTCTGCTTTAAATTTTTATTTGTCTTTAAACCTAGCTTACACAGGTACCTGAGCACATACAAGAGCTTTGATATCAATGAGATCCTTGAGCTTGGTGGTTTTTAGCAAGAGTTGAAATATCTAGTTCAAGTTGTGAGAGCAAAAGCCTTAAGTCCCCACGCGTAACAAGTCCAAGCAGTTTCTGTATTTTTTGTGAGTGTGTGGTTCACTGTACTGAATCCTCTTTCAACAAGGTAGAAGGATGGAAATGCAATAAAGAACAGTTTGGCTCTTTTCCAAAGACCACGAAACTTCATATGACAGTGTAGTCACATGCCATAAAAGCCAACCTTTTTGAAAAGCATTTTTGCTTCTTTATAATTCTGAATTTTTGATAATTACTTCTTGTAAGCTCTCTTCCTATTCTTCCGCCTTGCAAAGAAATGGGTTAATTACCCAGTTCAGAATTTCCAGACCATTCAAGTCCTTGAATCGATTCTGAAAATCCTTTTTCAGTGATTGCAGGTGTAAGCAGAGAGAGTGCTATACTATTTCATGGAAATAGTTAAAAATGTATTAAAAAAGACAAACTGCTGTTTAACTGAATAACAAATTAGAACACTAGGTACTATAAAACTGTAATTGCTAATAGTTATCGACAGAGCAATTCATCCAGTGTATGCTGCCATCTTTCATTGACTGTAAATGGGTAAAATTAGTGCAGACACCTAGTGCGGATAATGGTCTACTTTCAGACAATGCTTTTGATGATTGCATCATCCAAATCTTCATTTTAATTGAAATGTTCAAGATCATTGTCAATATCTTCAAATTCTTTGTAGTTCCTAACTTGTTAAAATAGTGAAATCGTTTCATTTTCATTCTCAACATTTCTGGCGCTTCCAGACATGAAGGCTTGAAACCGCAGTAAGCTGAACAGTTTTGAATTGTCTTACTGCTAGTTTCTCACCAACTATCAGTGCCAAAATTCATTGCCTTTTGAACACCAATATGCAACTGGTGTTATTTAAGAACTGTTCATTCTAAGCACAGTATCGTGTTTAACAGCCATAGAAATGCACATGACTGATGCTAGTTAGAAACTGTTTGGCAAGTCTCCCTGTCCCAAATAAGCATCTCCCCTGAAAAACTGTTGGCCCAGTTAACCGGAATTCACAATATAGGTTGAGTGCCCTTATCTGAAATTTCGAAGTCTTCCAAGATCCAGATTTTTTTCAAGCGCTGTTGTGACATCACAAATGGAAAATTTTACAAAGCACTGAGAAGGTTCCCAGACAATGCACAGATCTCTGAACATCTCGGGCAGTTCTGAAAAGTGACCTCACTTGTGTAATGAACAGAAGTTAATGAAAAATAGAAAAATGCTGCATAAAGCAAAAAATGAAGTTCTGGATCATGTATTGAAAGAATACATTCATCAGCATTGGAGTGAGCATGTGTCTCTTAACATGTCTCTGATCATGAAACAAAGTCCAAGAGCAATGAACTGAAGATAATATGATTATTCATCAGGCTGGTTGCAAAAATTTAAGAAAAGGCACAGCATTAAATTTTTAAAGATTTAAAGAAATTTTAAAGATAAAGCGACAGCAGATCAAGATCCAGCAGAGGTATCTATTGGAACACACATGCAAAGATAATCACCGATGAACATCTAACCCCAGAACAAGTCTACAATGCTGTTTGCTTTTATACTTCACATAAACCTAAATTACAAGCACAGCGTGCTGTAACCTTTAATCAACATGCAGCATCATAGGTGGAGACCGAAAGCCTGTCGTCGTTTCTGGTTGATCAGCAGCTGTTTCATGTATTCTCCCAATGCTGCACATGTTATATTTGCAATATATTAATGGTGTGTAATAATATTTACTGTTAAGTACATATGTGTAGTGAACAAGTGTAAGAACCAGTAGCACATAAATTCAGAATCATTAATGATAGTGATACCAAGCTATCTCACTGTACTTTCTGGCCCCAAGTACCTTGGACATGGGGTGCTCAACCTGTATATTGATGGGAACATTGGGCTGGTTTTTATTGTCACATGTTCTGAGTTACAGTATCTTGCATAAGGAGCAAATTACTATACAGCACATTGAGGAAAAACAAGTTAAAACAATAACAATGCACATTGAAGTGTAACAGCCTCAGAGGAAGTGTAGTGTAGGAAGCAAAATGCTGGATCATAATGAGGGAGATTGAGGTTAAGTGTATATCATATCATCCTAAGAAATTATCTTAATAGTCTTGTAGAAGCCGTTCTTGAGCTTTTGGTAAAAACGTTCAGGCTTTTGTATCTTCTGTCCAATGGAAGAGGAGAGGAGAGGATCCCCTGGATGAGCAGATCTTTGGTTATGCTGACTGCCTTACTGATGTAGCAGGAACTGTAAACAGTATCCATGATGGCAAGGCTGGTTTCTGATTTGCTCAGCTGTCTCCACAGCTCCTACTTTCTCGCAGTCACGTCCAGAACGGTTGCCATACCAAGCCGTTCTGCATCCAGATAGGGTGCTTTCTATAGTACATGGATAAAAATTATGAGTCAATGGAGGCATAACAAATATCTTTAGCCATCTGAGGAAGTAGCAGTAATGGTGAACTTTCTTGGCTGTGGCATCTACGTAGTTGAACCAGGATAGGCTATTGGTGATGCCCACTCCCAAAAATTTGAAGCTGTTAACCTCATCACAGGAACATGTGCACTCCTCCCCTTCTGGAACTCATTTATTTTACTGACATTGAGGGAAAGTTTGTTGCCATGACTAAGCTTTCTATCTTCTGACTTGTCATTATCTGGAACATTACAGTGGTGTCATCTGCAAACTTCTCGATAGAGTTAAAGTAGAATCTGGCCATGTAGTCATGGTTGTACAGGAAATAGTCAAGGGTGGAGGATACAACCTTCTGGAATACCAGTGTTTAGAATAATTGTTGCAGAGGTGTTGCTACCTATTCTGATTGATAGTTGGTCAGGATGTCAAGGATCCATTTGCAGATGGAGACATTGACTCCCAAAGTCCCGAGTTTGGTGATGAGTTTGTTTAAAATTGTATTGGAAGGTGGAGCTGTAGTCAATAAACAATAGTCTGATGTAGGCATCTTTCTTGTCAGATACTCCAGATATGAGCGTGGGCTTTATGAAGATGGCACCAGTTTTGAGAGAATATCATATTTTACAAAAAAGTACTTTATCATTTCTAATTTTGATACTTGTCTAACATCACTGTTCCCTAGAGCTTCTATCTCCAACCCACTCCCCATCTCTCCCCACCTCACCTCCCTGTCTGCTTGCTTGTTTTCCTATCGCTTCTGTCAAGTTTATCTAGTGCAACTGGTGAAGGTAGTGAAAATTGAAATTGTTGCTGACAATCATGTTCGATTGTATCTGAGTCCAGAACGCAACTGAAATTTGGTATTCATTGTTAATATGCTCTACACTGAGATATTCTACTCTTTTAAAATTAATAGTTCTTTGCCAAGTGATACATTAAAGTACTGAAGCCTCAGAAAATTGAAAATAAATGCAGTAGTCATCAAAAACGTCTCCTAAGTTGGTTGTGTTTCATTCCCTTTCCCAGCGAGACACCACTGATTGCTTAATTATACAAGCATCAATGATTAAAATTCATGGTGGAGCGAGGAATCCTATCATAGAAAGCAGTGCTTTGAAAAGGCCATAGTACATAACTTGGTACGACCTAAAAGAAACTGACTTGTTGCATTGTTATCAAAGCTAATAGTGAAAAAATGAGACAAAGCATTAAAACTGAATTAACAATACCCCTTTTGCTCTTCATGCAGTAATGGCCATCTGACATAACTAATGAACACAATGCTTGATATCTGGAGAACATTAACTGATAAATTTCTGTCTTTATTTTTAGAGCCTGGCTATTACGAAGATGGTAGTTTTGGAATACGGATTGAAAGTATATTTCTTATAGTACCCGCACAAACCAAGGTAAATTTTTAGCCCAAGGGTTTTGTCTTGTTCGGTGCAATTCAGATTTTACAATATTGGCCGTATAAAGAATCCTCTTGGCTGGACTTTTCCTCTCTGCTGGGTGTCGTTCAAGACTATTTAATCTACCTTGTAACATCTGCCTTGTTTGAAAATCAAGCTTGGACTTCATTCATATCTCAGCAGGAGTGTTGGGAAATAGAGCTGAATATTGAGTTGTAGCGTGGGTTGTATGCAGCTCCCCTTTTACTGTTGCAAATTTCCATTCCAGGCAGCTACCCTTTACATGACCTTTCAGAAATGGATGAGTCAATTAATACAAAAGTAATGATTATTTCAGTTATACAGAGAGGAAATAGGTCTGTGTATGGCAAAAGGTTTTCTCTTGGGTGAGTTGAAGTGCTACTTCATCCATTGGTTTTGGACCAGATTCTGTGTTAGTCCAAGCAGCAGAAAAATGTATTCTAGTCTTCTGGGTTCTGTCCAAAATGAAACTGTGGATGAAGCTGTGCTGTGCACAATACATAAAAAAACTATAAATTTTATCAGAATCATAATCAGGTTTATTATCACTGGCATGTGTCACAAAATTTGTTAACTTAGCAGCAGCAGTTCAATGCAATACGTAATATAGAAGAGAAAAAAAATCAATTACAATATACGTATTTTGAATAGATTAAAAATCATGCAAAAAAACAGAAATGAGGTAGTATCCAAGGGTTCAATGTCCATTTAGGAATTGGATGGCAGAGAGAAAGAAGCTGTTCCTGAATCGTTGAGTGTGTGCCTTCAGATTTCTGTACCTCCTACCTGATGGGTGCTGGAGGTCTTTAATAATGGACACTCCCTTTCTGAGACACTGCTCCTTGAAGATGTCCTGGGTATTTTGTAGGCTAGTACCCAAGATGGAGCCCTCTGTATCTTCTATTGGTCATGTGCAGTAGTGCCTGCCCCCCCCCCCCCCCAATCAGATATGCAGCCTGTCAGAATGCTCTGCACCATATATCTATAGAGGTTGTTGAGTGTATTTGTTGACATACCAAATCTCTTCAAACTCTTGATGAAGTCACTGTTTTGCTTTCTTTGTAACTGCATCAATATGTTGGGAGCAGGTTAGGTCCTCAGAGATCTTAACACCCAGGAACTTGAAACTGCTCTGCTTCTGATTCCTCTGAGGATTGATATGTGTTTCTTTGTCTTACCTTTCCGGAAGTCCACAATCAGATCTTTTGTCTTACTGACTTTGAGTGCCGGGTTGTTGCTGTGACATCATTACACTATTTGGCATATCTCGCTCCTGAATGCTGTCTCGTCACCAAGTGAGATCCTACCAACAATGGTTGTATCATCAGCAAATTTATAGGTGGTATTTGAGCTATACCTAGCCACATAATCATGGGTATAGAGAGAGTAGAGCAGTGGGCAAAGCACACACCCCTGAGGTGCACCAGTGTTGATCGTCAGCGAGGAGATGTTATCACCAGTCTGCGCAGATTGTGGTCTTAGACCACAAAACATAGAAAACCTAGAGCACACAAAGCTGTTCCAAACATGTCCTTACCTTAGAGCTACCTAGGCTTACCCATGGCCCTCTATTTTTCTAAACTAATCCATCCAGGAGTCTCTTAAAAAAACCCTATCGGTTTCCACCTCCACCACCGCCACCAGCAGCCCATTCCATGCACTCACCACTCTTTGTGTAAAAACTTGCCCTACTTCCAAGCACCTTTAAGCTATGCCCAATTGTGCTAGCCATTTCAGCCCTGGGAAAATGCCTCTGACTATCCACACGATCAATGCCTCTCATTATCTTGCACACCTCTATTGGGTCACCTCTACTCCTCTGTCGCTTCAAGGAGAAAAGTCCAAGTTCATTCAACCTATTCTCATAAGGCATGCTCCCCAATCCAGGCAACATCCTTGTTGATCTCCTCTGCACCCTGTCTATGGTTTCACCTTCTTCCTGTAGTGAGGTGACCAGAATTCAACACAGTACTCCAATTGGGGTCTGACCGGGTTCTATATAGCGGCAACATTACCTCTCGGCTCTTAAACTCAATCCCATGATTGATGAAGGCCAATGCACGGTATGCTTAACCACAGAGTCAACCTGCATAGCAGCTTTGAGTGTCCTGTGGACTTGGATCCCAAGATCCCACTGATCCTCCACACTGCCATTAGTGCAATATTCTGCCATCATATTTGACCTACCAAAATGAACCACATAACACTTATCTGGGTTGAACTCCATTTGCCACTTCTCAGCCCAGTTATGCATCCTATCAATGTCCCGCTGTAACCTCTGACAGCACTCCACACTATCCACAACACCCCCAACCTTTGTGTCATCAGCAGATTTACTGACCTATCTATCCACTTCTTCATGGTAGTCATTTATAAAAATCACGAAGAGTTGGGGTCCCAGAACAGATCCCTGGGGCACACCACTGACCACTAGCCTCCATGCAGGATATGACCCGTCTACAACCACTCTTTGCCTTCTGTGGGCAAGCCAGTTCTGGATCCACAAAGCAATGTCCCCTTGGATTCCGTGCCTCCTTACTTTCCCAATAAGCTTTGCATGGGGTACCTTATCAAAATACCTTGCTAAAATCAATATACACTACATTTACAACTCTGCCCTCATCAATGTGTTTAGTCACATCCTCAAAAAATTCAATCAGATTCGTAAGGCACGACCTGCCTGTGACAAAGCCAATCATGTTATGCCTCTCCAAATCTCCATAAATCCTGCCTCTCAGGATCTTCTCCATCAACTTACCGACCACTGAAGTAAGACTAGATGGTCTATAATTTCCTGGCTTATCCCTACTTCCTTTCTTGAATAAGGGAACAACATCTGCAACTCTCTAAACCTTTGGAACCTCTCCCGTCCTCATTGATGATGCAAAGATCATCGCCAGAGGCTCAGCAATCTCCTCCCTCACCTCCCACAGTAGCCTGGGGCACATCCCGTCTGGTCCCGGTTACTTATCCAACTTAATGCTTTCCAAAAGCTTCAGTACATCCTCTTCCTTAATATCTACATGCTCAAGCTTTTCAGTCCACTGCAAGTCATCCCTACAATCGCCAAGATCCTTTTCTGTAGTGAATACTGAACCAAAATACTCAATAAGTACCTCTGCTATCTCTTCTGATTAGGAAGTTAAGGATCCAATTGCAGAGGGAGGCACAGAGGTCCAGGTTCTGCAACTCTTTGTGTTTGTTTTGTCCAGCTGGTCTAAAGCCGTGTGAAGAACCATTGAGATTGTATCTGCTGTTGATCTATTGTATATATCTAACATTAAATTAATAAGTAGTGCAAATCGAGCAAAAATACTGAGATGGTGTTCACGGGCTTTTTGTTCATTTAGAATTCTGATGGCAAAGGGGAAGGAACTATTCCTAAAATGTTGAGTCTGTGTATTTAGGCTCCTGCAATTACTCTCTGATGGTAGGAATAAGAACAGAGCGTGTCCTGGTTGATGGGATTCCTAATTGATGGATGCCAGCTTTTTGAGGCATTGCCTATTGAAGATATCCTCATTGCTTGGGAGGTCAATGTCCACGATGGAGCTGGCTGAGTTTGCAACCTTCTGCAGCTTTTTCCGTTCCTGTGTGGTGCCTCTTCCATACCAGATGGTTGTGCAAGCAGAATACCCTCAAATGTACATCTGTAGAAATTTGCTTGATTCTTTGTGACATATTAAATCTCCTCAAACTTATAATGAAATATAGCTGCTGACATGCTTTCTTCGTAATCATTATGTTGGGCTCAGGAAAGATCTTCTGAGATGTTGGTACCCAGGAAATTGAAGCTGCTCACTGTCATTGTGATATTTTCTTGCTGGGTTCAAGAATATCACAGCCCTTTGTTGTCTGTAAGGAGTTTGTATCTTCGATCCGTGGACCTATAATACCATCCTGGTCCTTCCATGGACGAGAGATGTACCAGTAGGTAGGTTAATTGGTTATTGTAAATTAGGCTAGGATTAAATTGGGATTGCTGGGTGGTGTGGCTCAGAGACTGGAAGGGCCAACTCTGTGCTGTATCTCAATCAATAAACAAATATTTCTACTTCCCTGATTAGATCAATTATTGTTGCTTCTAAATCACATTATTACCTTATTGAATCTGTGATAAATTAGCAAGGCATTCCCACATGGCTGAGGAAAGAACACATGCAGTTTATAACCATTTTCAAATATTGTTTCTTCGATGTCCAACTTTGTCTCATATTTTGCATTTCCATTCTCATTCTTAAAAATGTCATTTGCCAAAATTGGAAATTCTCTGCCTTCATTATGTTAAGTGTATTTTTAAAGTTTTTAATAAAGCAAATATATTAGCCAACAAAGTGGAAGATTTAACAAAATGCATGCCCTGGTGGGCTTGACCAATATTAATTCCTTAGTTTGATTTTATTGTTTTTTATTTAGAGAATCAGCATGGCAACAGGCTGTTCTGGCCCAATGAGCCTGTGCTGCCCAATTACACTCGCTCCCTATGCCTTTGGGATGTGGGAGGAATTATTGTTCCAGAGGAAATCCACTCAGTTAGTAAGAATGTACAAACTCCTTACAGACAGTGGCAGGAAATGAACCCGAGTTGCTGGCACTGTAAAATGTTGCAATAACTTGTACTGTGAAATTCCTCTCTCCACCATGAGTTTTAATCATTAAGCAATCAATGATGTTTCACTGGGAAAGGGAATGGAACAAAAAAATCAGGAGACTTGTTTTCGTGACCACTGCATTAATAGTTCATTCCCCGTTATTTTAAATTTCCTCAGAGCCTTTGATACTTGAATGCATTCTCTGGCAAAGAAATATTAATTCTAAAATAGTGATATTGTTATAACTCATCATTATCATATAGCTTTTTCTGGGGTCTTGCTATGTACTTGCTTTCTTTATTAGACTACTCTTCAAATGTTGTTCATTGACTATAATGCACCATGTTATGATTTGAAAGGGATATGAATGATGCTTTTAAACGTGCTTCAGGGTGCATAGATCCTGAAAGAAATGAAGCAGCCTGCATACTGTTGTAGTCCTGTGGCTAGCTGTCACCTGAGTACAATTGCCACTAATTAGCTCCCATTTTGATTTGAACATTTTTCTGTCATTTTTATTGTTATTATGCGCAACCTGCTGGTGCAAATATTTTATTCAGCCTTGGGTAATCTAGACTTTTTATTTTCAGGCAAGTAACATCTGAGTGCAGATGACCTTATGTTGAATTCTTTATAGTAGAATATTATTTCCATGGTATTGAAACAGCAGCAGCCTTAAAATCTTTTCTTTACAGAGTCTTTTGTCTAAGAGTCTGGACTTCAATTATCAACTTCAACCTCAGTGACCTGCAATATACTGTGCATCAGATCAGCTGTCAACTGAGCAATTCATTCGTTAAGAGCCCTTTCAGCCTGTCTCCGACAGTTCATTTATATCAAATCATTCATTGTGCCTCAGTTATCACTGTTTAGTGCAGACAGGTTCGTGTTTTACTTCATGAATTCTTGAAGAAAATTCAAAGTAAACTTGCTATCAAAGTCCATGTATGTCACCATATACAACCCTGAGATTCATTCTCTGACATTCCTGACCCTGTCATTTAGAGTAAATAGAAAGAAACAGAATATAATTAATGAAAAACTTCAATTGCGAATAAATGGACAGGCAGCCAATGTGCAAATGACAAATAGAGCAAATGCTAAAAGAGAAAACAAAATAATAAATTAATAAATAAATATTGAGAGCATGAGTTGTAGAGTCTTTGAAAGTAAGTCTATTGGTTGTGGAATCAGTTCAGTGTTGAGATGAGTGAAGTTATCCACACTAGTTCAGAAGCTTGATGGTTGAGGGTAATAACTGTTCCTGAACCTGGTGCTGAGGCCTGAGGCTCCTCTACCTCCTTCCTGATGGCCGCAGTGAGAAGAGAGTGTGGCCTGGATGGTGAATGTCCTTGATGATGGTAGTGATCACTTATAATATTAACCATCTTGTGCTCATTCCCTATTTCTAGTCCATTTACATTCACCTCTGGCTATCCTTTTATCATTGAAACCATTGCTGGACTATTTGTACCCATTGCAATTTTCACGGCATGTTTTCTTTTTAACAAAAGATAAGAATATTGGAAATGCCAAAGGAAAATAGAGTATGTGTAATACATAGCAAGGTAATCAGCAATGAAATCAGCAACTTTGTAGATTAAGCAATTCGTCAGATCCATCCAGCAAATCCTTAATATACCTTGCTATGGATTCTGACCACACTTGTCTAATTTGGTAGCAGTAATGCTCTTTGGATGCTCTCAATTTGTTTGGTGATGCTGAAGAAACATAGGGATGAAATAGGGATCTTAAAAAGTCTCAAGTGATGAAGAGACTGTCATCATTATTAAGTAAAATAACAATTCTGATTTTTCAAATCTCACTTATGTTATTAGATTATGAATATACATCTAATTCCTGACAAACACAATTACTAATCGATTACTCGTATCTCAAATAAGATCAAGCTAGACTCCTAATGTCCTCCAGAAGATGTTTCACATTAATTGTTCTTAATCTTACTTGTGTTCGTGGTTTTACTCTGGGAACTGTTATCTAGTTGTGTCTACAGCATCACAGATCTTCCTTTTTATTCACTTCTCCCTTATTCGCTTTTCTTTCATCTTAAAACACATCTCTTTCTTTCGTTTTTATGAATCGTCTGTTTTTCTCTCCCTATCTGATCCATTGAATACTTCCAGCAATAACTTATCAATTAATCCACACCCAACAGTGTACTAGGAAAATCCCAGTGATTTTGCCTTACAAAATATATTCTAGAGTCATATTTTCTCTAGTGCTGCCACATTTACCTTGCTGTGCTTCATATTTCTCATGCTACATCCAAAGATATTACTTTCTGACAAAACTATCCAATTATCATTTGAATGAAGCAGTATCTTGCCCCAGCCTGTCACATAGATTGACCCACAGCTCACAGAAATATTCTTTTTGCAGATTCATTTTGAATTTGCCTTCCCCTACCTTAGGAAAAATAAAGTTTGTAAAAAGATTTTTGTTTCTAACATGATACTGGCTTTCTGTTTGGTCCCCATTGCAGTTAAAAATTGATCATCAGCATGATTACTCAAGCAACGATTTGTTACTTTAAAGCTGGTGGAAATCCCTTAGAGTCTGAATATTGAGGTAGAGAATATTGAGAGTAGCCAGGCAATATAACATGACTGGTGCAGGCATGCAAGTGACAAATAGGCACTAGAATGATTAAATAAATATGACAAAATTGATAAAATGCAAGTTTTATAATCCCTGGAATCCTCCTTTTCAGATAAATTCTTGCTCTCCCTTTGAGCAAAGATACATTAGGGAAAAAAGAATTAAATATTCACAGGTACACTCAATGGCCACTTTATTAGGTACATGAATTGAACCTGGAGTTGCTGTAGCCCATCCATTTCAAGGTTCAATATGTTGTGCATCCAGAGATGCTCTTTTGCACACCACTGTTGTAATGCAAGGTTATTTGAGTTATGCTCACTTCCCTGTCAGCTTGAACCAGTCTGGCCATTCTCCTTTGATCTCTTTCATGAGCAAGGCACAGAACTGGCCCTCAGAACTGCCACTCACTGGATGTGTTTTATTTTTCATACCATTCTCTGTAAACGAGAGACTGTGTTGTACATGAAAAGCAGTTTCTGAAATGCTCAAACCACTCCACCTGGCACCAATAATCATTCCACAGTCACAGTTACTTAGATCACGTTCTTCCCCATTTTGATGTTTGGTCTGAACAATAGCTGAACCTCTTGACCATGTACACATTCTTTTATGCATTGAGTTGTTGAGTTTCTGTCACATGATTGGCTGACTAGATATTTGCAACATCGGTGTACTTAATAAAATGGCCACAGTATATATGACAAAGGATGGTGAAGGTTTGGCTTTCTAGTTAGGCCTTCACACCTATATTATAAGATTTATAATCTCTGTCATTGCAAAGTGAGCTATATGTTGTTATCACCTTGTTTTTCACCAGTAGTTCACTAAAGTAGCTTTATGTAGGAAAATTAAGCATTAATTAATAACAATATTTTATTTTTATTTAGTACCAATACTTGAACAGAGAGAGCCTGAGATTTGAAGCATTGACTCTTGTCCCAATTCAAACCAAAATGGTGAATGTTAAGTTACTCACTGAAAAAGAGGTAAGAATCCATTGTATTTGTTTAGACATGAATTAAGGATCTCCCTTGGATATCTATCCATCAACTGTGAAGTATACCGGGAGGTAAAAGAGGCTGCAGATGCTAGAACCTGGAACAACAAGCAATCTGTTGGAGGTTTTGACCCTAAACATTGACACATTCCTCCCACAGATGCTTCTTCTTCCTCCAGCAGATTGCTAGTTGCTGAAGTATATTGTGGTTGGTTGCTTGTTAGTTATAGTTTCACAGAGTACGTGCTTTACAACACAAAGATGTGAACAAAATTTCTGGTTGGACTGTTAATTTGTGAATTAAACAATGTTAACTAGAGCTGATTATCTTTTTGAATTTAATTCCTACAAATATACACACTTGTTATAAATACAATTAATACAATTGGCATAAGATCCCAATGAGCTCCATGTCTGCATTGCTAGTCCTAAGGAATCTTTGTCAAAGCTTTATAGATATTTAAAGCAAACATTAGTCTGAGAAGGAATTTCACAGTTTAGTTTCTAGACCGCTTAATGTGCAATTATTAACAGTGTAAAAGTCAAAGCCAGCATGTGAGGACATGCAGAGATTTTGGAGACTTATAGGAGTAGACAAGGCTACTAAGGAAGGGAAGGGGAAGGTGAGGTTGTGGAGGGATTTGAAATGTGAATTTTAGAGTAGAGCTTATTCCAAACTGTTGTTAATATCAGCCGGCCAACAAACATGGGAATGCACTTGTGCAAGTTAAGGTGCAGAGTTTTGCATTATCACGAGTCTGTAGAAAGAAAATAATGTCTTAACATAGTATATTTCATGCTCTCTAAAAGCCATAAGCTATATTTAGAGTTAGTAAAGAATTTTGAACTTAATGAAGAAAAAGCTGTAGTTAATTTGAACTTTGTGGGCTTGCATGCAAGTAGGTGTATGCTGTGTTAGACTGTGCCCAGTCAGTGAGAGGATGCATGAGAGAAGCTACATTTTTAGCTGGGTTCATTGTTCAAGATTTAAAAGTCAGTGCTTCATGGCAGTTGCTCCGAGTTAGACTGTGCACAATCAGAGAACAGGATTCATTTGAAAGGGTGAATAAAAATGATGTAAGGGCAAGCAGAACAGCCATTATGTGAGTGGGCTAGTGTTGGAGTGGCTTTGGCTCATCAGGCCTTAGTGAGTTAAGTTGCTTCTTCACTGTTCTTTATTCCTTGCCTGTTAGGGCACAGTTGTGCAGTGACAATGGCTTTGGGGGCAGTGTTTGGTTCTGTGACTGAGATGTGGGAATTCTGGGAGACCTCCAGCCTCTCACCATGTGCGGGTAAAAATAGGATGATTTGGCAGGTGAATCTGCTTCCTGTATCATTGGCATCTCTTCTGGGGAAGGTATGATCTGTACAAAAGAGATGGGTTGCTCCTTACCCAAGGGGAATCAATATTCTTGTGGTCACGTTTACTGGAACTGTTCAGGAAGGTTTAAACTAATTTGGCAGACGGAACCAAAGTGATAGGGTTGATGATGAGGTAGTTGGTTTACAAACAGAGGCAGAGTATAATGAGACTGCTAGCAAAGAGAGGCTGCTGATGGGGGAGAATTGCAGTCAACTGGATGACTTACAATGTAAAATGGGGACAAAATCGAATAATGTGATGAATATTGGACACGGTGTTAATATTTGCATACAGTATACAGAGTAAGGTAGTTGAACTTGTAGCACAGTTGCAGATTGGCATGTGTGGAATTGTGGGCATCACTGAAATGTGGCTGAAAGAAGATTATATGGGAGCTTAATGCCCAAGGATACACATTGTATCAAAAGGACAGACAGAAATGCAACAAGGGTGGAGTGGCTCTAGTAAAAGAGGGGGAGTTTGTAAAATTCTCGTCAAACGGCTTTTTAGAGCCCACTAGCGAATCTGCTATTCTGGATTGGGTGTTGTGCAACAAACCGTAATTTATTAGAGACCTTAAGGTAAAGGAACTCTTAGGAGATGATGATCAGAATATGACAGAATTCACCGTGCAACTTGAGAAAGAGAAGTTAAAGTCAGATGTATCACATTACAGTGGTGTAAAGGGAATTACAGAGGCATGAGAGAGGAGCTGGCCAGAACTGATGGGAAGAGCAGGTATGACAGCGAGCAGTGATCACTGGAACTCGTGGGAGCAATTCAGAAGGTGCAGGATAGATACATCTCAAAAAGAAGTATTCTAAAGGGAGGATGATGCAACCATGGCTGACAAGAGAAGACAAAACCAACATGAAAGCCAAAGAGAACACATGTAATAGAGCATAAGTTAGTGGGAAGTTAGAGAATTGGGAAGCTTTTAAAAACAAACAGAAAACAACTAAAGAAGTGATTAAGGAGGAAAAGGAATTCAAAGCAAAGATAGCCAACAATATTAAAGAGGATACCAAAAGTTTCTTTAGATATCTAAACTGTAAAAGAGAGGTGAAAGTAGATACTGGACCACTGGAAAATGATGCTGGGGAGTTAGAAATGCAGGGCAAGGAAATGATGGTCAAACTGAATAAGCATTTTACATCATCCTGTTATGACACTACCAGAAACTGAAAGACCTGAAAGTAGATAAATCACTTGTACCAAATAGTCTACACTTAAGGGTTCTGAAAGATGTGGCTAAAGAGACTGTGGAAGTATTAGTAATGATTTTTCAAGAATCAGTGGATTCTCTTATGGTTGGGAAGAATTTTGTATCAGTCTTCACTGTGGCAGTATGCTGGAAACTCGAGAGGCATTGTCAAAATAATCACTAGATTCTGGAATGGTTCCAGAAGACTGGAAAATTGCAAATGTCACTCCACTCTTCAAGAAAGGAAAGAGGTAGAAGAAAGGAAATTACAGGACAGTTAGTTTGACCTCAGTGGTTGGGAAGATGTTGGAGTCAATTGTTAAGGATGTGGTTTCAGGGTATTTGGAGGCACATGATAAAATAGGCCATAGTCAGTATGGTTTCCTTAAGAGAAAATCTTGCCTGAGAAATCTTTGGCGTTCTATGAAGAAATAACAAGGAGGGTAGAACAAGGAGAATTGGTGGATGTTGTGTACTTGATTTTCTAAGGCCTTTAACCAAGTGCCATGCATGAGGCTGCTTAACAAGCTACGAGCCCATGGTTTTGCAGGAAAGATTCTAACATGGATAAAGCAGTGGCTGATTGGCAGTAAGCAAAGAGTGGAGATAAAGGAAGCCTTTTCTGGTTGGCTGCTGGTGACTAGTGGTGTCCACAGGGGTCTGTGTTGGGACCACTTCTTTTTACATTATTTGTCAATGATTTGGATGAAAGAATTGATGACTTTGTAGCCTGTTAGATGATTTGAAAATTGTGGAAGAGCAGGTAGTGTTGAGGAAGCAGAGAGGCTACAGAAGGATTTGGACAGATTAGGAGAATGTGCAGTGAAGTGGCATATGGAATACATAATCAGGAAGTATATGGTCACAAGGCTATGGGACTGAACGGTATCCCAGGGTGGGTACTCGGGATATGCGTGGCACACCTGGCAGTGTAGAGTGCCCTCCTGCTTCAAAACATCCACCATTGTCCCTGTACATAAAAAAGACCAAGGTAACGTGTCTGAATGACAGCCTCACCTCAATAGTAAGCAAATGCTTTGAGAGGCTGGTCAAGGACAATATCTGCAGCATGCTACCGCCCACAGTAGACCTCCTACAATTCACCTACAGACACAACCGATCAACAGATGATGCAATAGCACAGCTCTACACACCATCCTCACATATCTGGAGAAGATGGATGCTTATGTGAGAATGCTATTCTTGGACTACAGTTCAGCATTCAACACCATAATTCCCTCCAGGCTCGACAAGCAGCTCAGAGACCTTGGCCTTCACCCTGCCTTGTGCAGCCGGATCCTGGACTTCCTGTCAGATTGCTGCTAGGTGGTAAGAGTGGGCTTCCTCACCTCTGTCCTTCTAATCCTCAACACAGGAGCCCCTCAGAGACACCTCCTTTATTCTCTGTATACTCATGACTATATCGCCACCCACAGCTCCAATCTGTTAATTAAATTTGCTGACTATACTATATTGATTGGCCTTATCTCAAACAATAATGAGGTAGCCTGCAGAGAAGAAGTCATCACCCTGACACAGTGGTTTCAAGAAAACCTCTCCCTCTATCACAAAAACAAAGGAGCTTGTTGTGGACTATAGGAGGAATGGAGACAGGCTAACCCCTTTTGATATCAACGGATCTGGGGATGAGAGGGTAAACAACTTTAATTCCTCAATACACATCACTGAGGATCTCTCATGGTCTGTACATACCAGCTGTGTGGTGAAATAAGTACAACTGTGCCTCCTTCACCTCAGACGGTTGAAGAAGTTGGGCGTAAGTCCCCAAATCCTAAGGACTCTCTACAGGGCACAGTTGAGAGCATCCTGACTGGCTGCATCACTGCCTCGTATGGGAACTCTACTTCCATCAATTGCAGGACTCTGCAGAGAGTGATGCAGACAGCCCAGCGCATCTGTAGATATGAATTTCCCACTATTCAGGTCATTTACAGAGACAGGTGCGTAAAAAGGGTCTGAAGGATCATTGGGAACCTGAGTCACCCCAACCACAAACTGTTCCAGCTGCTATCATCCAGGAAATAGTACTAAAGCCAGGACCAACAGGCTCTGGGACAGCTTCTTCCACCAGGCCATCAGACTGATTAATTCACATTGATACAATTGTATTTCTATGCAATATTGACTGTCCAGTTGTACATATTATTTATTACAAATTACTATAAATTGCACATTGCACATTTAGACGGAGACGTAATGTAAAGATACGGTGAGAAGACAGGAGACTGGGGCTGACAGGAAAATGAATCAGCCATGATGAAGTGATGGAGCAGACTCGATGAAGCAAATGGCCTAATTCTGTGTCTATATCTTCATGGTCTTGTATGCCTATGACCAGCTAATCTGCTTCGTATTAGTAATGCCTTTTTGGGTTATAAACATCTGCCTTTTCTCTGGGGAAGGGTGACCTATCTAGTAACAGAGGTGCTCCTTCCTTCTGCTAGCCTGCAGGTCACTCTTGGGCATGGTATAGCACCTACTTAGCCCCCTCACCCCGCTCACTTATCAGGGTCACATGAAGCCATGGGATCAGGTGTTGTGTGCCATATGAGCAGCTTCTGCATGTCCCAAGTCCTCGTTTTGTGACCACTGACACCAGGCAATCACTGAAGAATATTGATAATGGTTGGGGTCACTTGTCTTGTAAAGACACTGCCCAGAAGAAGGCAATGCCAAGCCATTTCTGTAGAAAAAATTGTGAAGAACAGTCACACTCATGAAAAGGCAATGATAGTCTACATCATACAACACTGCACATAATGAACAAAAGATTCTCTAGGGGAATAATTTGTCTGCTGTTTGAAATAGTGTCTTGTTTGTTTTGAGGTATAAAACCGTAATTGATAATCCCTTTGAAAAATAACATCTCCATTAATACGGTTGTTCCTCACCTGCGCACAAGGTTGTTGGCTTCAGATGCAGTCTTTTTCTGTTGATCAGTGTCAGAAAAGCGGAATTAAATTCATTGTGATAAAATGTTATAAAACCATAAAACATGAAAACTTCTGGGTGGGGGGGGATGATTACTTTTTAGGGGAATTGTACTCCATACTGAGAGGTGATAGTTCACAGGAGATTGGCTAAGTGAATATTGGACAAGCTTAGGTAAAAGAAAGGCAGCAAAAGTTTCCAGGACTGAGGTGGGTGTGAAGTTGTAGTTCATAACGTGAAATGAAGTTCATTTTCATGACATGTCATGAACCTTGACAATGATTGGGGAACAGAATTTGTTGCAATGAGGTAGTAGTTAGTCTTTAAAATGTTGTCGACTGGTTGTCTTATCTAAGCGATCATAGCACTGTAGATTGCCAGTAAGATTGTAAAATTGATAGGAGCTCATCACCTACTACATATGATCATCTTAATCTGCTGTTTAAAATGAATTTCAAAATTGGTTTTGAAGTCTATGAAAATTTATTTAGTATATAAACTGTGCCATTTCCTAAAATGAATGTTCTGAAATGTAAGAGAGAATGAAAGTGACAAATTATAATCAAAAACAAGAGGGAATCTGCAGATGCTGGAAATCAAAGCAACACTCAAAGTGCTGGAGGAGCTCAGCAAGCCATGCAGCATCTATGGAAGAAAGTACTGTCGATATTTTGGACCAAGACCCTTCAGCAGGAGGGTCTCGGCCTGAAACATCGACTACTATTTTCCATAGATGCTGCCTGGCCTGCTGAATTCCAGCATTTTGTGTGCATTGAAGAATTAAAATGCTGCTTAGAGAAACTGAAATATTAACTAGATAAATTACTACAGACTAGATTTGAATGAATAAAGTTTGGCATAGAAGGAAGGTGCAAGGACAAATAAAGCTTGTACTTTTATAGTTTCCTAAATAGTTAAAATTTGTGAGTAATTGGATTTAAAATAATTATTTCTACAATGTACTTGAACAGGAGTTGTATGGCTGACAATTGCAAACATACTGACAATATGCACAATTATTTGACAGAAATCTCTTAATTCTGTGGACCCATATGAATAGAACAATTATAGATTTATCAGGCACCCTTTGGAGTGTGGGAATGCCATCTGGCCCTACATTTCTTGAATGCTAAGATCTCTTGTCTTGCAAAGACTCTGATTTTATTTTTGTTTACGTTACTCGTATCAAAATTCAGTTCCTTTTGATGCTCTCAACAGAACGCTTAACTTTATGATGAATAATGCAATTTTTATCAATGTCTTTCAGCGTGATTGGCTCAACAGCTACCATCGGGTATGCCGAGAGGTGACAGGAGCAGAGCTGGAGAAACAAGGAAAACTGGAGACGTTGCAGTGGCTCATAAAGGAGACAGAGCCAGTCAGCAGCTGACGGGCCAAATGGCCTTCTGTAAAATGTACTCTACTGATAATTCAACATCATAATTTACTCCCAGAGCTGGAATGATTTCTCCTTTAATGTTATTATGTCATTCTTACAAAGTAAAGTATCTCATGTTTCTAAGTTTTCAGTGCCTCTATTTCCATCTGATTTGACTTTCAAAAAACTTGCATCTCCTCGCATGAAACTTTTGTAATATAACAACTTTTACAAAGGTGTTTTAGTCAATGTTTTTGGTCATTTTGGTGCTTAGAAATGAAGGCGATATTTAAACTATAAAACCTAGAAATAGAATTAAAGTTCAATGTCCTTACGTGCAGCCAGCCACAAAACAAAATCAATAGAACCCATTTTTAAAAAAGCTGTTGAACACCCAATGTGCAGATAAAAACAAATAATGCAAACAATAAAAATAAGGAAATAGCATTTGGAATTGAAGTTCACAAAAGTTAAGTCCACAGCCATGAAGCCAGTCACAGCTGATCCAGGAACCTGTTAGTTACAGGTCACAGCCTTTTAAATCAGCCAAACAGTGGGTCATTCCTCACTCTTGGACCTGGGCCCTGGCACTTCAATACACCTTCAGGCCCGGGACTGCTATCTCGGTTTGGCCCATACCCTATCTTTCCGATCTGGCTAGGCGCTTGAATTGGTCATGTATTGGCTTATTCCTTGCTCTAAAGCCTGGCCCTGCCTCAGATCTGCCACTTTGAATCGCCTTCAAGTCTGCTTCAGTGATTGTTATACTTTTGCTCATTCCTCACCCTCTCAAGCCCAGCCACCTCGATTTGGTGCGTACATTCCATGCTGCAACCTTCCTACACCTTCAAGACTACAAAAATGCCATTTTATACAGGTAGTTCAAAAGCTCAACTCTGAAAGGGAAGTTACGGGTTTTTGATTGCAGTGATTGTTATTGAGAAAAACTCTAATTAATAAAGTAGATCATAGTTTTGTTTGCTGCCAACAAATCTTTGTGTTTCACCAGCGACATCTTAAACCACCTGATCCATCCAGTCTGTTGTACTATTCCATAATGGCTGATTTATCCCTGTCAACCCCATTCTCCTGCCTTCTTCCATAACCTTTGATGCCTTTACTAATCAAGATCTTATCAACCTTCTCTCTAAATACACCCAGTGACTTGGCCTCAACATCCATCTGCAGAAGTGAATTCCATCTTTTGGCTAAATGATTTTTTCTGCTTCTATATTCTAAAGGGATGCCCCTCTATTAAGAGGCTGTGCTGTCCAGTCCTGGACTCCCCCACCATGGGAAACATCCACTCTGTCTAGACCTTTCAATATTTGATAGATTTCAATGAGATGCCCTGTAGCAGTGGATGAAGTATTCATTAACTCTGAGATCACTGTTTGGGTAGCTTTATTATTTGAGATTTTATTGAATTTGTACAAAGTACTGCTATATATGAACCCCAGTAGTCTCAGCCTTGTTCAACATCCCCCTGAGCTCACCTCTGAACCAGCCATATGTTGTTTTTAAAACCTTATTCCTTTGCTACTTTCCTCCCTTGTTTTGGTCTATTCTTTTCCTGTAAGCTTTCCAAGATCTTCATTCTTCTGAGATCCCTATTCTCCAAAAAATGCCTTTTATACATTCCTGAATTCTAAAAACTGTCCATGGGTTTGCGCGACTTTTCATGCCTTGAACATAGGCTTCTAGAATTTCTTCCTGAAGCCCTATTTCTACTGAACACATCTATCCTCCTCAAGACCTTGATTTCTCTATTACTTTTGTAAACTGTCTTCTAGTTTTCCTTGATAATACTCTAGTGAAAGCAATTCATCACAATTTGGCATTAGATAAAGTTCAAGAATTTTTGAAATGTGTGTATCATTGGTAAATCCAAAATGGGTTGCCCTATTAAAATGGCAGTTCTTGCATCCTTGTTGTCCTGTATAATATGTTCCCAAAATGCTGTTTGAGGAGGGAATTCCAGGATTCAGGATCAGGTTTAGTATCATTTACATATGTCAGGAAATATGTTTTGTGGCTGCAGTACAGTGCAAGACAAAAATTTGCTGTAAGTTACTATCATAAATATCGATTATAATGTCTTTATCTGTCACATGTATATGGAAACGTACTGTGAAATGTGTCCTATGTGTTAAGGACCAATACAGTTTGAAGATGTTCTGGGGGTAGCCCACAAGAGTTGGCGTGCTTTTACCACCAACATATTGTGTTTCCAATTTACTAACCCTAACTTATTTGTGTTAGAATATGAGAGGAAGCACAGGCACCCAGTGGAAACCCATGCCATCAGGGTGAGATCATACAAACTTACAGGCAACAGTGGGAATTAAACTCGGATCTTACAGCTAGAACTTGAAGGATTATGGAAATAACTATGCTGCTAAACTGTCCACAACAAATAGTGCAAAACAAGAATAGCGAGACTGTTGTTGGGTTCATGGACCCATCTGATGGTAGAGAATTAATAAGATGGCATTAATTTGAGCATTCAACTAGTGTGCAAATGACAACACACTGCAAATACAAAAAAATAAGTTAATGAAGCAATAATTATTGAGAACATGAGGTGAAGAACCGTTAAAAATAGGTCTATTGGCTGTTGGAGCACATCAATGATGGGGCAGTTGGAATTGAGCGGTTATCCTCTTTGATTCAAGAACATGATGGTGGAGGGTAGTAACTGTCCCTGAACCTGGTGGTGTGAGTCTCCAGGCTCTTGTAACTGCTTCCTGATGACAGCAGGGAGAAGGGATCACGTCTGGGATCTCTGATGATGGATGCTACCTCCCTGCATTAACATTTCATGTAGTTGTGCCTATTGGTAGGGAGGGGTTTACCAGTGATAGACTGGGCTATATCCACTACTTTTGTAATATTTTCCATTTAAGGTCATTGGTGTTTTCATACCAGCCTGTGATGCTCTCCACTGCACGTCTATAGATATTTGTCAAAGTTTTATATATCATGCTGAATCTCTGTAAATTCCTATGGAAGTAGAGGTGCTGCTGTGCTTTCTTCATAATTGCTCTTACATACTGGGGCCAGGGCAGGTCCTCCAAAATAATGACATAAAGGAATTTAAAATTGCTGACCCTCTGTACTGGTGATCCTCTGATGAAGACCAGTTCATGGACGTATGGTTTCCTTTCTCTGGAGTCAATACTCAGCTCCTTGGTCTTGCTGACATTGACTAAGAAGTTGTTGTTATGGCATCACTCAGATATTTTCAATCTCCTATATGCTGATTCATCACCACAGGGGGCTAAGCATACAGCCTTGTGGTGCATCTGCACTGATGGAGATTGTGGAGGAGATGTTGTCAATCCAAACTGACTAGAGTCTGCAAGTGAGGAAATAGAAGACTGAATTGCACAAGGAGGTATTGAGGCCAATGTCTAAGAGATGATTAGTTAGTTTTGAGGGGATGGTGTTGAATGCGGAGCTGTAGTTGATAAAGAGCATCCTGACGTATTTATCTTTGCTGCCCAGATGTTCCAGAGTTGAGTGAAGAACCAGTGAGATGACATCTGTGGATGTTGCTCTAGTAGGCAAATGAAGAAGATTTAAGTCTCTTCTAAAGCAGGAGATAATAAGTTTCATTATCAACCTGTCAGTACACTTCATCACTCTGTTTGTAAATCCTACTGGACAATAATCATTGAGTCAGTTTACCACGTTCTTCTTGGGCACTGGTATAGTTAAAGCTTTCTTGAAGCAAGTGGGTACCTCAGACTGCCAAAGCAAGAGGTTAAAGATCACAATGACCATTCCAGCCAGTCAACCAGCACAGGCTTTTAGTACTTGCCCAAGTACCCTGTCTGGGCTAGATACTTTTTGTGAGATAATCCTCCTGCTAGCCTCAGACTGAAATCATAGGATCATTGGGGGCTGTTGGAGATGGTGAAGGCCTCTCCATGTTTTGATGGTGAAAGTGAGCATAGAAGACATTGAGCTCATCTGGAATTGAAGCCCTGTTGTTGCCTATGTCACTTGATTTAACTTTATAAGAGGTGAGAGTATTCAAGCCCTGCCACAAGAGTTGAACATCCTTCGTTAACTCTAGTTTGGTTCGGAATTGCCAATTTGCACGTGGAATGTCTTTCCAGAGATTGTATCTGGATCTTTAACTTTGTTAGTCACCAGACTTCAATGTCTCTGATCTGGTTCTCAGCAGACTGTTGATCTCATAGTTTATCCAGGGATTGGGGCTCTGAATGATTTTGTGTGAACACACTTGTCTACAACTGTTTTAATAAAGTCTGTGACAACTATGATGTCAGATCCCTAACATGAGTCCTTGAACATGACCCAATCTAATGACTCAAAGAAACCCCTGCAACCACCTTTTTGTTGTCCTAATCTCTGGACTGGTTCTAAGGTTGACATAGCCGGAGGTGGTAATGAGGATAAGCTCTCACTACCTATAAAATGCTTCCACATGGCTTGCTTCTCAAATGGCCTCTGTCAACCAAGTCCAGCTCCCAGCCTTCACGTGGCGGAACTGTTCCTACCAACGGGAGAAGGGGCAAAGGCAAGTCTCTGGCGCCTCAAAACCAGATGCTTCGGGCAGGTGGGGCTCATTATTCCTGGTCGACTGCCCACTGAGGAGAAGGAAAGCTCTGATATTAAAACCTCCGCTGCCTTGTGGCCACATCCAATCATGGGTAAGGCTACGGGAGTAAACCCTGAGAAGAAATCCGGAGCTGGAGTCCCATAGGCGGTCAATAGGGAAGACTTCATCAATCTATTGTCCAGCAACTCCTGCAGCCAAAGAAGACACCGTGTGTAATGATCTTCGTGCCAGTAGACCCTGACCTCTGAGGCTGAGAGAGTGGGACTGTCTCCGTGCTAAGGCTTTTTCACTATAATACCTTTCACGCACAGGTCCTTGTGTTGTGCATCTTTGTCTTCTTTCTCTCTTCAAAAGTCCTATGGTGATGAGAGAGCAGCGAACCAACAGGTGGAGGTGACCACTGAGTTGCAGTTGTAAACCTGCACGTAGGCGGCCCTTGGACAGATGGTCATTCTCCTCTGAACCCAGGGCAGTAGGGGAGTCCAGCAGCATCCAGGGTGACTGGGCAGCTCTTTTTAGGACAGCGCTGCCCACCCTGTAATCAGGGAGGGGCCTGGAAAAGGTGACCTAAACATCCGGCCAGTTAACCACGACTGACGGATCACCCAATCATTGTGGTCAAAATCAAAATTCAAGCATTGAAGCCAAGGTTTTGAAGGATCAGCTCAGATGGACCAGCCATGTGATCCACATAGATGAGTCCAGAATGCCGCGTCAGTTGTTCTACGGAGAACTGGAGCAGGGCAACTGTGCCCAAGATCGCCCAAGGAAGAGGTACAAGGACAACCTCAAGTCAAACCTTAAGTGGGCCACACTCCAGCCCCATGATCTCGAACACACAGCTGCTGATCGGTCCAAGTGGCGCAATCTATGCTCCAAGGCAGCAAACAACTTCCAAGCCAACTGGCACATGCAGCACCTCAAGGCGAGTCAAGAAAGACACAGGAAGGTGTCTGCTCCTGCCCCAACAGGCGATGCTCCTTCCCATTTGCAACCGTATCTGCGCTTCGGACTTCGGACTCAGAAGTCATATGCGTGCCCACAGACGTCGACTGTGCAACAAGTCTTCCTTGGACTTACGAGAGACTACTACTAATCTCTGGACCTTTACTCTTTGGCCTCTGCCTGTATGCAAGGAAGAGGACAGACAAATGATTCAATTTATTGGTGTAGTATGGGCATGTTTTGGGACTTCTGGTGCTACAGGTATATACTGATGGCAATTGGGCAAGGTTTCTTTCAAACAAGTCTGGTTAAAGTCCTCAACTATGATTTGAAATGCATCAGGATGACTGTTTCTTGTTGGAGATGGCATCACGCAGTCTCAAGCATTTGATTATAGTTGCCCACTGGTGATTTGTATTTAGTATTATGCAGGAGAACTCCCTTTGTAAGCTGCAGTTAGTATTATGCAGGAGAACTCCCGAGGTAAATAGAACAGATGGCATTTGACCGTTAGGTCGGGGAGCACAAGTTCGACAAAATTGCTATATCAGACCACCACCAATAGTTTAGCTTGAAACACACAACTCCAACCTTTGCCTTTTCTGAATCAGCAGTTCAGTCAAGAAGCCTTCTAGTTTCAACCAGCATGATGGTCTGACTTGTTGGTCCATGGCCCCTTCTACTGCCGCAATGAGGCCTCACTCAGGTTGGAGGAGCAACACCTTATAATCTGTCTGGGTACCCCCCAGCCTGATGGCATGAACATTGATTTCTCGAACTTCTGGTAATGACACTCCCCCTTCACCATCCCCCATCCCCATTTCCCTCTCTCATCTTGCCTCTCTCTGGTGCTCCTCCCCCTTCCCTTTTTGTCATGGCCTTCTGTCCTCTTCTATCAGATTCCCCCCTCTCCAGCCCTTTGTCTCTTTCACTAATTAACTTCCCAGGTCTTTACTTCACCCTTTTCCCTGTCCTGGTTACACCTATCACCTGCTACCTTGTATTTCTCCCTCCCCTCCTCCGACCTTCTTACTCTGACTTTTCATCTTTTATCCCCAGTCTTGATGAAGGGTCTTGGCCCAAAATGTTGTCTGTTTACTCTTTTCCATAGATGCTGCCTGGTCTGCTGATTTCCTTCAGCATTTTGTGTGTGTTTCTTGGATTTCCAGCATCTACAGATTATCTTTAGTTTGTGATTAGCCTTTTGGCTTGATTGCTGTATCTGGCATGCTGAGAGAAAGCCAAGTCTCGCTCAAACTTAGAATACAACAGTCTCTCATTTCCCTCCAATACAGCAATCTAGCCCTTACATTCCTGAACCAACAATTCAGGATCAGCTTCTCCTCAGCCATCAGTTTTTGAGTGGTCCCATGAACTCATGAACTCTACCTCTGTTATTCCTTTTTTCTGCACTATTTATTTTTGTCAGTTATTGTAATTTTGTGCCTTTGTACTATTGCTTCAAAGCAACAAATTTCATGTCATGTCAGTTATAATAAATCTGATTCTTTATGATTTGTGCAAGTTCTTTGATGATTTTCTCTTCATATGGTGATGATACACTCCTCTGATGTCATTAACTGGTTTTGATGAATAAAGAATGTTTACACTGTGGCTTTCTTGTTTGCTCATGTCTTCTTTACACACTCTCTATATTTACAGTCTTTATGTTTCCCTTATTTTTGATTGTATTCTTGTATTGCCGAGCTGGTTGAAGTTGCCTGTAAAATAGAAATTAATATTAGTATTTCAGTTTTCCCTTCCATAGTTCTGGTCTTTATTAATATGAGTTAAGGCCATTGGTAATTTACCAAAACTACTTTAAACCAATTTTTAGTTTTTCCTCCTAAAACTAAAATGAACTAAAATGCTGATATTACTTTTACCAGGAAATATTTCTGGTTTTTGTTTCATATTTTAAATATAGGTAGTCTGTTCAATTGTACTGAGTAGCCCCTTTTTATTTTCCAATTTCATTTGTTTCTGCCCTGGTGATAAAGTTTTATCTGTAACTCCAAGAAATTTAGCTAATATTTAGTTGTAGTGCACAGATCTGCTCCCGTTCTGATATACATATCCTTATGAAGCAATTGAGAACTTGATGTATAATTGATATTCAGTCTCAAGCCTTGGCAAATTGTCCCTGTAACCCAAAGCAATGGTTTTTCTCCTAATTTAGAAATGTATTTGTGTTTGAAATTTATAGCCGTGGCATTTTGGGAATAAGATTTCTCATATTATAGTGTGTGGATACACAAAATGAGCTGTCAGAGGAAGTGGATAGATTACAGATTTTAAAAGACACTTTCAGTAGGTGTGTGGGCAGAAAAGATATATAGGGACAAGGGCCAAACTGCAGGCAGGTGGGACTAGCTCAGGAAGGTAACTTGGTCTGCATGGAAGAGATATGCTGAAGAATCAGCTTCTATGCTTTAAGACCATCATGATACAGAAGCAGAATTAGGCCATTTGGCCCATTGAGTCTGCTCCACCATTTCATCACAGCTGATCCATTTACCCTCTCAAGCCCATTCTCCTGCCTCCCCTCCATATCCCTTCATGCCCTGACTAATCAAGAATCTATTAACCTCTACATTAAACATAGTTAATGATGTGGCCTCCACAGCTGCCTGTGGCAAGAAATTCCACAGATTCACCATTTTCCAGCTAAAGAAATTCTTCCTAGTCTCCATTCTAAAAGGATGCCCCTCTATTCTGAGTCTGTGTCCTCTAGTCTTGGATTCTCCCACCATAGGAAACATTCTCTTCATATCCACTCTATTAAAGCCTTTCACCATTCAATATGTTTGAATTAGGTCACCCCTCATTAGGAAAAAAAAACATAGCAAAAACATAGAAAACCTATGAATTGTTCTGAATTCTAGTGAATACAGACCCAGAGCCATCACACGCTCTTCATATGACAAGCTATTGAATCCTGGAATCATTTTCATGAACCTCCTTTGAACCCTCTCTAGTTTCAGTACATCATTTCTAAGATAAGGGGCCCAAATCTGCTCACAACACACCAAGTGAGGCATCAACAGTGCTACATAAAGCCTGAGCATTACATCCTTGTTTTTATATTCTAGTCTTTGAAATGAATGCTAGCATTACACGTCTTCTGCACCACAACCTTCAAATTAACCTTTAAGGAATCCTGCACAAGGACTCCCCAAGTCTCTCTGAACCTTAGTTTTTGTATTTTCTCTCTGTTTAGAAAATAGTCTCTGCTTTTTATTTCTTCTACCAAGGTGTTGACCATATCCTTCCTGACACTGTATTCCATCTGCCACTTCTTTGCCCATAATTCAAATCTATCTAAGTCTTTTTGTAACCTCTCTGCTTCCTTAAAATGGCCTGTCCCTCCACCTATCTCCATATTGTTTGCAAACTTTGCAACAAAGCTATCATTTCCATCATCCAAATCATTGACATATAATGTAAAAAGAATTGGTCCCAACACAGACTACTAATCATTGGCAGCCATTCCCTTTATTCCCATACTTTGCCTCCTGCCAATCAGCCACTGCTTTATCCATGCTAGAATCTTTCCAGTAATACCATGGGCTTGCAACTTGTTAAGCAGCCCTGTGTGTGGTACCTTGTCAAACGCCTTTCTGAAAATCTAAGTACACAACATCAACCCACTTGTCAATCCCACTTGTTATTTCTTCAAAGAATTCCAACAGATTTGTCAGGCAAGATTTTTCAATGAGGAAACCATGCTGACAATGGTCTATTTTATCATGTGCCTCAAAGTATTCTACATCTTATGCTTCATAATCGACTCCAAGATCTTCCCAACCTCTGAGTCAGACTAATTGGCCTATAATTTCCTTTCTTCTGCCTCTCTCCCTTCTTGAAGAGTGGAGTGACATTTGCAATTTTCCAGTCTTCTGGAACCATTCCAGAATCTAGTGATTCTTGAAGCAACATTACTAATGCCTCCACAAGCTCTACAGCCACCTCTTTCAGGACCCTGGTGTGTGCACAATCTAGTCCAGCTGACTTATCTACCTTCAGACTTCCAGTTTTTCAAAAACTTTTTCCTTGGTAATGGTAATTTCACACTCTTCATAACCCCTATGCCCAACACCTGGAACTTCCAACACACTGCTGATGTCTTCCACAGTGAAGGTTGATGCAAAATACTTACTCAGTTCACCTGTCATTTCCTTGTCCCCATTACTACCTCTCCAGTATCCTTTTCCAGCAGTCCAATATCGACTCTTGCCTCTCTTTTACACTTTATGTATCTGAAGAAACTTTTGGTGTCCTCTTTAATATTATTGGTTAGCTTACTTTTGTATTCCATCTTTACCTTCTTAATGACTGTTTTTAGTTGCCTTCTGTGGGATTTTAAAGCTTTCCAATCCTCTAACTTCCCACTAATTTTTGCTCTATTATGTGCCATCACAGCCCTGCCAATGTTCTTTCCTTATTAATTTTGGCCAGCTCCTCTGTTATGTCTATGTAATTCCCTTTACTCCTGACAGATCTGACCTTTGCTGCTGCTTCTCAAATTTCAGGATAAATTGGACTGGATCATATTATGATCACTTGCTCCTAAGGGTTCTTTCACCTTAAGATCTCTAATCAATTTTGGTTCTTTGTACAACTCCAATTCAGAATCATGATCAAGAGAAGATCTGTAGATGCCAGAAATCCAAGTAATACACACAAAATGCTGAAGGAACTCAACAGGTCAGGCAGCATCTGTGAAAAAAAGTACAGTTGACGTCTTGGGTCCAGACCCTTCAGCAGGACTGGAGAGAAAAAGCTGAGGAGTAGATTTGAAAAGTGGGAGGAGGGGTAAGAGAAACGCCAGGCGATAGGTGAATCTTGGAGGGGAGAGATGAAGCAAAGAGCTAGAAAGTTGATTGGTAAAAGAGACAGATGGCTATGGAAGAAAGAAAAGGGGGACGGGGTGAGCACCAGAGGGAGGCAATGGGCAGGCAAGGACATAACATGAGAGAGGGGCAAGGGGATGGGAAATGATGAAGGGGGGTGATGGAGGCATTACTGGAAGTTTGAGAAATTGATTTTCATGCCTCCATGTTGGAGGCTACTCAAACAGTGGCCACCCATTTTAATTCCCCCTCCCATTCCCATTCCAATATGTCTATCTATAGCCTCCTCCACTGCTGGGATAAGGCCACACTTAGGTTGGATAGTCCTGTTGAAGGGGGTCAGCCCAAAATGTTGACTGTACTTTTTTCCATAGGAGCTGCCTGACCTACTGAGCTCCTCCAGCATTTTGTGTTTGTTACCCAATCCAGAATAACTGATCCCCTCGCGGGCTCAACCACAAGCGGTTCTGAAAAACCATCTCATAGGCACTCTAGAAATTCCCCTTCTTGCAATCCAGCACCAACCTGGATTTTCCAATCTACCTGCATATTGAAATCCCCTGTGAATATTGTAACATTTCCCTTTCGGCATGCATTTTCTATCTCCCATTGTAATTTGTAGGCCACATCCTTATTACTGTTTAGGGGTCTGTATATAACTTCCTTCAGGCTCTTTTTACCCTTGTAGTTCCTTAGCTCTATCTACAATGATTTAACACCTTTTGACTGTATGCCACCTCTTTTTAATGATATGATTTCATTTTTTTTTTATCAAATGAGCTTTGCCACTCCCTCGGCCTTCCTGCCTGTCCTCTCAATATAATGTGTATTCTTGGACATTAGGTTCCCAGCTATAATCTTCTTTCAGCCATGATCCAGTGATGCCTACAACTTCATAGATGCCAATCTATAACTGTGTTGTAAGTTCATCTACTTTATTCTGTATACTATGCTCATTCAAATACAACACCATCAGTCCCATATTTGCCTTTTTGAATTGCAGCTCATCCTGTTGACTGCAATTTTGGCCTACCATCAGCCTCTCCTTGATTGAAGTCTCTCAACACATTGCCTCTGTTTGTAAACCACCTACCTCATCTTCAGCCCTATTACTCTGGTTCCCATCCCCCTGCCTAATTAGTTTAAACACACCTGAACAACTCTAGCAAACTTGCCCGCAATGATATTTACCCCCTCCGGCTCAGGAGTAACCCGTCACTTCTGTATAGATTGTACCTTCCCCAGAAGAAATCCCAATGATCCATAAATCTGAACCACTGCCCCCTGCACCAGTTCCTCAGCCATGCATTTGCCTGCCTAATCATTCATTTCTTGCCCTTACTGCCCATGGCACAGGCAGCAATCTGGAGATCACTACTTTGGAGGTCTTGTTTCTCAACTTTCTCCCTAGCTCCCTAAAATCTCTCATCAGGACCTCCTCACATTGTCAACCTATGTAATTGGTGCCAATATGTAGCAAGAGTTCTGTCTGTTCACCCTGAACCTTGAGAATGCCATCGTCCCGATCCGAGAAATCCCTGATTTAAAATATCATCCTGGTAACATGAACTTTTCCCAAAGCGCTTCAGCCTGAAACTTTGACTGTACTTTTTCCCAAAGATGCTGCCTGGCCTGGCCTTCAGCCAGATTTCCAGATTGCTCAGATTTCCAGCATCTGCAGATTTTCGCCTGTTTGCCCCCAAGGTGGATTATGTTTGCTCAGCTCTGCCTGATTTTATGTACCAAAATGAAGCTAGAAATATGAGTGACTTCTTACACTGGCAATATTTGCCATTGTTATTTATTGTTATGTTATTTCAAGATACAGCACAGAATGAGGCCCTTCTAGCCCAACGATCTGGAGCCATCCAATTCCACCCATGCAGCCAATGAACACACTAACCTGTAGGTTTGTGGTCTGTTGTAGGAAAGCGGAGCACACAAGGAAACCCGCCTAGTCACAGGGAAGAATGCAAAGACTCCTTATTGACAGCAGCAGGAAGTGAAACTGGATTGTTGGTGCTGTAACAATATAGTGCTAACTGCTACACTACCCTAGTCCAGAGCCATTATCCCAGGTCTGGGTGATTTGATGCTAATTCTGACGAAGGTCATTGATCTGATTCTCTCACTACAGATACTGCCTGACCTGTGTGTTTTCATCATTTTCTGATTTTATTTCAGATGCCTGAATCTGCAATTTTCTTTTTTGTTTGATGTTCTTATGGATGTCATTGGGTGATCTCTACTGCTACAGTGATTGAAATGGGATTGCCCAGCACAGAGCAGAACTTGCCAGCAGAGACGTATCAGTGGCTATAAGCAGTCTGTGGCTATGAAATGTTCTGTTTTCTCATACGTTTTGCAAGGTATTCTGAAAGAGACTCTTTAATGTCTTGATACAAAGTCACTTCCTTTGTCCCTTGTGACTTATGAAGTGTTCATTAACAGGATAAAATGGGTGTACTTGCATTAATCACCTTTGAGTTCATCCAAAGTTACCTGAGCTGTTACAGTTTCCCTAAATTGGGAATTAGTGAATGATGTGTCACATCAGCCCAAGTACAATGTGTGTTTGAGTGAAAGTGACTTGTGAGTGATTGTGCCAGCAGCAGAGAAGCCCTGATTGAAATATATTCCAGTTAATGCAACAACCTGTCATTTTCTCTCTCTCTTGGATGAGGAAAATGAAGTCCTGTCTCTTTTTCTTTCAGAATTATCAAAGTAATACTCAGTGTACTTTTCTTTCTCTAAATTCTAAAGTGAAGATATAATGGTCTAGACATATGAAGTAAAAAGATATGTGATATAGTAGTCTACACTTACAAAGCAAAAGAGATCCTAAAGAATATAAATTTCTTTCTGTGACTTCATGGAATGTTGTTTGCTCTAGCTGGTCCTTCCAGGTAATAATTCGTCTTCTATGCCTTCTCCTAAATCTTGTATTTTCTGCTGTATCTTAAATGGTGTTGCTGTTTTTATTACTTGCTCTGTCTTATCTCGGACTTCCGTTAAGATATCAGCACACTGAGTCACCGAGGCCTCTTCAGATCTAAATAACAGTGCACATGTTCATCTTAAATGTTTTTCTTGTGATTGCAACACCCTGCTGAACATTGGTAACACAAAATACTTAAGTTAGGTTCACTAATTCATTGGCAAGCAGGACAGCAGGGCTTGGGTTATTGTGTGGACCAGGCCCTTGTGGTGTGACATTACCTGTTGAACCAAGGGGTGGAGACACTGGAGGTAGTGTACTTCGACTCCCAGTCTATAGGCAGAGACTAAAGACTACAGAGCCAGTGGTGAGGGTCAAGGGAGGCAGAGGAGCACCTATGGAACTGCTTTGAGTTGGTGAACTGGACAATACTCAGGAATTCATCTTTGAATTTGAAGGAATACGCCAAAGTTGTCATCGACTTCATCAAGACCTATGTGGATGAATGTGAATGAGTGTGTGCTTTCAAGAATATACCGGACATATCCAAACCAAAAGCCATGGATGAACCAGAAGATTCGTAAGCCTGCTGAAGTCTAGATCTGTAGCATTCAAGACTGATAATCCAGAACTATACAAGACATCCAGAATTATACATGACCAATGAAAGACTGTTTTAAGAGTGAAAAATCAATTCTGATTAAGTTGGAGATGGAATCAGATGCACAGGGTTTGCAGGCCATCATGACAAAGCCAAACTCTTGAATGCTGGAGATACTTGTCTCCCTTTTATGCATACTTGGAAAGGGAGAATAAAACTGCATTTGTGCAAACCCCCACAGCATCTAGTGACTCTCTCAGAGAATGATGTCAGAACACCTTCCAGGACAGTGAACCCTAACAAGGTAGCAAGGCTTGTTGGTGTACCTGGTAGGGTTCTGAAACCCTGTACCAACCAACTGGTGGGAGTATTCAGAGCATCTTAAATCTTTCACTTCTGCAGTTGGTGGCTGTCATCTCAGGTTCATTTAAAGCTTCTTCATCATCACTATTTTGTTTTGTGACTCCGAGACATGAAATAAATTGAAAGGAAAACACAGAGACAGGGTACTTATGTGTTAGTTTTGTTTTTACTTTAATGAAGTGCACACTTAAGACGTGCTGTAATGACGTACGCCATTCATGTACTTTTATATAAAACCAATAATGAATTGCAATATTTAAACAAAGCATGCTTAATCAGACAATATATTCACAATATTACTGAAATAGTACCAAAATATTAAATGCACCCACAGTGTGGAGGAGCGAGATAGATTATCTTGCCGAGTGGTGTCGCAACATAACTCAATGTCAGTAAGATGAAAGAATTGATTGTGGACTTCAGGAAGGTTGTTAGGGTCTATTCTGGAGTTATGGTATATAACAACTATTAATTTTAACAGCAACCCATTTTCAGACCTGAATATGGATTGTAGATTGAGTTTAAAATGCAGCTCAGAACAATGGTGTTCTTGAAGCTGCAAACTGGGGTCTATTGCAAATCAAGAAACAACCCACTGACCTGATATATCTGCATATACATGAATGCAGACCAGAAACAGTGATGTTTAATATTCACTTTGGATGCCTGGAGTATAGGTGTACATATCCAGGTAATTGAAAATTATATGTAATTCAAAGGAAGCATTGTAACTACAGAATTACAAATTCTATAGTTGTGGATTACAAATTACAGCAGGAGATAGACAAGGTGTGTCAGAAAGGCAATGTCATGATAATCGTTGGGGATTTTAACATGAAAATTGATTGGGTAAATCAGGTCAGTACTGGATCTCAAGTGAGAGAATTTGTAGAATGTATAAGGGATGGCTTTTTAGAACAGCTTGTTGTTGAGCCCACTAGGAGATCAGCTGCGCTGGATTGGGTGTTGTGCAATGATCCAGAGGTGATAAGAGAGCTTAAGGTTAAGGATCCTTAGGGAACAGTGATCACAATATAATTCAGTTCACATTGAAATTGGAGAGGGAAAAAAAATCCAATGTGTCAGTATTTCAGTGCAATAAAGGAAATTACAATGGCATGAGAGGGGAACTGGCTACAGTTGACTGGAAAGGGACATTTGCAGAAAGGACAGCAGAGCAGCAATGGCTGGAATTCTACGAAAAATGAAGGAAGTGCAAGACAGATATATTGCAAATAAGAAGAAATTTTCAAAGGGAAGAAGGACACTACCATGGCTGACAAGTGAAGTCAGAGCCAAAGTAAAAGCAAAAGAGAGAGCATACAAGGGAGCCAAAGCTAGCAGGAAGATAGAGGATAGGAAAGCTTTTAAAAACTTGCTGAAAAAAGGTCATAAGGAAGGAAAAGATGAATGATGAAAGGAAGCTGCCAACTAATATCAAAGAAGATACTAAAAGCTTTTTAGTATATAAAGGGTAAAAGAGAGTCAAGGGTAGATAGAGGACCAATACAAAATGATGCTGGAGATATTGTTATGACAGATGCAGAGAAGGCAGAGGTACAGAATATGTATTTTACATCAGTCTTCACAATGGAAGATGTCTGCAGTATATCGGGCATTCACGAGTGTCAGGGAAGTGAAGTTTATGCAGTGAAAATTATGACTGAAAAGGTGCTCAGGAAGCTTAATTGTCTGAGGGTGGATAAATCTCCTGGACCTGATGGAATGCACCCTTGGGTTCTGTAGGAAGTAGCTGGAGAGATTGTGGAGGCATTAACAATGATCTTTCAAGAATCGATAGATTCTGGCATTGTACTAGATGAATGGAAAATTGCAAATGTTACTCTGCTATTTAAGAAGGGTGGGAGGCAGCAGAAAGGAAACTATAGACCTGTTAGCCTGACATCAGTGGTTGGGAAGTTGTTGGAATCAATTGTTAAGGATGAGATTATGGAGTACCTGGAGGCATATGACAAGATAGGCCAAAGCCAGCATGGTTTCCCGAAAGGAAAATCCTGCCTGACAAACCTACTGCAATTCAAAGAAATTGCAGTAGACATGGTGTACTTAGATTTTTAGAAAGCCTTTGACAAGGTTCTGCACATGAGGCTGCTTAGCAAGATAAGAGCCCATGGAATTACAGGGAAGTTATGAGCATGGGTGGAGCATTGGCTGAGAGAGTGGGAATAAAGGGATCCTATTCGGGCTGGCTGCCGGTTACCAGTGGAGTTCCACGGGGATCGATGTTGGGACCGCTCCTTTTACAATGTATGTCAATGATTTGGACTAAGGTATTAATGGATTTGTGGCTAAGTATGCTGATGTTACAAAGCTAGGTGGAGGAGCGGGTAATGTTGAGGAAACAGAGAGCTTACAGAGAAACTTAGATAGTTTAGAGGAATAGGCAAAGAAGTGGCAAATGAAATACAATGTTGGAAAGTGTATGGTCATGCACTTTGGTAGAAGAAATAAATGGACAGACTATTATTTAGATGGGGAGAGAATTCAAAATGCAGAGATGCAAAGGGTCTTGGGAGTCCTTGTGCAAGATACCCTAAAGGTTAACCTCTAGGTTGAGTTGGTTGTGAAGAAGGTGAATGCAATATTGGCAGGTATAGGATATAATAGCAGGGGTGTGATGTTGAGGCTCTATAAGGCACTTGTGAGACCACACTTGGAGTATTGTGTGCAGTTTTGGGCTCCTTATTTTAGAAAGGATATACTGACATTGGAGAGGGTTCAGAGAAGATCCAGAAGAATGATTCCAGGAATGAAAGGGTTATCGTATGAGGAACGTCTGGCAACTCCTGTATTCGAGAGAATGAAGGGGGATCTCATAGAAACATTCCAAATGTTAAAAGGCCTGAACAGATTAGCTATGGCAAAGTTAATTCCCATGGGAAGGGATTCTAGGACAAGAGGGCACGACTTCAGACTGAAGGACATCCAATTAGAACAGAGACGTGGAGAAATTACTTTAGTCAGAAGGTGGTAAATCTGTGGAGGCCAAGTCACTGGGTGTGTTTAAGGCAGAGATAGATAGGTTCTTGATTAGCCAGGGCATCAAAGGGGTGAAGGCAGGGGATGTCTGGGAGAATTGGATCTGCCCATGATTGAGTGGTGTAGCAGACCCAATGGGCTGAATGGCCTATTTCTGCTCCTATATCTTATGATGTTATGGTTTTAATTGTTTTGCCATTTCCTTTTTATCTTTAGCATAGGAAAGCGTCACGTATTGTTGGGTCAGGATGCCTCTTCTAAAAGTGTCATATATATATATATATATATATTTATAGAGAGAGAGAGAGGTGGGGGGGGGAGCAGAGGGAGCAGACATTTCTGGATAATTATGGTGAGACAGGGCCACCAGTTGTAAAGGGTATTTACTAGCCATTCCGGATGCCAGTAGGATACACATACTGTACACCCGTTCTGGGAACTGTATAGTAACAAACTCATTTGCAAGTGTGTTTGTGTGTTTTAAGATTAGGTCTGTAATCTTGGTGTAACAGTTTTAAATGCAAAGGAATCCTACAGGCATTAGGAGTTCAGGTGCACATAAGTGGCAGATTACATACCCTGTGGTGTTCAGTATGCACTGCCCAACTTTACCTACCATATATATTTTGTGTAATGTGGGAATTAGTATGGAGATGTTTGAGGGAGCAGTTATCCCCATACATATCCACTGCAATGGCACCTGTTGAGATCAGGCAAAGTCATGTTGAGAACCCTGATGACCCCAGCCAGGCCTTGACCCTGATTGCATCAATCCATAAGCCCTTCGCTTCTGGGGAGAAGCAGAGCTTGTGATGACTGCCATCTCTTAAGCTCACCTGTGGGAATACAGAATCCTGGTGCAAGCTCAAAGAAAAGATTGAAGTTCACTAGATGCACCCCAAAGATTTCCATGTGTTGGTAAAAGCAAACAGCCCGAGGGATATGTGGGGCAGGATGGCCCAGGGGGTGCAGGGGATGGTACCTGGGCAACTACAGGGAGCACCAGCAATGAAGAGAGTTATCACCTCTTTAAAGAGGAAGTGAGTCAGCAACTGGGGGAGATGGGTAACTGGGGAACAATAATCATGGGGTCTCAAGGGAAGCCACCAAGCAGTCAGGAGCTGTTAAAAGTGGTGCAGTTGCCTGCATAGGTAGCAGTGATGGAAGTAAAAACGTATCAGAACGTTTTATAAAGTGTTATTAGGAGGTAATTAGTAGTTTTCTTTGCTTTGTATTTTTGCCACCAATAAATAGTCGCCATCTAAACCAGAAGAATTTAGTGTAATTTTTTATTTTGTGAGTGTATGTGCTATCGTAACTATATGTGCTGTGTGTGAGTGTATGCACTGTGTTTTGCATCTTGACCCCCATAGAAACAATGTTTTGTTTGTTATATATGTTGCCTGGTTGCATGCCTTATGAGAATGAGTGAACTCAGCCTTTTCTCCTTGGAGCGACGAAAGAAGAGAGGTGACCTGATAGAGGTGTACAAGATGATGAGAGACATTGATCATGTGGATAGTCAGAGGCTTTTTCCCAGGGCTGAAATGGTTGCCACAAGAGGACACAGGTTTAAGGTGTTGGGGAGTAGGTACAGAGGAGATGTCAGGGGTAGGTTTTTTACTCAGAGAGTGGTGAGTGCGTGGAATGGGCTGCCGGCAACGGTGGTGAAGGTGGATACGATAGGGTCTTTTAAGAGACTTTTGGATAGGTACATGGAGTTTAGGTAAGCCTAGTAATTTCTAAGGTAGGGACATGTTCGGCACAACTTTGTGGGCTGAAGGGCCTGTTTGTGCTGTAGGTTTTCTATGTTTCTATGTTTATTTGGCTATATACATGTGTATAGTTGAATGACAATGAAAAATGAATTTATCAGGTATTTCTGGCAAAGCATTTTGCAATCTAGTAACCGTGGAAATATTTATGCTAATTTTCCTTTTCATTTTATTCCTCTGTCAGTTTGCCAACAAGTATAAAACAATTCTGCTATTCATCTTGCAAGATATTTCATCCTTTTGAAAATCTCTGCTCTCTCATTTCCTCCCTGCAAAGTAATCTTCACAGTCTTACAGATTCAATAACTTTTGGAACTAAATCATTGGTTGTATGGTTCTAACTTTCAATCTTCACTAAGGACAAAAGTTTAATTACTAATTGATTATATTTTATGGCTGGTCCTCGAGGAACTTAAACAAAAAACTCCTTCAAATGTTGGTCATTCAGTTTTAGCTTTGATTAATATAAAAGCAAGTTACACATTTGGATTCAGAATCAGAATCAGAATGAGATTTATTATCACGAGCATGTGACATGAAATTTGTTAACTTAGCAGTTCAATGCAATACATAATCTAGCAGAGAGAAAAAAATAATTAAAAACAGGAAATCAATTATGTATATTGAATAGATTTAAAAATGTGCAAAAACAGAAATACTGTATATAGTGAGGTAGTGTCCATGGATTCAATGTCCATTCAGGAATCGTATGGCAGAGGGAAAGAAGCTGTTCCTGAATCGCTGAGTGTGTGCCTCCCACCTGATGGTAACAGTGGAAAAGGGCACGCCCTGGGTGCTGGAGGTCCTTAATAATGGACACTACCTGTCTGAGACACCACTCCCTAAAGATGTCCTGGTTCATTGTAGGCTAGAACCCAAGATGGAACTGACTAGATTTACAATATTCTGCAGCTTCTTTTTTTGGTCCTGTGCAGTAGCACTGTCCCCCTCCACCACACCAGACTGATGCAGCCTATCAGAATGCTCTCCACGGTACAACTATAGAAGTTTTTGAGTGTATTTGTTGAAATGCTAAATCTCTTCAAACTCCTAATAAAATACAGCCACTGTTTTGCCTTCTTTATGACTACATCGATAAGTTGGGACCAGGTTAGGTCCTCAGAGTTCTTGACACCCAGAAACTTGAAGCTGCTCACTCTCTCCACTTCTGATCCCTCTATGAGGATTGGTATGTGTTCCTTTGTCTTACCCTTCCTGAAGTCCACAATCAGTTCTTCCATCTTACTGACATTGAGTGCCAGGTTGTTGCTGTGGCACCACTCCACTAGTTGGCATATCTCACTCCTGTACACCCTCTCATCACCACCTGAGATTCCACCAACAATAGTTGTATCATTGGCAAATTTATAGATGGTATTTGAGCCATGCCGAGTTACACAGTTATGTGTATATAGAGTAGAGCAGTGGGCTAAGCACACACCCCTGAGGTGTGCCAGTGTTGATCATCAGGGAAATAATCAAAATATTTCTTTGTAAGGTTATTTGACACTATTTCCGTTGGGATATTACAGAAAAGTGTAATTTTTTTCCATTTCAAAGGTCTCAAAACTTTGAACTGCAGATGAATTTGGCAATCATTTGTCACCAAAGACTTCCCACTGTAAAGGATAAAACAAATATGAAGTTTTGCTTTTGTAAAACAAAGGTGGTGATGAAGTCTGAAGCTGAGATTATAATGTTCTTAAAGCTGCTCATGGATCTGTAATAATACTGAGGTGTTACATAAACACAAGAGATTCTGCTGATGCTGAAAATCCAGAGTAGTACATACACAAGTCTGGAGGAACACGGCAGGTCAGGCATCATCTTTGAAGAGGAATAAAGAGCTAACATTTTGAGCTAAGACCCTTCATAAGGAGTCATACTTTCCTAACGAAGGGTTTTGCCCCAAAATGTAGTTTCTTTATTACTCTCTGTAGATGCTGCCTGACCTGCTCAGTTCGTCCAGCATTTTGTGTGACGTGTTACACATACTGCTATCTCACACTCAGTGATGCATTGGAACTCCATGGCAAATAACTTTCCTCTCCCTCAGAACAAACATTTTCAGTTTTTTTTATTTCCGATCTCCTGTCCTTAAAAATTTTGTTTTAGACTCTTTTTGGCCCCTCTGCCAGTTACAAAATCCACATGCTCTATTTCATTATCTCAGTCCTAGTTTAATATATTATTAATCATGTAGTAAAGCCACCGACAAGATTAGCCAGGTGAAAGATCCCGATGAAGGTTCTCAGCCTGAAACATCGGCTGTTTATTCCCCTTCTTAGATTCTGCCTAACCCGCTGAGTTCCTCCAGCATTTTGTGTGTGTTAGCCAAGTCATCTTCATAGTTTAATATTCTCATCACTTCCTTTGCTTCTTAAAGGGAATCAAGAAGGAGGGGCTTTGCAGTTTGGATAATTTCATCACAACTTCAATAACCATATAGTGGAATTAAATAATAATCAGTTTTGACCAAATCACAGCATTTTTTATTGCTTTTATTCATCAGTTCTTTAGATAAGAATATCTAATGAAGATATGCAGGTGGAGCTGCAAAAATGTTTAACCATGAATGCATGCCATCTCAACTCAGTTCATGAAAAGTACTAAAGTACAGGATGGAAGGGTTGCGCAAACAGCTGAATTGCCTATGGGGAATATTCTGCCTATTGCCACTGTGTATGTAGCTGCATGTGCTATTGTCAGGTCACATTATATAACCCCAAGAGACCAATAGTGTTCAGATGTGTAATGATCAGCTGTGCCTCTGTGGATGCTACACTGAATGAGAAACCTGTGGGTTCAAGTTCCACTCTAAAGGCATGACAGAAAATGTTGGATACCGCTCTAGAGCAGACCTGAATGAGATCGCTGGCAGATGATACAATGGGATGGGATTTTAATCTCGGATGGATGCAAAAGGTGCAGTGGTACTGCTTTGAAAGAACAATAGACAAATTCCTTCCAATATCCTTAGCAATATTAAAAAGACAATTGGTTGTTTCTGAATCTTTTTACATCATTTTCTACAATAACATGATGACTACATTTTAAAGCTTGCTGGTGGCTGTAAAACCCATTTAGAATAGCCTGTGGTTGTGTTAGGTGCCTTATAAATGAAAATTGTAGATTTATACAGCCTCTTCATCCCACTGAAACTACATTAGCTTCAGGAACTTCTTTTACAGTAATCCCATTTTATTCCCTCCACCCAGCCCTCCCTATTCTGCTTCACATGAGGAGCAATTAAAGTGGCCAATTAATTCCCCAGCTCACGGGCTGTTGTAACGTGAGAGGAAACTGGAGCACCAAGCGGAAAACCCACGTGGCCACAGGCATCATTCACAAACTCCACAGGGCACTAACCGAGGAGGTCACTGTCAACAATCGCACTATTAGCAAAAGTAGTAGAGACCATTCCTGTATTTGGATGAGACAATGAGCATTTCCTCCCAGAAGATGATTTTCTCTCTCTCCAAGGCCCAGTCAAGTGGCAAAATGGTGCAGCACAACATTCTCTCTTGTTGATTGAGTTTATGTGGTTTGGATTAAAATACAAAACATTGAAAGGACGTGATTGTAATCTGGACAAACAAAGTTAGTGTGATAGATGACTGGGGTTAACATAATAAATGATCAGGATTAGTGCAATGGACAATTGGAATTAATGTAATGGGTACATGGGGATAGTGTAATGGACAAATGGGGTTAATGTAACAGACAAATGGGGTAGTGTAATGGACACATGGGTTTAGTATAATGGACAAACGTTAATAGTATAATGGATAAATGGGGTTAGTGTAATGGACAAATGGGATTAGTATAATAAACAACAGGTGGTGGAACACAGCAGGCCAGGCAGCATCTATAAGGAGAAGCACTGTCGACGTTTCGGGCCGAGACCCTTCATCAAACAAATGGGATTAGTGTAACGGATAAATGGGATTAGTGTATTTGGTCAAATGGGTTAGTGTAATAGGCAATTAGGATTAGGATAATGGGCAAATATGGTTAGTGTAATGGTCAAATTGGATTAGTGTAATGACAAATCGGTTTATTATAATGGAGTATTGAGATCAGTGCAATGGGCAAATAGGTAAGTGTGTTTGGCAAATAGAGTTAGTGTGCTTGGCAAATGGGGCTAGTGTACTTGGGCAAATGGGATTCATGTAATGTGCAAATATTATTAGTGTATTTGGGAAAAAGGTACTAGTGTAAAGGACAAATGGGATTAGTATATTGGACAAATGGGGTTAGTGTATTTGGGCAAGTAGGTTATTGTAATGGACAACTAGGCTAGCACAGACATGTTGGTCTGAAGCATCTGTTTCTGCTCAGTATGGCACTGACTCTTTCAAAAGGTGAAGTTTACAATATGTTAAAATCATTGAGTGTCGTTATGAATATTTCATTACTCCATGGTTTCAGTGAATGATGGCTCCTGATATAACTACAATCTATTTCCTTAGAAGTCTGTGGGTTACTGTTCGTTTAGGCTGCCTGTTAGCTCTATTTCAGAACTCGTTGCACTGATCGCCTGTGATTGATTAAGAATGATGTAATGACTTGTAATCTATGCTTCACAATTTATAAATGCTGCTGCTAATACAAAATAATGTATTAAAATCAATAAGGAGAAAGGAATGTAATTTGAAGGCTGCTAACAAAAGTCATTCTGTAGTGGGTTAAAATGCCCTTAAATAACACTTTCATCTTAAACACTTAAAATAGCGCCCCATGTAAGTTTTGCTAATTCATTCCTGTCTTAAAATCCAAGTCACCATTTTGTGAATGAAATACTGTAAAGGCTACATAAATGATCAAAAGTACTCCATTTACCAAAATATTTCTCTTAAGTACATACAGGTCACAAGCATCTGACAAAGGGCAGCCCAAGCATACGAGGCAGTGTTTAAAAGATGGATGACGTGGTTGGGATAGATTTTCTGGCTGCTTTGGGCTGGAGGGATCTTCTGCCATTTGGGAATGTGGTTCATGACATTACATTTTTATCTTGCAGAGATGTCTGAATGGTTGAGTTAAATGTCATAGAGTCGTAGAACACTACAGCACAGAAACAGGCCATTCTGCCCATCTAGTCTGTGCCAAGCTATTATTCTGCTAGTCCCATCTACCTGCACCTGGACCATACCCCTCCCATCCATGTACCTATCCAAATTTCTCATGCATTGAAATTGGACCTGCATCTACCACTTCTTCTTCACCACACTCTGAGTCATGAAGCTCCCCCACATGTTCCCTTCAAATATTTCACTGTTCACCTTTAACCTGTGACCTCTAGTTCTAGTCTCACTCAACCTCAGTGGAAAAAGCCTGCTTGAATTTACCCTATCTATTGTATACCATTCATAATTTTGTATCTCTCTATCAAATCCCCCCTCATTCTCCTATACTCTAGGGAACAAGGTCCTAACCTATTCAACTTTTCCTTATAATTCAAGTGCTGGCAACATCCTTGTAAATTTTCTTTACAAGTTTTCAATTCTACAATCCCAACCTGATTCATCTACAAGTTGCTCTCAATTTATTTAAATATATTGCTGGGTGACCACGTGTCTGACTTGCAAACTATTCAGCCTTGACATGAAACTGCAGAGTTGCAGACACAGCTCAGCACATCATGGAAACCAGCCTCCCCTCTATGGACTTAGCTGCCTCAGTAAAGCAGTCAGTAAAGAACCCACCCACCCTGGACATTCCTTCTCCTTCTCTCTCACACTGGGCAGCAGGTTAACAACATCTGTAAGCATGCACCGCCAGAATCAAGGACAGTATCTATCCCAACATTATCAGACTTGTGAATGGACTTCTTTTTGGATAAGATGGATTCCGGACTTCACAATCACCTTGTTATGATCTGGAACTTTATTGTTTACCTGCATGCCCTTTCTCTGAAGATGTTACAATTTATTCGGCATTGGTATAGTTCTATCTTGTTGTAATCAGTACACTGTGTAATGATTTGATCTGCGTGAACAGATGGAGCGTTGTAACACGCAGGGGACCTGTTTTGTACAATGTAAGGAAACTGAACCTATGTCTTCTTTCCAGATATTTTCATTAAAATCATCTTTGTAATAATACTGATGCATTATCCAAAAGTGACAAAAAGTTTTCTCGGAGAAACCCTTCCAGTGAACTGGAAGGATGCCCTGCTTATTTAATTACTCTGGCTACAAAAACCAAATGAAATATATTGAGAACCAATGTCTAAATAAAAGCAAAACATCCTTTAACAAATCTGTCCCATAATTCTTTCAACTCTACCTTCTTTGGCTGTAGATAATTCCTGACATATATAGTATGCAAAATTCCATGGTAGCCATGGTAATGTTTATGATTTTAAACTCTGTGAGCAAGATAGTTATTTCAACACATTATATGAGTAGGGATTTGGCAAGTTTTGTTGAGCCAAATGGCCTGTTCTTGTCAAAAACTTTTTAATGTTCTAATGTTCTATGAAGAAATGAAATTGCATTACCAGTTGAGAGCGAATGGACCAAGTTTGATTTGACTTTTAACATTGAATTTGCTTACCCAAAGCAACATCCTCCAGGCTTTTATGTTGTCTGTTCCATTCATTATCACTTCCACCAACATATCTGTGGCATTCAAGCTCATCTTGACATCAATGTGAACTTGGATACAGCCACTTCAGTAGTGAAACCATGCGATAAATTAAGATAACGCAGGTTTCCATACCAACAGCTACTTACCCTGTAATCATAAACTTAATTTATTGGAAAAACAAATTAAAATATTTCTGAGCCAACTTAGTGGCTCTGTTTTTATTTTGGCTATGCATTCTAATTAGAATAAAATATTTTTGATTAATTTTTTCATAGATCTGTGCAACTGAATTATAGAAAAAAGGATAATTGGGTGCACTGTATTTCCCTCAATGGCAGATTTGGATTCCTGGATCCCATTTCGATGTTGTATCAGAAAGTGTTTGAAATCTTATGTATATTTTATCCAAGGTAGCAAATGAGCTTGGAGGCATTGGTGTAGTAATTGCTCGTTATGCTGCTGTACCAAAAACCTGCTTTCCTTGATTGAAAATCTTCACAGAGACACAAAAATCTATAATATTGCATCAGTGAATCCTTTTCATAAACCAGGGAGGTTCTACTTGGGCAGCACAAGATGGTTTTTAAATCTGAGCAATACTGAGTATGAATCTATTTACAGAAGTGTCATCCTCCAAGGGCAGGTAAAGCAGAGCTGAACTTACTGCCACGCTGAGTCAGAATGAACAAAGATTTTCTGTTCATTTTAAGCGCTTCCCCACTTCCAGCAGTAGCCCCAGAACAAGTAAAGTTTAAGTTAATACAGAGTCTTTTTAAAATGTTTTCATGGAATGTGGATATAGATTACAGGGCCAACATTTATTGTCTACCAATGACTTTTATGCCCCCAAATATATCCTTTAAAAATTTGCAAATGATGTAATGCAATGCATTTGTATATTGCCATTTAGAGCACACCAAAATTCAAATGTTCAAAGTAAGTTTATTATCAGAGTACATATATGTCACTGTATACCTGTTCTATGTTGAAATTCATTTTCTTGCAGGCATTTACATTACAGTAAATAAATACAACAGAATCAATGAGATCAGTTACACAGTACAAACTGACAATCAATCAAAAGAAGACAAACTGCAAATACAACAAAAATAAATAAATAAACAATACGGAGAACATGATTTGTAGACTCTGAAAATGAGTCCATACATTGGAGAATCAGTTCAGTGTAAATAGTTCAGGAGCCTGATGGTTGAAGGGTAATAACTGTTCCTATACCTGGTGGTGTGAGATCTGAGGCTCCTGAACCTCCTTCCTGATGGCAGCAGTGAGAAGAGATGGTGGTCTAGATTGTGCGGCTCTTTGATGGTAGACAGTGGTTTTTTCTGGCAGTGCTCTTTGTAAGTGTGCTCAATGGTTTCTCTCTGATTGATTGGGCTACATCCACTATTTTTTGTAGGCTTTTCCGTTCTTGGGTTTGGGTTTTCCTTTCTCTCTATAACGTTCCAGTCCATTACTGGAACTGGAACGTAGGTTTCAGGATGAGAGCGTGTGCCATTGGAAGGCTCCCTAACCTTTTCCCATGGAGCCACTGTGGTGGCAGTCCCAAATGTTCTGCATGGCCCCCAATCGATTGCCTGCATTTTAAATTGTGCCAATCCGCAACCTCTGTTTGTGGTCACCTCCTTGCACTAGAACCACCAGGGAGAGCAAAGGAAGGTTCTCACCAGGTTGATAACAGAACAGCCTGTTGGTAACCGGGTGGCACAGTAGCACAGTGCTTTACGATGCCAGTGACCTGCGTTCAATTCCCACTTCTGTCTGTAAGAAGTTTCTAAGTTCTCCCAGTGTCCAAGGATGTACTAATTGGTAGGTTAGCTGGTCATTGTAAATTGTCTTGTGCTTAGGCACCTGCTGGACAGCGGAGCCTTAAGGGTCGGAAGGGGCTATTTCACGATGTGTTTCAATAAATAAGTAAATAACAGGGGAACGTGTTGTGAAGCCATACAGGAAGAGCTCTAACTAGGGCAGATATGTTCCCTTTCCAACCTTTACAGATGTATTATCCAGAGGGAGATTGATGTCTGCCTTATTCCCCCAGAACATAATTATTTTTACCTCAGAATGTACTCTGTTCACAAATCATAGGGCTCTGTTTTGAAATTGTCCAATTTTCCTTTGAAATCTAGCAAGCCAAAGGGAGAGAAGAGTTTTATCCAACTAGTGTGTGCTTAGTTGCATTCAGGCCCTGGGAATGAAGAACAGTGAATAAAACTGCAAACCATCCACCCCTCCTCTCCCCCCACTAATATAAGGAAGAGTTCATTAATTTTTTACTGGGTTTTAGGGATCAGAATCAGGTTTATTTTCTGTCTTATACACCATGAAATATAAACACAAGAGATTCATCAGGTGCTGGAAATCCAGAGCAACGCACAAAACTCAGCAGCTCTGGCACCTTCCTTTCCAGTCACAGGTCCATACCTGTCATCTCCCGTTAGGTCCATACCCCGTCATTCCCCCGTTAGCCCCATACACCGTCATCTCCCGTTAGGTCCATACCCGTCATCTCCCGTTAGGTCCATGCACCATCATCTCCCGTTAGGTCCATACCTGTCATCTCCCGTTAGGTCCATACCCGTCATCTCCCGTTAGGTCCATGCACCATCATCTCCCATTAGGTCCATACCTGTCATCTCCCGTTAGGTCCATACCCCGTCATTCCCCCGTTAGCCCCATACACCATGGTGAATGGAAGAAGCTGTTCCTGAGGCATTGTGTGTGGGTAAGCAGGCTCCTGTATCTCCTCGATGGTAGTAATGAGAAGAAGGCATGGCCCAGGTGGTGAGTTCTCTCTCACTCTTCCATGCCTTCTCATTACCATTTGAGATTTTGTCCACAAGAGTCACCTATAAATTTATAAATGGCTTTGGAGCTGTACAGAGATTTACAATCATGAATGTAGGGAGAAAGACTGAAATATATGGGCGAGGTATTATATTTGGTGGATTTTATCTCAATATTAAAGCAGCGTTATGAGTCACATGTGCTTTTGATGGAAGTTATCATTGTGACAAGACAGGAATAAGAAAAATGAGGGGTGATCTATATTCAGACATATAAGGGGTATTGCAAGCTTGAAATTGAGATGTTTTCAACAATGGGATGGCAATGAACATAATGAAATAATAATTGGTGACTTGAAGGGGAATTGAAAAATGGTGAAAACAATCTGGGACTCAGGAAGAATCAATAAAGAATGGAATAGAGGCACCAGTTCAGGACAAAAGGAACTTTCTGAGTTCATTGATGTCTCATGTTGCTGATAACTTGGGTCCAGAGACCTCAATATTCCCATTGAATTCAAACCAAGATCAAGCACAAAACCAGAAGGATTGTAAATGTGTGTCACATAGAACAATCTTAGTATGTATAACAATATTGTTTTAAATTTCTTGAGGAAACTCACCTAGGCAGCCACGTGAAAGGCATAATCAAAAGATGTCTTGGTAAGTTGAAAATGAAAGACATGGAGGTAAATGGACCTAACGCAGGCAAATGGATCTATAAAATTAGATATCGATAGTTGGCACGGTCAGCGGGTGACGATGGGGTATGGACCTAATGTGGGGTGATGGCTATGGACCTAATGGGGGATGAAGGGGGTATGGACTTAATGTGGGGTGATGGCTATGGACCTAACCGGGGATGAAGGGGGTATGGACCTAATGGGAGATGACGAGGTATGGACCTAACGGGTGATGATGGGATATGGACCTAACGGGGGATGAAGGGGGTATGAACCTAACGGGGGATGATGGGGTATGGACCTAACGGGGGAATGACGGGGTATGGACCTAACAGGAGATGACGGTGTATGGACCTAACGGGAGATGACAGGTATGGACCTAACGGGAGATGTCGGTGTATGGACCTAAGGGGAGATGACGGTGCATGGACCTAAAGGGAGATGACGGGTATGGACCTAACGGGAGATGACGGTGTATGGGGCTAACGGGGGAATGACAGGGTATGGACCTAACGGGAGATGACAGGTATGGACCTAACGGGAGATGATGGTGTATGGACCTAACGGGAGATGACGGTGTATGGACCTAACGGGAGATGACGGGTATGGACCTAACGGGAGATGACGGTGTATGGGGCTAACGGGGGAATGACGGGGTATGGACCTAACGGGAGATGACGGTGTATGGACCTAAGGGGGAATGATGGGGTATGGAGCTATCGGGGGATGACACGGTATGGACCTAATGCCAGCAAGTGGAATTAATGGTCGACAGGTTCTGTGAGATGCAGGAAGAGTCTGGGAGCTTTACCAGTTTGGACAAGTTGAGTGAATCTGGTCAACCAAAGCTCATTCTTGCATTCTCCTGCTGCTTATATAAATTGTATTCTCTAGTTTAATGCAATATTATTGTTGTTAATTTTTTCTATAGAAGAATGTACAATATGTCTAACATCACACTTCATTTAGGCTTACTTCCAGAATTTACTATTTTTTGAGTAAAGAAATTAGAAGGTCATCTGGTGCCTTTTTTAGTGACAGGTTTAAGATTTTGTGCATAAATTATGATACCTCCCAAATTACTGAAAGTGCTTGTGTTTGTGCTGTTATGCCTGTGCCCCCCCCCTTTTGAGAATCGTAAGATCGCTATTCAATCAGGTCAGGAGACGCAGGAAATGAGAGAGAGACGTTTGGAATGTCCTGGCCCCAGCGATACAAAGCCACGGAACAGGTCATTGTCTCTTGGAGACGGAATTGTGTATTGAATACTGTACTTCATGGAAGCCCTCAGGCAACGTGGGCTGGTTGGGGGATGGTATCATTCCACCCTGAGTGACATCTGAGACCCCGTGAGTCAGGATAAAAGAGAGTCTGGGGAACAGCCCTTGGCACGCACCAGGAGAAACGCTAGAAGTTCCGTGACGGCATTTAATAGCGATAGCCGGTGGACGGCCCATGTGTGTCCTTTCCCGTTGCCCCGGGATTGAGGCCCTACCACAGAAGGCGGCTTAGCTAAAGGAGAAACCAGCCCCAACGACTCTCGAAGGATCGACATCATAAAAGGAATGGGCAAGTTTTAATCCGTCTCTCTCTCCAACCAAAAGCTGCAGTTGAATGAACTAAAGTGACTTTTATATTTCCATCGGACAATACATTACCCCCTAGACAACGATAGAGCTATTTCTTATTGATTATTATTATACCGGCGCTTTTAGATTTAGTATTGATGATGTATATGATCTGTATGTTTGCATTGATATTATTTTTGTGTATTTTTATCAATAAATACCGTTAAAAATAGTACCATCAGACTTCAACGGACCTCTCTATCTTTGCTGGTAAATGACCCAGTTACGGGGTATGTAACAGTGCCCTGTGTCACCATTAGCCAGAACTACAAGAGGAGATGTAACTGGGCTTAGGCATATCCTGTTCTGTTTTCAGGATTAAGTGTTTGTGAAAATGCTGGGGCACCTGGAATACTAATTTTATATTTTTAGTTATTCAGAGATACAGCTGGGTAACAGGCCCTCCAGCTCAACAAGCTCCCAGGGCCCAATTACACCTGTGTGACCAATTAACCTATTAACCCCTACATCTTTGGAATGTTGGCGAAAAGCAGAAACCCATGTGGTCATGGGGAGAATGTACAAACCCCTTATGGAATTAAAGTCAGGTAACTGGTGCTGTAGTAGTGTTATGCTTCTGGTAAACTACAGTACTGAAAGTATGTAATGCAAACCTTTGAATTCAAAGCATATAGAATCACTAATCAAGGATCAAGGGTTGATCAACTTTATTTGCCATGTTGGAGCGACATGCAACAAAAAACAATAACATCTAGAATTATGAAGAATAAAGTTAGAAGTTAAAGTATGCATAAGGAATAAAATGAGCATAAATGCCAGCTTGCATTTACAATGTAAACAGCCTTATAAAAAGTGGTTTGAAGTTCATTGATGGGGCAATAGGTAGAGAAGGGTGGAGCTAACAAGAATACAATGCCAAACAAGTTGCTGACAAGGATAAAGCCTTGTAAGTGCTCACCTCCTTCTTGTGTCATCCCTTGAGATTAAGCATGTGTTGTTTCCACTCCTGTTCTGTACATTCTGAACAAGCTGAAGGGTCTGTTGCAAGATCTTACAGTAGGTTGCGTTGTTTGGGATATTGCTTAATTCTTTTACCTTCTACACATGGCCTTGATGTGCATCAGCAAGGAGACCTGAGGCGCTTAGTGTCCTTCCCCATGGTACTTTACCACGTTGAACACATACACACCAAGGTAAGCTACCAAAACGAGAAAATCTGCAGATGCTGGAAATCCAAAGCTACACACACAAAATGCTGGAGCCAGGCAGTATCTATGGAAAAGAGTAAACAGTCAAGGATTCAGGCTGAGACCCTTCATCAGGTCTTTTCAATAGTCTGAGATATGCTGTGTAGGTTGCCCTCACCTCCAACGTAGACAAGTGGCGATGGACCGATGGTGCATGGTTTACCACTGGTGCCAAGTCTGAGTTCAAGCAGTCTATGTCAGCAGGCTAAGTGTGGTGTTGGCACACTGGAAACATAGAAACACGTACAACACAGCACACGAACAGGCCATAATGAACTGGATCATCGATGTGTGCTTTCACTGTGTAATGGTACCAGAGGTTGAGGATGTGCCTGAATGATAACACTAATGTTACAGCTGAGTGGGCGGAGCTGCAACCAACTTATCCCAATTCCCACCCAGCGTCAAGTAGATGACAACTAGTAATTAGGAGTGGCAGAGACTTTCTTTTTCAGAATTAATTTCTTAACTTCACCGCATAAGAGATGGAAACAAGAGCAAACTGTTCACCACTCATTGTGCCCCACCATTCAATAATACTGTGACTTTTTTTTACCTTGGATGATCCTTGCATTAACCCCATGACCTCCATTCCAATCATTCCTAAAAATCTTTCTTGAATATACTCAGTGAATGAGCCTAGGAAAAGAATTCCAAAGGTTCACCATCCTTTGGGTGAGGATATTTCTTCTCACTTTCAACACACACAAAGTGCTGGAGGAACTCAGCAGGCCAGGCAGCATCAATGGAAAAGAGTGAACAGTCGACGTTTCAGGCTGAGATTCTTCACCAGTCCTGATGACGGGTCTCGGCCTGAAGTGTCGACTGTACTCTTTTCCACAGATGCTGCCTGGCCTGCTGAGTTCCTCCAGCATTTTGTGTGCATTGCTTGATTTTCTAGCATCTGCAGATTTTCTCTTGTTTGTTTCTTCTCATTTCAGTCCCTTTTTCTGAGACTGAGTCCCCTTGTTTAAGAAGTGTAATCACAAGGAAATCACCCGTGCATCCACTCTATCAGAGTCCAGAAGAATTTTACATGAAGGTAAAAACAGAGGTATGGCAGCTAAGACAACCAACACCAAACAAAAGGCAGTGCCTTGTCAAATGATCTATCAAGCCCCCCTCCCATTGTGCATGCAACAGCAAAAGCATCAACATCCCTGTCTAATGCCCTCCCCACTTCATCCAAGTGAAATTTTAACTACTTTGGTCAAATAACCAGCATCTGATTGGCTCACTGTAAGTTAAAATAACTTTGTTCCATTACCAAGAGAATCATTGACAGGAATTAAAAAAAAAATAGCATTTTACTGTTTATGGTTATAATGAATTAATGGATGTAAGATGTAAATTATCTTCCTGTCACATTATCGACCTATGATTAAGATAATTACAGAGATTGAAATAAAAATAGCAAAGTACGTCTCTTCAGAGCTGAATAAAATACATAAGTGGATTCGCTGAATAATGAAAAGTGCATTCTATGATTTGATCCTTTCAGATATTCTACAGACAAATCCAGATTTGATGTGGTTAGATAAAAAACAAAATTCAAGAACACAACAATTTTGTAGAGTCCATTGATTTATGGGATAAAAGATGCATTCAACAGATTTTCATTTGCTATTCTACAGCTGTGGAACTAAGGGAAAAGATTAGCAAAGGTTAGTGCAAGTTTCTTGCAGACTGTAATAGGAGAAATTATGTTATAAATTAAGAAAATGGTAGGAAAAGAAAACAAGTATTTTATATCTGTCTTTACTGAAAAAGATGCAAATTACAACCCTTCCAAAATTACTGGAGAGCAACATGACCAGAGTGAATAATGAATGAAAGAATATAGCATTTGTAAATAAAAATATATTAGATAAATTAATGAGACAAAAAGCTGATAAATCTTCAGGACCTGCACAAGGCTTTGGAGAGAGTAAATGTACTGGTTTATATTTTCCATTTGTTATGAATTCCACAAAGGTACCGACAGTATATATTGGAAGATAATACATATAACCCTGTGATTTAGATAAAGAGAGAGAAAGGGAGATGGGGAGCTACATCAGGGAGAGAACTAGAACCTGTCATTGAGAAATGGTAACAGGATTTGTGGTTAATGTTACCTTTAATAGGACTGCGCAGAATCAATGAATAAGAAGCAAATTATGTTTGGCCTCTCTTAACTTTTATTGGTATAGCAATGGATAGGAAGCTAAGGGAGAACAAGTGGATAGATTTTTGGTATATTTAGAAAATGTCATGCAAAAGATTAACAAACTAATTGGGACCATGTGAGGTCTAGAACTCAATGCTCTCAGAATGCCCAAGGTAGCATAGTAGATAGCAATGCCTATGCAATGTCATTATCCCTTCATCTTCTGCCTATGTATGTCAATATCCCTTCATTCTCTGCCTATATAATGTCAATATCCCTTCATTCTTTGCCTCTGTAATGTCAATATCCCTTCATTATCTGCCCATGTATGTCAATATCCCTTAATTCTCTGCCTATGCAATGTCAATCCTTTCATTCTCTGCCTATGTATGTCAATATCCCTTCATTCTCTGCCTATATAATGTCAATATTCCTTCATTCTCTGCCTAGGCAATGTCAACATCCCTTCATTCTCTGCCTATATAATGTCAATATCCCTTCAATCTCTGCCTATGTAATGTCAATTATTATAACGGACATACATTGTGAATTTTTTTATTTTGTAGCAGCAGGACAGTGCAAGATAAAAGTATTATGTTATGATAAAAAATCGATTAAATAAATCCCTTCATTCTCTGCCCATGTAAGAGCCTCTTAAATATCTCTATTGTACTTGCCTCCATTTTCACCCCAGCAGCATACTTTCATGTAGCCAACACTCCCTGTGTGAAAAAAAAGCAGCTAGCCCCACACATCTCCTTTGAGCTTGCCCCCCACTTCACCTAATATGCATGCCCTCTAGTATCAGACATTTTGTCTGTGGGTAAATGATATTGGCTGTCTACTCTATCTGTTCCTCTTAAAACTCTCAGCCTCTGCTGCTTCAGAGAAAGCAGCCCAAGTTTGTCCAACCTCTTCTCATGGCACATCCTCTAACCCTCTGTTGCCTCATCAAGCCCTCCACATTCTTCTTAATAATTGGGAGACCAGAAATGAATATAATATTCCAGATGCACCCTAAGCAGCATTTAAAAACTTGTAACATAACTTCCTGACTCTTGAGCTCGGTTCCTTAACTGATAAAGGCAAACATGCCTTCTTTACCAGCCTATCAAGCTGTGTAGCTGCTTTCAGGGAGCTACAGACTTGAAGGCCCCCAAGATACCTCTGTACATCAGCATTATTAATAGTCTTGCCATTAGCAATGTATTCTCCCTTTACATTTGATCTTCCAAACTGCAACACCTTTTCCCCATATTGGCAACAAATTTATATCACACCACCACTATTGGAGGCAAGTGAGACTACAGTATGCTATATTCAAAATGGAAGTTGAAGCATTGCCGGCATCTTAGGAAATGCCCGAGGGATCAGAAGCAGGTTTATTATAGCTGAAATACATTGTGAAATGTGTTATTTTGTGGCAGCAGGACAGTGAAAGATACAAGTATTATGTTATGATAAAAACTAGATTAAATAGTGGAAATGAGGAATACTGAGGTAGTGTTCATGGGTTCGTGGACCAGTCAGAAATCTGCTGGCAGGGGAGAAATAAAAAGTTAAGAGTGCCTCCTCCTTGATGGTAGCAATGAAACAGGCATGTCGGGGATGTTGAGGGTCCTTAATAATGGATGCTGCCTTCTTTAGACATTGCCTTTTGATGGTGTTGGTTGATGTGATGGAGCTAGCTGAGTTTACTAACCCTCTGCAGCCTCATTAGATCCTGCGCATTACCAGGTGATGATGGAAAAAGCCAGAATGCTTTCAACAGTGCATTTGTAGAAAATTGCTAGAGTCTTCATCGCCATACTGTACGAAATATCCTTACGCTCATAATGAAGTATAGCCAGAGGTGTGCCTTCATCACCATTGCAATATGTGTTTGGCTAGAAGATAGAAAGGCTAATGAAAAGGAGACTTACAGCACCTTTTCATGCAGGTACACACTCAGTGGCCACTTTATTAAGTACACCCGTACACCTGCTTCTTCATGGTATGTAATGCTCTGGTTCATATTTTCACTGTTATGCTGTACATATTACATTTTGGCCATTCTGTAAGAGCAGTCTGTTCTGTTTTCATGCCTGCTTGGGTTAATGTTGAAGATAAGAGATGAGAAGAAATGTGTGCCATCCAATTAGGATGGTTGGATTCAGGGGAGGTTTCTCTGGTGAGGGTCTTGGGCTTTGGTTTGAGATGAGATGAAGAGAGAAGACGCTGGGGAGAACCGGTCGTAGCATACGATCCAGTGGGAGACCTGTTTTCTCGAGATGGATTACAAGCGACGTTCGGAAGGTGGTGTGTGTTTTCACATTGACCGAGGACCCAGCACATGAATGACAGAGAAGTTCAAAATGAGCTTCAACTTGTGCACATTTGACTGTTTAATTAGAATGGCCCTTTTCTTTTTGTTATTCTTTACTGACCCTTTAGTTAAGATTCATAGATATAATTCCTTTAATCGAATGCAATGTACTGTCTGTTATTTTGTGGCATTAATTTGTAACAGGGTAAAAATTGCACAGCATCTGCACAAACCAGGGCTTGGGGTGGGATCGAGCACACCTCAATTTCACGAGTTTTGTGGGGCTGGAGGTTCCCTAGATTTCCCTAGACTTATACAGCCAAGGAAATCAGGGCGTTTCAGGTATTATCTAATCAGCCAATCATGTGGCAGCAACTCAATACATAAAAGCATGCTCACATGGTCAGGAAGTTCTGATGTTGTTCAGATATCAGTATGGGGAAGAAATGTGATCCAAGTGAATTTGATCATGGTTGGTGACAGATAGGGTGGTTTGAATATCTCAGAAACTGCTAATCTCCTGGGATTTTCATGGACAATAGTCTCTAGAGTATAAAGAAAATGGTGCAAAAAGAAAATCCAGTGAGCAGCAGGTCTGTGGGTGAAAATGCCTTGTTAATGAGAGAGGTCAGAGGAGAATAGCTAGACAGGTTCAAGCTGACAGCAAGGTGACAGTAACTGAAATAACCACATGTTCTGCATCTGGTGAGCATATCTCTGGAAGCTCAACAGCTTGAACCTTGAAGTGGATGGGCTACAACAGCAGAAGACCACAAACAGACTCTCAGTGGCCACTATATTAGGTACAGGAGGTGTCTAATAAAGTGGGCACTGAGTGTACATTTCTTTCAAGGAACAATGATTTTAAAAATGATGTGGTGTGTTCTGGAGTATTATTCAGAATTATTAAATCTGCTGGCACATTTGGAAGTTGTTCATTTATGGACTCCAGTAATATCGTTCAGCACGATCAGCTCTGGCTTTGAAGAAGTACTTTTTGTGTATTCATGTGGGTAGCCTATTGCCTAGGATATTCTAGCTGTATTCAGAATGCACAGCAGAACTCCCTTCTGCTGGTGCAAATATATTTAGAATGCACAACTCAGGTTGCAGATAAAAAATGTACCTCTGCCAAATAAGATTCCCAGAAGCCTACATCCCCAGGCTGGAGATATCCACAGGGCAAAATAAAAACTCAAATCTGATATAGTAAATGGAAATTGAAACTGTAAAAGGCAAAGTATAACTGCAGGCTACAATGGATGCAAGTGGAATAGTACAGAAGATTAATTCAGATGAGTTTGCATTATTTTAGATTATGTAATGCAATATGCTGTAGTGGCATGTAATTATGAGGATCCGTGGCCTGCTATTGTACTCCTCTTTGCATTTGATAATGAAAATATATTGCCTCCCTGCTAAAGTGTTGTGGTTCACAAACTTCAACATATACAGGCCAGCAATGCTCTGAGGACGATCTGCCTTCCTTAGAAAAATTGTTTTTGTATCAAGCACATTCTTCTAGCAAATGTGGAGGAGCTGAAGGAAGCATTTAGTTGTAGCTAGTCTTTATTTAATATATAACATCACTATGGATTCCACATACTTTCAGAGGTTACATCACTTAATCTTTTTGTGACATTGTTTATTGAGAAAAGTGAAAAAAAGTGATTTCTTAATTCTTGTCCTGTAACTTGCTCCTTTCTGCGTGTCTATTAGTTTCAGTACACCCTCATTATACAGATGGTGGTGAGTCTGTGGAATTCATTGCCACACGTGGCTGTAGAGGCCAAGTCATTAAGTATACTTAAAATAGAGATTGATGGGTTATTGGTTACAGTCCTTGGTAAACTGAAAGGTTATAGAGAGAAGGCAGGTGAATGGGGTTGAGAGCTATAATGGAATAGCAGAGCAGACTCCATGGACTGATGGCTTAATTCTGTGCCTATCTCATATGGTCTTGTCACTGTGTTTTCTTCATTCTTTCTCATTACATCTGTGTCTCTTAGCTTTCCCACAGCCTTTTTACCCTTTTGAATTCTGTCCTATTTCATAATATTGGACCAAGTGGCCTAATTCTGCTCCAGTGTCTTATGGTCTTATGCTGTGATCCAATAAAGCAAAGCACTGCTTTAACCAAGTCCAAGATTGTCCATCAAAATAATTAGCCAGTTGCAAAATGCCTTCATATTGCAAGGTCAAGAGAGATGCTGAATAAATATAGAGGCCTATTGTTCTGACCTGGCTCATCTATTTTTAGTGATATTGGCTGATGCTGGAGAGAGGATTGTTGAGCATGAAGTTGCAGTGATTCCCTTTGAATATTAACCGGTATGTTTAAGTTCCACCTGTACATCAAAATAATGATTTTGGGTTGACATGTCTTCAACAGGATGTCATTGCTGATAATAGAGAAGTCCTCTGTTACAGTCAAAGTCCTGAAGTAGCAAAAGAGGTGCACACCTTTGGAATGTGTAAACCTGTGGAATTTTTCCACTGGGAAATTTTGGGATCATAGAAGATTTGAAAAGAAAATTGCTTAATCTAATTTTCCTCTGCATTCTCCTGAAGAATATGCATTAGGTAAGTTGTGATTTCACCAACTTCCCCCTGGAGGGCAATCTTCCCTTGTGAGTAGAGGTTGTGGTACTGGATTAATGTCCAGAAATCTGCACCAATGCTTTGGAAACATGAGTCCTAGCCTATCAGGATGGTTGGGGAATTTAATTTCAAGTAATCTGAAGTTTATATCAATATGGATATCTTTGAAATACTTGGGTTGTTGTAAAAAAATCGGTATCCATCAGAACCTTCTCTTTACTCTAACCTCTTTAATTCCACATCCACCAATGCTGTTGGCTTATAACTGTTCAGTTCAGGGGAAATTAGAAGTAGAATTGATCTCTTCAAAGATTAATTGTGCACCTGACAAGAAAGCACCACAAGAACCTAACATCTCATCATCATGGACACCACCATCCAGGTCACGCTCTCCTCTCACTGTTGCCAGCAGGGAGGAGGTACAGAAGACTCAGGACCACACCACCAGATTCAGATACAGTTATTACCCTTCAGTCATCAGGCTCCTGAACCTGCATGGATAACTTCACTCACCATGACACCGAACTAATTCCACAACCTATGGACTCATTTTCAGGGACTCTACAACTCATGTTATCAGTATTATTTCTTTACTGAAATTTTGTATTTACACAGTTTGTCTTCCTTTGCCTATTGGTTGTTTGACAGTCTTTGTCTGTACTGTCACTTGTATTACTCTGATCTGCTATGAATGCCTGAAAGAAGATGAATCTTTGGTTAGTATATGGTGACGCATAGATACTTTGATAATAAATTTTCTTTGAATTTTACAGTCCAACCTTTATCCAGTGCAAAGACATCTAAGCTGTCCTTTCTTTTAAGTGTGACGGACTCATGCTTAAGACCCGGAACCCAGGGTGATCTTTGTTTTTGCTTCTCTCCTTTGCAGTTCTCCAATTCAAATGAACTCATTGTGCAGAAAAACCTCAAAGAAACCATTAGCAATTGTAAGGGGTTTCTTCTTTATGTTACTGCATACGTTAATCAAAATGGTTGTTAAAAGTTATGGTAACTGGTGAGAGAGTGCTTTCTCTTGCAGCTTGTTTGGGTTATAATTACTGATAATGAGAATTATATTCATTTGTTAACCAATTGGGATAGATGTTAGTCTTTCTTGTGGGTCTGTAAGCTAGTGTTGATGGAATTTTGGGGAGTTGGAGGGGAGATTGTGAGGAAGCAGGACGTGCTGGATGTGCGAGGTTGGTCCCAGGCGGCAGTTCGAGGAGGTCGAAGAAGATCAAATAGTGGACCGAAGACTTCAATAGTTGAGCTCCAACAGTTGTGGACGAATTGACTGAACTCAGATAAGTTTTGGCACCTTTTCTTTCTTTTCTTTTCTTTTCTTTCATATATATGTTGTATCGCTATTGATTACCTAGTTCTAGTAAGATTTATAAAGTGTATTCTGTAACTGTACATGATGTGCGGTCTGATATTGTGCGTGCGAGTTTGTACCAGTGTGCATTTGACAACATCCATGCATACGGGAGACACAGTTTGGATTTTCCCCTAGACATACGTCAGCTGATAGCGTGAGCATTACATTTGTGGGGGCTCATCCGGGATTGATTTTTTTGTAAACTGTGTAAGTGCCACATTAAGTAGTGCGGAGATGGATCAAGATAAGATTGTAAACTGGTGTGAGTTAGAGGAAGTACCAGTGAATCATGCATGCGTGTTAAGTGGGGTGGAATTCCACATTTCAGGAGATGCGTTAGTGTGGGGGTTGAGTTTGGTCAAAGGTATAGGGGAGGTAGAACTGGTAGCTAGAAGGTGCGGTAAAGAAGTGGAGTCCAGTTGAGTGTTGGTTCGTATGAGTGCTGATGTCATGACATTGGAACTGCCAGCGATGGTCAGCGTCCTGGGGGAGGCGGGGCCGTGGGGTCTCACACCGTCCTGGATGGCGAAAGTGAGGAGACATTGGAGGAGGAGCTAGATGAGACTCCAGGGGAGGTGCCAGTAACCAGTGGGGGTCAGAGTGGGAAGGCTTGGCCAGGCCCCACCCCCCCAGCTAGAGGCGAGACCTCTGAGATCTAGCAGCCTCCTTTACCTCCCTGGTGAGAGGGGCTGAGAGGCCACAGCCAAAGCTGAGGATTTTCTCAGGAGCCAAGCCTACCCCAGAAGGGGAGAATGACTATGATACCTGGATCGAAAGAAAACACATCCCTGTTGTTAGTGGTGTGGCCAGGCTTGGATGAGGAAAAGAGACAGCGATTGGTGGGAAGTTTGAGGGGTGGGGCAGCCAGAGTCATCCGTGAGCTGAAAGTTGAACAGCCCTTGGCTTCACTGGCAGAGTATTTAGAAGCTTTGGAGGGAGTGTTTGGAATGTCAGGGGATCCCTGGGAGCTTTTAGCGGAATTTCATCATGTGGAGCATGGTAGATGGGATAAGCTCTCAGAATACATATATCGGCTGGAGAGAACGCTTACTGGGTTGAGGTGCCGGGGAGTAGTGAAGGCGGACGAAGTGGCGAGGGTGAGGATGAGTCAGATATTTAGTGGTTCCCTGGAGGAGGACAAAGTGGCTTGGAGTTTCCAGCAGTCCTATAAAAAGAGACCCCCTCCATCATTTGGGCAGCTAGTTAGAGAGGTGTGGGAGGAAGAGAGTGCGTTGGGCCAAAAAAGTGGCTCGGGCCACGGGGGTGATCCTCAGCGGTACAGGAAGTGGTGGCCGGGTTGAGGACTGAGAAACCCAAGTGGTCCTGGGGAGTAGGGACCCCCCCATTTGAAGGGATGGACAGGGAGAGTACTCCCTTCGGGGGACAACCCGCACAGTAGGCTGGGAGTGGCGGGTGTTCCGGGAGAGGAGGGGCAGCGGGAAAGAGGTGCATTTCCAGTGGGAATGTGAGTGGCCAGGGGCATGTGTCAGCTGTGGGGAAGAGGGACACTTTTGAAGCGATTGTGAGAGACAAGGTGCCCCGCGGAGGGCAAGCCTCCTGGGCGACTAAGAAGGAAGAAGTGTTGGGAAACTTAGGAGAGACTCAGTGAGGGAATGGACTGGAGTCTCTGGAGGAGCACGTTCCCAGAATTCAGCCAGGGGACCATCAAAAGCCCAAAACATTATTCCGGCTGAGTTGGTGGGACCCTGTTCCAGCGTGTGCCTATGGATAGAGGGAATTTATGCAAAAGTCATCCTGATGCCACTGTTCCCGGTGACAGTAATGTATAGCGCCCCTGTGAAGCCCACTAAGGGGGAAAGAACAGAGGAAAGCTGACCACTGAGGCCTTTCACTTTAGGGACTCTCCTGTGCCACCGGAGTGGAAACGCAGGCTGGTAGAGAAGATGTTGAAGCTGGAAGATGTTTTCTCTCTTAGCGAGTTTGATGTGGATTGCTCCAAGAGCACTCGCCATACCATCCGAGTGACTGAGGACACCCTGTTCAGAGAGAGGTCACGGTGACTGGCCCATGTCCCCAATAGTAGTGGCCCTGAAGAAGAACGGAAAGGTATGCATGTGTGTGGACTACAGGACCTTGAACCGGCGATCTGTCCCTGATAAGTATACCGTACCGAGGGTCAAAGACATGCTGGCCTGTCTGAGTGGAGCGAAGTGGTTCAGTGTGCTGGACTTTAGGAGTGGATATTACCAGATCCCGATGAGTGAGAGCGAGAAAGAGAAGACGGCCTTTATCTTCCCACTGGGGTTCTTTCAGTTCGAACAAATGCACCAAGGCATATGGGGGGCCCCAGCCACCTTCCAGAGGCTCATGGACAGGACTGTGGGGGATATGAACCTGCTCGAGGTGCTGGTGTATCTGGATGATCTGATAGTGTTTGGATCTACTTTGGAGGAACATGAGGAGCGGCTGCTGAAGGTGTTAAGCCGGCTTAAAGAGGGAGGTTTCCCTGGACAAATGCCAGTTCTGTAAGCCGTCGGTCAGCTATGTTGGCCACATAATTTCGCAAGAAGGAGTGGCTACTGATCCGGCTAAGATAGACGCAGTGACCACCTTGCTGAGATCCCAGAAGGTGAGCATCCTACGCTCGTTTTTGGGGTTTTGTGGGTATTACCAGCGATTCGTGAAAGGATACGCTAAAATGAGTCACCCGTTGAATCAGCTATTGTGTGGATATCCCCCAGTGGGAAAGAAGAGGAAGAGGGACCGGGGACAAGACGCTGGAGGATACTGGAACCTGGCGGAGTCTTTTGGCTCGAGATGGGATGATCAATGTGAAGAGGTCTTCCAATCTCTGAAGAGGGCACTGACCCAGGCCCCGATGTTGGCTTTTGCTGATCCCCAGAAGCCATATGTGCTGCACACGGATGCCAGCCGAGAGGGTCTAGGGGCTGTCCTGTACCAGGAGCAGGGCAACAAATTGAGGCCGGTAGCCTTTGTCAGCCGAAATTTGTCGCCATCTGAGAGAAACTATCCCACTCACAAGTTGGAGTTCCTGACACTGAAATGGGCGGTGGTGGACAAGTTGAGCGACTATCTATACGGGGCCAAGTTTGAGGTGAGAATGGATAACAATCCTTTCACTTATATCCTGACTTCGACGGAACTGGATGCCACAGGACATCGCTGTTTGGCAGCTTTGTCGGTATATGATTTCAGCCTGAAGTACCGGCCGGGAAGCAGGAATGTTGATGTGGATGCTTTGTCACGATGGGAGCATCAGGAACAGGAGATGGACGGGGAGTGGGAGAGCATTCCTGCCCCTGGGGTGAAAGCCATGTGTTAGTTTGCTATCACCATGAAGGCCGAGGAAAAGGGGAGGCCGGAGTGAGCAGTGGACCCATTGCGGGCTCCTGATGATGCCCTGCCCCTGCTTTACTGTGACCTAACTGCACTGAAGATTAAACATTTGCCAGAACTAAGTCCGGGGGAAGTGGCAGCTGCTCAGCGGAATGATCCGGGCCTTGGCACATTGTGGAGGGTGGTAGAGAAGGGGGATGTGGCGTGGGCGGAGAAGGTGAAGCATATTTCCGGGCCTCTGTTATTGAAGGAATGGCCTGGGTTAAAGTTAAAGAACCAAGTCTTGTACCGGGTCACGGCACCTCTGGACCACCCCGGCGTTGGCAACTGGTCATCCCTGAGATATATCGGAAGACTGTACTCCAGGCACTGAATGATGATTCTGGGCACTTAGGGGTGGAAAAGACCTATGGGTTACTCAAGGACCAGTTTCACTGGCCCCAGATGAGGGGTGAGGTTGAAGAATATTGTAAAACGTGCAGTCGTTGCATCAGGAGGAAGAATCTGCCTGCGCAGGCGGCTCCTTTGTCACACTTACAGAATGCGGGACCTCTGGACCTGGTGTGTATGGATTTCCTGTTGATTGAGTCAGACACCAACAACACTGCGAAAGTCTTAGTCATCACGGATCACTACACCCTATATGCTCAGGTGTTTCCCACTAAGGACCAGAAAGTGACTACAGTGGTGAAGGTGTTATGAGAGAAGTACTTTGTTCATTATGGCCTTCCCAAGCGGATCCATAGTGATCAGGGACGGGACTTCGAGAGCCGGCTTATCCATGAATTACTGGGTATGCTTGGGGTTGAGAAATCCAGGACTACCCCTTATCACCCACAGGGTGATCCTCAGCCTGAGAGGTTTAACTGGACCTGTTGGATATGCTCAGGACTCTGGAGATTGGTCAGAAAAGTAAGTGGAGTCAGCACATCGGGCGTTTGGTTCACTGTTACAATTGTACTCGCAATGACGCTGCAAGGTACTCGTCTTATAATCTGATGTTCGGGCAGGAAGTGAGGTTGCCCATTGACTTGTGTTTTGGGATTGAGGCGGGAGAATTACCTGTGAAGCACTATCTGAAGTATGTCTCCGATATGAGGAGAGAGTTGAACAGGGCATACGAGTTGGCCGAGGCAGCGGCCACCAAGCAGAATCAGAGGAATAAGAGGAGGTATGATCAGAAAGTGAAGTTAGCCCAACTATTGCTGGGAGACCGGGTCCTTATACAGAATTTAGGACTCCCTGGTAAGCACAAGTTGGCGGATCGATGGGCGGCCAGCCCCTATGTGGTAGAGAGCCAGATGCCGAATCTACTTGTTTACCAGGTGAGACCAGAGGATGGGAAGGGGCCTGTCAAGGTACTCCATCGGAACCACCTGCTGCCCCTGGGTCAAGCAGTGCAGGTGGATCAAGAGTCCGAGTGGGAGGTTACGCCTAGTACGAGGACACTGTGAGGGCACGGGACGAGGGAAGAGCCCGCCGTAGAAGAGATGGGACCCGTCCTCACCCCGGAAAGGGATACTGCTTCGGAAGATGACGATTCAGATGTGTGGCACCTGTTTCCATTCGCTAATTCCCCAGTACCGGAAGAAGAGGTTCCTGACCCTTCCCCCACTGAGTTAGGTGAGAGGAGGGAGGGTGCTGAGGGGCAGACTGAGATACAGCTGGCATTGGGGGGAGAGAGGGTGGAACCTGAACACGAGACAGAGGGCTCTGAGGTGAAGAGGGATGGCAGTGAGGGTCTGACAGGTCGATCTGGGGTGTGTCCCGTGGTGTCTGAGCCAGAAGGGTCGGCAGAGGAGGTAGGGAGGTCTCAGAGAAGTAGGCACCCCCCGGAGCGGTTGACCGATGCAGAGCCGGGAGAGCAGAATGTGATCTCTACCGCCCTGGGAAGTTATGCCACTGCTTTATGCACCTGGGTTGGGTTTTCTGTCTTGCAAGAAGCATTGGGGAACTCTGTTAATGTCATGAGGCATGACTTTTGTTGTGGGGGGGAGAGTGTAAGGGATTTCCTTTTTATGTTACTGCGTATGTTAATCAAAATGGCTGTTAAAAGTAAGAATGCTTCTTTGTTATGGCAACTGGTGAGAGAGTGCTTTCTCTCGCAGCTTGCTTGGGTTATAATAACTGATAATGAGAATTGTATTAATTTGTTAACCAATTGGGATAGATGTTATTCTTTCTTGTGGATCTGTAAGCTAATGTTGCACGGAATTTTGGGGAGTTGGAGGGGGGATCGTGAGGAAGGAGGCCGTGCTGGATACGTTGTGGCCGACCACCTAAGTTGGTCCCAGACGGCAAGTTGAGGAGGTCAGAGAAGATCGAATTGTGGACTGAAGACTTCGATAATTGAACTCCAACGGTTGTGCATGAATTGACTGAACTCTGATAAGTTTTGGCACCTTTTCTTTCATATATATTGTTTCGCTATTAATTACCTAGTTCTAGTACGATTTATAAAGTGTACTCTGTAAATGTACATGGTGTGCGGTCTGATATTGTGTGTGCGAGTTTGCACTAGTGTGCATTTCACAGCATCCGCGCATACAGGAGACACGGTTTGGCAGGTGGATGGATTTTCCCTCAGACATATGTCCGCCGATAGCGTAAGTGTTACACAATGTAGATAGTTTGTATGGAACAAGCTCCGACAAACTGATTTGATTTGGAAATGATTGTTGATTAAGTAAATGTTACACCAACGTATTGAGTTGGCACCTCAGGGTATTTTATATTCAGGCTACAAAGAGGCAGGGTTTAAATTCACACAGAGTAAAATTGTTGACTGATAATCAGTAGCTCCTTTTATCATACAATTAACAAATACTCATAACTGTGACAACTGTCATTGATGCAAAGTTTTCTCTCTTAACCTCAAAATCCAGCAAATACTGTACAAACACATTTACTCACAATTCTTACTAACCCCTAACTACAGTTTTCATTAACCACACCACAAATGAAATGGTTTCTGCTTCCATTACAAAGTGTGTTTAAATAATTGATTCATTAATGCCAATAATCTCTTGTTTAGTAAATCACTTAAATGCTAAGGTTCTAATCCTATGTGAAAGTTTGTCATTGAATGGAGCACTACTCCCTGCCACTGCACCAAATTATCATCCTGAAATGTTCTCAGGAATGTGGGGCTCGACAGAGATGCCAGTATGATGCCAACTCAGCTGTGGGGTGAGGAGTGGGTGGCAGAGCTCAGCTGGAGCTGTTGGCTGGTTGCTTGTGCCAACTATTAGATTTTTAGATCTATCAGATTAACTATCAGGCCAGATATCAAGAAGCAAAAGAGCTGACCATTGACTTCAGAAAGGGGGTGGTACACATACTCCTGTCTGTATCAACACTGCTGAGGTTGAGAGATTCGGTTCCTAAGTGTGAACGTCACCAATAGTCTGTCCTGGTCTAATTGCATTGATGTCACAGCCAAGAAAGCTTGCCAATGCATCTTCTTCCACCGGAGGCTAAAGAAATGTGCATGCCCCCTTTGGCTCTCAGCAAGATTTGTTGATACACTGTAGAAAGCATCTGGTTGGGTGTATAATGGCTTGGTGTGGCAACTGCTCAGCAGGTGCCTGCAGGAAGCTGCGGAGAGCTGTGGACGCATGAACGCTACCTCACTACTTTTATTTCTATTTGCACTTGTGGACAAAGCTCACCACAGGAAGCAGCCTCACAGCTATGTGATCTGTCTAAACTTTTCGCTGCTCAGTAAAGCTGCCAGCTTAATCAAGAACCCCACCACCCCAGACATCCTCTCTTCTCCGCTCTTCAATTGGACAGAAGATACAAAAGTCTGAAAGCACGTACCACCAGGCGTAAGGAAAGCTTCTATCCCACTGTTATCGGAGTCTTGATCAGATCTCCCGTACAATAAGCAAGGTTCGGCCGCACAATCGATCTCATTATGATGTGATCTTGCAATTAATCATTTACTTTCACTGCATATTTTGGTAGCTTTATTGGTTTACCTTATTCTAGCTTGTTGCACTGTGTAAATGATTTTGATCTGCATGAACAGGATACAAGACAAGCTTTTCACTGTATCTTGGTACATGTGACAATAGTATACCAATATCAATTACAACAATAAAGCACAGGAACAGGCTCTTTGGCCCACAATGTCTGTGCTGACCATGACCGTGACCATGGACACGACATCATGGTGGGCATGATAGCAGCTATATTTCATTAGGAGTTTTTGAGGAGATTTACTACGTTACCAAAGACACTCACAGATTTCTATAGAGCATTCTACGTGGCTGCATCACCCTCTGGTATGGGGTGGGGAGCTACAGCACAGGATCGAAATAAGCTGCAGAGAGTTGTAAACTCAATCAGCTCCGTCATATATAACCATATAACAATCACAGCACAGAAACAGGCCCTTCTAGTCCATGCTGAACGCTTACGCTCACCTAGTCCCACTGACCTGCACTCAGCCCATAACCCTCCCATTCCTTTCCTGTCCATATAACTATCCAATTTTTTTTTAAATGACAAAATCAAACCTGCCTCTACCACTTCTACTGGAAGCTCATTCCACACAGCTACCACTCTCTGAGTAAAAAATTCCCCCTTGTATTACCCCTAAACTTCCAACTCATGTCCTCTTGTTTGAATTCCCTACTCTCAATGGAAAAAGCCTATCCATGTCAACTCTATCTATCCCCCTCATAATTTTAAATACCTCTATCAAGTCCCCCCTCAACCTTCTACACTCCAAAGAATAAATACCTAACTTGTTCAATCTTTCCCTGTAACTTAGGTGCTGAAACCTAGGTAACATTCTAGTAAATCTTCTCTGTACTCTCTCTATTTTGTTGACATCTTTCCTATAATTCAGTGACCAGAACTGTACACAATACTCCAAATTTGGCCTCACCAATGCTTTGTACAATGTTAACATTACATCCCAACTCCTAAGCTCAATACTCTGATTTATAATGGCAATCATACCAAAAGCTTTCTTCACCACCCTATCCACATGAGATTCCACCTTCAGGCAACTATGCACCATTATTCCTAGATCACTCTGTTCCACTGCATTCCTCAATGCCCTACCATTTACCATGTAGGCACCAGCCTCCCCAGCATCCAGGACATCTTCAAGGAGCCAAGCCTCAAAAGGCAGCACCCATCAGTAAGGACCCCATCACCCAGGACATGCCCTCTTCTCATTGCGCCCTTCAGAGAGGAGGGACAGGAAGCAAAAGCTCAATGACTCAGAAACTACTTCTTCTCCCCTGCAATCAGATTTCTGAATGGACATTGAACCCATGAACACTACCTCACTACTTTTATTTCTTTTTGTACTGCTTGTATAATTTAACGTTTTAAATATCCAGTACTTTCTTACTGAAATTCAGTTTTTATTATTATATATTGCAATGTACTGCTGCCACGTAACATCAAATTTCACGACATATGCCAGTCATATTAAACCTCATTCTGATGTCATTTGAATTTGTATGTTTGAAAGGAATAGGAGGAGATCCTGGCAATAGCCCGCTGTTGATGTTCAAAATACTTTTTAAACTTTGACATACCACTATTCCATTTGTAGCTTGTTAGGTTGATTCAATTTAAAATCTATTTTTCGGACGTTGCGAATCCTTTACTCCCCAAGTAGTTACAATTGGACATCTCTCTAGTCGAGTGAGCACAGTTTAAACTCATGGGGCTATAAACAAATGGAAGCAATTTCAACGCTTTGTCATCTGACTAGTGATCCACAATGCGGAAAATTAATTTATGAAGTATGATTCAAATTAAGCCATTTTCAAATCTGATTTTCTTATCTCTTTGGAAATCTGAGAGATAGTGAGACAGACTGGTTTTACAGCCTTAATGACCTTAGAATTTGAGAAATTTAGTAAACAGGATCAATTATTTAGCTCATTTAGATTGCTTTAATTTCCATGCACAAGGGTAGCATGCATGTTGAATTGTATCAAAGCAGCTGGCAGTAAGGAAGCAGTAATCATTCCTCTTTGCCACCTTTAAGGGAAACTGTGGTCAGAGGTTAGTAAGAAATGTGTGTGGATGTGTTTCCAAGTTATTTTATGCTTGATATTGAGGGACCATTGAAACAATTACAGTAGTTATGGTTTCAGGGAGTATTTGAAGAAAGAAATGAAACAATTGTATAATAAAGGAAGCTATTGAGAATCAGTGGTCTTAGTTTGGACCTCTCTATGTGAAGCCCCCACTTGTGTTCCTTCCCACTATACCTTGAGTATTGTGCAGAGTTACATGACACAGTACAAAAACTAGACTGAACTATAGAAAAAAAAACAAGGAGAAAGCTACACTAGACTACAGACCTACACAGGACTGCATAAAGTGCACAAAAACAGTGCAGGCATTACAATAAATAATAACCAGGACAATAGGGGCCAGGCTTCAGGTATTGAGGAGTCTGATAGCTTGGGGGAAGAAACTGTTACATAATCTGGTCGTGAGAGCCCGAATGCTTTGGAGCCTTTTCGCAGATGGCAGGAGGGAGAAGAAATTGTATGAGGGGTGCTGTTCCCTTTGCGGATGCAGCATGTAGTGTAAATGTCTATGATGGCAGGAAGAAAGACCCTGATGATCTTCTCAGCTGACCTCACTATACACTGCAGGGTCTTGCAATCTGAGATGGTGCAATTTCCAAACCAGGCAGTGATGCAGCTGCTCAGGATGCTCTCAATACAACCCCTGTAGAATGTGATGAGGATGGGGGGGCGGGGGGGGGGGTGGGTGGGAGATGGATTTTCCTTAGCCTTCGCAGAAAGTAGAGACACTGCTGGGCTTTCTTTGCTATGGAGCTGGTGTTGATGGACCAGGTGAGATTCTCCGCCAGGTGAACACCAAGAAACTTGGTCATGTCATCGGCAAACTTGATGATATGGTTCGAGCTGTGTGTTGCAGTACAGTCGTGGGTCAGCAGAGTGAACAGCAGTGGATTGAGCACATAGCCCTGGGGAGCCCCCGTGCTCAGAGTGATGGTGTTGGAGGTGCTGCCTCCAATCCAGACTGACTGAGGTCTCCCAGTCAGGAAGTCTAGGATCCAGTTGCAGAGCGAGGTGTTCAGGCCCAGTAGGCTCAGCTTTCCAATCAGTTTCTGAGGGATGATTGTGTTGAATGCTGAACTGAAGTCTATGAACAGCATCCGAACATATGAGAAGGATATTGTTCCTTTGGATTTCAGCAGATTGCCTCCTGAGATGGTAACAATGATGTATTTGGAGATAATGGGACAATTAGATTCAGATTATTTATCATTTATTTATCTCATAGAGTTTAAGAGTCACGACATAATGATGCAGCTCTATAAAACTCTGGTTAGGCCACACTTGGAGTACTGTGTTTGGTTCTGATCGCCTCACTATAGGAAGGATGTGGAAGCATTGGAAAGGGTACAAAGGAGATTTACCAGGATGCTGCCTGGTTTAGAGGGTACGCATTATGATCAGAGATTAAGGGAGCTAGGGCTTTACTCTTTGGAGAGAAGGAGGATGAGAGGAGACATGATAGAGGTGTACAAGATATTAAAAGGAATAGATAGAGTGGACAGCCAGTGCCTCTTCCCCAGGGCACCACTGCTCAGTACAAGAGGACATGGCTTTAAGATAAGGGGAGGAAAGTTCAAGGGGGATATTAGAGGAAGGTTTTTTACTCAGAGAGTGGTTGGTGCGTGGAATGTGCTGCCTGAGTCAGTGGTGGAGGCAGATACACTAGTGAATTTTAAGAGACTACTAGACAGGCATATGGAGGAATTTAAGGTGGGGGGGTTATATGGGAGGTGGGTGTTATATAGGAGGCGGGGTTTAAAGTTCAGCACAGCATAGTGGGCTGAAGGGCCTGTACTGTGCTGTACTATTCTATGTTCTAAATCCAGAATCAGGTCACAGACACATATGGGAAAGTAAATTTCAGACTGAGGTGAGGAAAAAAAGAGTGGTGAATCTATGGTTTCTATACCACAGAATATATTTGAAGCCAAATCATTAAACATGCTCAAGATGAGTTAGACACAATACAAATTGCTAAAGAGGTTAAGAGATATTGGGGCGGTGGGGGGGAAGTGGAATCTAGATTAGGGGTCTCAATCCAAACTGTCAACTCTACAGATGTCCCCTGAAACACGGAGCTCCTCCTGAATCTTGTGTGTCACGTAAACAGCAGGATTTCCATAAAAAATCTCATACACCGTTCACAACTGATGAAAACACATCAGCATTTTGAATGTTGTGCTTTGTCTGAGGGTTTTTTTGTTTGTTTCTGAGCAGCTTACAAAACACACATCAGATTTATACATTAGCTTTGAAATACAGCAAAATATATGGTGAAATGAGTTGTTTTATGTCAACAGCAAACACAGTCAAAGGATTGAGCTGGAGGCAGCCCGCAAGTGTCACAGGCATCCAACACCAAAGTGGCCTAGCCAAAACTCACTAACCCCAACCTACAGTGGACCGGGTATGTCCTTAAAATCTGGGAGGAAACCAGAACACCTTAGGTAGCCCAGCTGTCCCTCCTTCCAGACGGCAGAGGAAAGCAAACTCCAAGTGATGACTGTTGACACTGTAAAACAATCATGCTAACACTACACTGCTGTATAGTTGTGAAAATGTGCCATAGAGGCAGACAAATGTGGACTCTTGTGTTTCTATTTTGGTACTCCACTGTGTAGTCTCTTCAAGGAATGCCCACTTTAAAGAAGCTTTTCTACTGTCTTTACATCCAGATGAAGGATCTTGAACTGAAGATGTTGACTGTTCATTTGACCCGCTGAGTTTGTACAGTATCGTGTTTGTTGCTCCAGATTCCAGCATCCGCAGTTTCTTCTGTCTTCCTCTCCAATGTGGCTAGTTGGCCATGACCACACTGGATGATAACACAGCTTTGATGTGACAAATGGCCTTCTCCATCTCCACATTTTATGGATCAATTATCTCTGTCAAAACAGTAGACTGGACTATTTCAACTTTGTCCCTGAATGTACACTCAGTGGCCACTTTATTAGGTACACGATTTGAACACCATGTGGTCTTCTGCTGCTGTAGCCCATCCACTTCAAGGTTTGACATGGCAAACAATTAAGACGCTCTTCTGCATACCACCATTGTAACACATTGTTATTTTAGTTACTGTAGCCTTCCTGTCAGCTTGAAACAGTCTGGCCATTCTCCTCTGACCTCTCTCATTAACAAGGCATTTTTGCTCACAGAACTGACACTCACTAGATTTCTTTTTGTTTCTCACACCATTCTCTGTAAAGTCTACACACAGTTGTGTGTGAAAATCCCGGGAGATCAGCAGTTTCTGAACTACTCAAACCAACAATCATTCCACGGTCAAAGTCACTTTGATCACATTTCTTCCCCATTCTGGCGTTTGGTTTGAACAACAACTGAACCTCTTGACCATGTCTGCATGCTTTTATGCATGATTGGTTGATTAGATATTTGCACTAATGAGCAGGTGTACAGGTGTAACCAATGAGTATAGCTTGAGTACAGAAAATATTGTACTCAAACTGAGTAACAGAGATTGATTTAATATGGCATATTTATTACTTATTTTTAATATTGAATATTTATGGTATATACTTCTGTCTTCTATTGAAATAGATTTTTATTGTCAACTTACTGTTGCTGTAGTTTCTGTTTCCACTGTTTTTCAAATGGACTATTTTCAGCAACTCTCAATTCTGTTTCTTAGGATTGAAGGTGAATTTTGAGACGAGTCAATAAAGAAGCAGGAGAATCTTGCAGGGAGATGTGCTGGCTGGCATGGTGGACTTTGTGAGGTGGTACATTCCTTCTACCTCTGTATACTTCTTTATTTTCAACCAGAGATTGCCACGAGTCGGTGGAGACGTTGTCTTTCTTCGAGGAGACCTTGTGCATATCTTTGAACCTTCTCCTCTGTTCCATGAGAAGTTTTAATATAGATTGAATATAGACTGTTTTTTAAGGGCAAATAAAGATGGAGAAGGATGTCTTTTGTGTTTTGTTACAAATCAGCAACAATGAATATATAATTGAGGCAGGTTTTTTTATAACAAATAAAACATTTATTAAACACAATAAAAAAAACCATAAGTAAACAAACGACTAACATAACCGGAAGTCAGCTGCGATACGGCAGCTCGAACAGTTCTTAAAGCAGTAATGTGAAAACAGTTCTTAAAGCAGTAATGTGAAAACAGTTCTTAAAGTAGTAATGCGAAAAGTCCAAAATGATTTCACAGTCTGTTAAAGGAGAGGCTTTCATTGATAATATATTCTCTTTTGTGGCGTTACTGCTGAGCCCAGTTGAAGTTTGCTTCAATCAAAGGATTTATGATGAAGAAAAATGAAACGGCTTAAAGGCATTGACCTTTCTTTGGCGAAACTTTATATCCAACTCACTGCTCTTTTTTATTTGCAAAGCAGGAATTATCATTGACACAAGTTACTACTTCCTCGTGCGAAGATTAAACAAAGGTCGAATCTATTTCACCGTCGACATTAACTTTCCAAATCCTTCAATATGTCCGAACTCTGACGAACCTTCACTCTCCACTGACTTTACTGGCAGTAGTATAGCGAAACCGCCGGCAATAACCCTTGAGACTTAAGGCAGAAAATAAAACTCCAGTTCTATACGAAACTGCTTCATAATATCGGAATACGCAGCAGCATGGAGTCAGTAGTGAATTCTGCCATGAACTGCCTACGTCACAGGGAGAGGTTCTTCTTTTATACCCGGTTGAAAAAACCATCACATGATCTCTCACTGGCGGGAAAATGACGTCACTCCCCCATCACAAGACCATTACCTCATGTCCAGCATAACTTCAATTACATGATGGTCACGTGACAGGTACAAGACACCCACAGGTACATAACAGTTTCATATCACAAAAAAAACAACCTGTGCATGACGTGCAATTTATAAAAATAGATTGCATACCAGAAATGGTGCTTATGCAAAATGATCTGATCCTCTAGAGCAGAGGCTCACAACCTGACGTCCGTGGACCTCTCAGTTAATGGGAGGGGTTCATGGCATAAAAAAGTTGGGGAACCCTGCTGTAGAGACAGCCAAACTCTCTAAAAAAGTAGGACCAGAACACATGAATAATCTTGCTCAAACATTGACTGTTTATTTATCTCCATAGATGCTGAGTACCTTCGGCATTTTGTGTGTTGCTCTGGATTTCCAGCGCCTGGAGAACCTCCTGATCTTTGTGGCAACTTTATTGTCATACTCACAAACAATGAACAACTTGCAGAAGGTTCACAGGCACATAGCATCAGAGACATCACATTTACAAGAAAAACATAAAATAAACATAAATTTACAAAATTATACAACAAAGAAGGCAGTTAGAAAAAGACCCTACAAATGAAGCAGGGCAAATGTCAGAAATTTTTCTCTAGAGTAAGCTGTACTTTGGGTGTTGGGTCAGTGCGTTGGACCATGGTCAGTATAGGGCTCATTGCAAAGCCTACTGCAAGCAAGGAAGGGAAAATCAACATTAGTGCCCCCTCCCTGGTGAATATCTCCAGCACTGAAGTCCGAATGATACTCAAGTTCTGTCAGGCAGCTATACTCATTGGCAGGCACAAACCCACTAAACACAGTCAATTCTGAGATCTGCCTAGGAAAACGATTACCAGGGAGGCAGGAAAAGATTCAAAATTGTACTCAGTTGTACTCTGAATGAAACCTAACAGTCTTACCATAGATAAGCACCCTGGAAGCAGCACATCAGGCCCAATCTGTGGAAGGGTACACAATTCCCACAATAGTCTCAAAGCCCACAAAGCCACGGTGGAAGTCAATCACCCTCAATCTGAGGACAGAGGAAGAGGAGGAGGAAGTGTGTGGTTGGCCCAGCTGTCTTTTGACAGACAGACATACTTTATTGATTCAGAGGGAAATGGTGACCACTGAGAATATTGGTGATGGGGACTCAGTGACGGTGACATTGAGTGTCAAGAATAGGTGGTGTGAGCTCTATTGTCACTGCCTGGTCCTTCTCTGGGGAAAGAAGCTGATATCTCAGAGTAATGATGCCTCATCATTGATAAATGACATACTGGCAAGTAAAGCTAGTCTCATGCTGTCTTGTAATCTCTTAATTAGTGAATTTGGTCAATCAAGACCAAACTAAAGTTGTCTTTCAGTAGCAGCTTGATGTACTTTGCAGCTTTTTCAGAGTTTCAGCAAGATGACACGTTACCTGTGTAATGTAAAGTAACAAATTCCATGCTATTGCTTGTTTATCTGATGTACTGAGCATAGTCAAATCGACAATCTGATGTTACACTGGTTTGAGGAGCAGGCAACAAGATACAGAGGAGGAAGGTTCGCAATTGCATTTAGGCCTCTGTGCATTTGTCTGCCTCTATGGCACATTTTCACAACTATACAGTAGTGTAGTGGTTAGTGTGATTGTTTTACAGCGTCAACAGTCATTGCTTGGGGTTTCTTTTCTACTGCTGCCTGTAAGGAGTGACATTTGGGCTACCCAAGGTGCTCTGGTTTCCTCCCACATTTTAAGGACATACACTGCAGGTTGGGGTTAGTGAGTTTCGGCCAGGCCACTTTGGTGTTGGATGCCTGTGACACTTGCAGGCCGCCTGCAGCGCAATCCTTTGACTGTGTTTGCTGTTGACATAAAACAACGCATTTCACAAATATTTCAATGTATTTCAGAGCTATTTTATAAATCTGCTGTGCGTTTTGTAAGCTGCTCAGAAACAAACAAAAAAACCTCAGACACAGCACAACTTTCAAGATGTTGATGTGTTTTCATGGGTCTTGTTACAACACCAGTTGTGAAAGGTGTATGAGAGTGTTTTTATGGAATTTCTCCTGCTCACATGAAAACAAAGTCATAAATCTGAATGTGCTTGTAAGGAAATGCAGCACAAACCTATTAATGGGAACCTCAGAAGTAGAAGTGTTAGATTTGCTGCCAATTCATTTACTCCCCACATTTTAGAGACTGCGTTTAATCTGAAGGATTGATAGTCAAAGAGTCTTTCAAACTAAATCTTTCAATGGGAAAGTAGTTCTCATTTTGTATTATAATTGTCCATTGATCACAACATGTGAATTTCTTTTCACCTTGTGAAATACCAGTCAGTAAGAAATCTGAAAATAGCTATAAATCCTGCATAGAGTTTCTGAAGAAAAGAAAATACAGGCCAGCATTCCTGCTTATCTAATGAAACATTAATCTTTCATTTCAAATTTCTTACCATCCATTTCCGTCATTTTATTCTTTCCAAAGTAAGTCACTAAATTTTACACTGCTATGACCATGTAGCTCCAGGCTACAGAAGTATTAAATTGGGTTTGGTTTCAAATGTTTCAAGGTTCTTGTTAGCTTGATGAGCTCCTCACTGTGAGAGTGAATGTCCACACAATCAAACAAAATCACTCCAGTTCATTTTCATTCTGAATTTCATGCTCTGTATGGTGAAGGATGATAATATAAGAGAAAGAGTATGTCTTCTCTCCTTGAACTCAAGATTGAAATCAACAAGAACACTGAGAACAGAGTAATCAATAAAGCAAAATGACTTCTTTACTGCCTATAGAGTCTAACTCCAACAGTTTCCCTCATTATAAAACTTATATCAAGGCAAGAAACACCAAATAGTTCATCCTGTACCTTGGATTTTATAACGTGTACGATATCACAGTGTGGTTTTTGATTCTGGCCTCACAGTTGGGCTCACACAATTTGGCCTAAACTCACGCCCTGTCTTAATATAGGGATAACTTTCCAATTCCACGCATCCAACAGAGATTCTCAGCCATTGAAAACTCTTGGATGAGCTTTTGCAATTGTCCAATTATATAAACTTCAATTCCCCTTTGCCCTTTTCCTCCAGTTCCTCATTGTTAACATTTAAAAATTGGCTTTAAATCCTTCACTTGTTTGTTCTTCTTTATGCCATTTACTTCTTTCAGCCTTGCAATCCTATTTCCCAAACATCTCATTGTGGTGTTTTGTGCACTATTACACCCTATCAGCCCAACTTATCCTGGTACGACCCTGATATCTGTAGTTCTCTTCCTAGATTCCTTCTTCTCATAGAACCTCTGTGAACACCATCTTTTAAGTTAAGCTTCCTTATCCTTTGCGGTTGATGCTCATTTTCTCACATGGCATGTCTAAAAGGTATCTCAATGCCTTTGTTGTGCTGTGGATTCATCCTATTCCCAATTCATCTGTTGACCATCAGTGCTTTCACAAAGATTATTACCTTTCATTTTCAGGAATGTTAAGCCTACTTAACTTCTTGCAAGAAACCATTTATTATTACCATCGTTTACTTAGTAAAGTTGAAGGTATTTATTACTTGTTGTAAAATTTAGAGTTTTTAAAATTTCATTGATTTCCATTGAAAATAACTGAAAAGATAAAATGTCCTTTTTCAGATAAGCAATTTACCCAGGAAAGTTGACCAAGAATGTTAAAAATTTTCTGATAACACATGAATTTTTAATTTTATATGTACATATATAAACTGTATATGGAATAAGCTGGATGATCTTGATGCACAGTTAGATACTGGCAGATATAATGTTGTGGGCATCACTGAGTAGTGGCTGAAAGAAAATTAAAGTTCAGAGCTGAACATCCAATGATACACATTGCATTGAAAGGACAGGCAGGTAGGCAGGTAGGCAGGGTACCTCTGTTGGAAAAAAAATGAAATCAAATCCTTGTGAAGAGGTGACATAGGATCAGAAGTGTTAGAATCCTTGAGGGTAGAACTAAGGAACTGTAAAGGTAAAAAGACCCTGATGGGACTAATATACAGAGCTCAAACAGTAGCCAGGATGTGGGCTACAAATTACAATGGGAGCTAGAAACCCATGTCAAAGGGGCAATGTTACAATAGTCATGGGGGATTTCAATATGCAGATAGACTGAGAAAATCCCAAGACAGAGAATTTGTAGAAATACCTATGAGATGGCTTTTTAAACCAGCTTGTGGTTCAACTCAGTAGGGGAAAGGCCATTCTGGATTAGGTGTTGTATAATGCTTCAGATTTGATTAGGGAGCTTAAGGTAAATGAACCCTTAAGGCTGTATCATATTATGACAGAATTCACCCTAGAGCAGAGGCTCCAGGCTTTTTTATGCCGTGGACCCCTACCATTACCTGAGGGGCTCATGGAACCCAGGTTGGGACCCCTTGCCCTAAATGGATAAGTTAAAGTCAGATATATCAGTACAGTGAAGGGAATTGCAGAGGCATGAAAGAGGAGCTGGCCAAAGTTGATTGGAAGGAGACACTAGCAGGGATGATGGCAGAATGGCAATGGCTGGAGTTTCTGGGGGCAATTTGGAAGATGCAGGATAGATACATCCCAAAGAAGAAATACTCTACTGCAACATGCACAAAATGCTGGAGGAACTCAGTAGGTCAGGTAGCATCTACGGAAGTGAATAAACAGTTGATGTTTTGGGCTGAGACTCTTCTTCAGGACTGAAAGGAAAAAGATGCCAGAGTGAAAAAGGTAAGGGAAGGTGACTAGCTAGAAGGTGTTAGGTGAAACCAAGTGGGTGGGAAAGGTAAAGGACTGGGAAAGGGGGAATCTGCTAGGGGAAGAGAATGTGCCATAGGAGAAAGGGAAGGAGCAGGTGATCAAGGGGGTGAGTTAGAAGAGGTAAAAGGACAGAGAGCTGAGTAGAAGTAGAGACCCAATGTAGATCGTGAGACTGCTTTGCTGAGCACCTATGCTCCCTACATCCGAACAAGCGGGATCTCCCAGTGGCCATGCACATTAACTCCACATCCATATCAAAATGGGTGAATGTTTGGGCAGCCTCCCACCTGAGGGCATGAACACTGACTTCACGAACCTTTGATAATGCCCCCACCCCTCCCCCTCCTTCACCATTCCCCATCCCCTTTTCTCTCTCTCACCTTATCTCCTTGCCTGCCCATCGCCTCCCTTTGGTGCTTTACCACCCTTTCCTTTCTTCCATGGCTTTCTGTCCTTTTTTTTTTATCAAACTCCCCCCTTCTCTAGCCTTCTATCCCTTTCACCAATCAACTTCCCAGCTCTTCATCCCTCCTGCTTCAGGTTTCACCTATCACCTTGTGTTTCTCTCTCCACTCTCCCACCTTTTAAGTCTACTTATCAGCTTTTTTTCTTCAGTCCTGCTGAAGGGTTTCAGCCCGAAGCATTGACTGTTTACTCTTTCCTATAGATGCTTCCTGACCTGGCGAGTTCCTCCAGTGTTTTGTGTGTGTTGCTTGGATTTCCAGCATCTGCAGATTTTCTCTTGTTTGTGGTGTAAGGCTGAGGCTTTATAAGGCACTAGTGAAGCCTCACTTGGAGTATTGTGCAGAGACATGGGCCCCTTATCAATGTGCTGACATTGGAGAGGGTTCAGACGAGGTTTAAGAGTATAATTCTGGGAATGAAAGGGTTATCACATGAGGAGCAACTGTAATGGCTCTGGGCCTGTATGTGCTGGAATTTAGAAGAATGAGTAAGGATATCATTGAAACCTATTGAATGTTGAAAGGTCTAGATAGAGTGGATGTGGTGCAAATGTTTCCATAGTGGGGAAGCCTAGGACTGGAGGACACAGCCTCAGAATAGAGGTATGATCTTTTAGAATAGAGATGAAGAGGAATTTCTTTAGACAAGAGGTGATGAAATTGCGGAATGCATTGCCACGGGCAGCTGTGGAGGCCAGATCATTTGATGTATTTAAGATGTAGGTTGGTAGATTCTTGATTAATTAGGACTTGAAAGGTTACAGGCAGAAAGCAGGTGAATGAAGTTGAGAGGATCAGCTTTGATGAAATGGTGAAGCTCTCTCAAGGGCCAAGTGGCCTAATGCTGCTCCTATGTCTTATGATATTATAAACATAAGTACAAGTTTAGGGGTATAGCTCGGGTGAGTGCAAACAGGTTTTTTCCACTGAGGGTGGGTGAACTAAAACTAATTCATAGGTTAAGGGTAAATAGTGAAATATTTAATGGGAAATTCCTTCCTCAGAGGGTGGTGCATATGTGGAGTGAGCCACCAGGGGAAGTGGTGAATGCACATTTGATTTGAACATTTAAGAGAAGTTTGGATGGGAGGTGTAAGGAGGGCTGTGCTCTGGGTGCAGATCGATGGGACAGTTAATGACTATTTGGACCAGATGGGCTGAGCTGAAGGATCTGTTCCTGTGCTGCAGTGCTCTATGACTCTCTCGGTCAGACAGAATCTGAGGAAGGGGAAGCAGGGTTAATATTTCACATGTACGCCTTTGTCTGATTTGCTGAGTGTTTCCAGAAGTTTCTGTTTTAACTTCAAACCCTTTTATATTTCTTTTTAATTTTGTATTCTCTATGCACTATATCTCACCTTCACATGAAAAATATTCAATTAATTATATCGACTAGGTTTGTGATGTTGAAGTCAGGTGAGTATAGAAATGTAAACCTGATGTGAATGAGAGTACTTACACTGAGTTTTAATAATTTCAGATGACCAACTATGAAGGAAGGTTGAGGGAATAGATGAATATGTTGGTTTAATTAATTCTAGAGTGCGTACATTATGTCCTTGGAAAAAGATTGAAGCATATCAGACTCCATTATTTTATGTTTAGCAACACTCTCTTATCCCCAATGCTGGACCATAGTTGGAACTCATTCGACAAGTCAATTTAGAGTATTGTATGCTAATATTTTAAATGCTAAATGCCATTGTATGTAAAAGTTTTGAATTATTAATGTGTATGATCTAGAAACCATTGCAGCAGGAAGAGGAGGAGCAAAGGGCTCGAGAGATAATTGGCAGTGACAAATAAAAAGAAGGGTAACTGAAGAGGAATGGCCAGTGTGTGAATGGCTCAGGGTAGGAGTGGAGCTTTGAGGCTTTGGCTCGAGAGGCTTTAGTAAGCAGAGGCTGAGGACGAATTTGCTGCAAGTGAGGTAAGGCTGGATAAGTTCCTTTAATTAATTTAATTAACTTAGGAGTAGGTAATGGAGGCAGCAGTTCGGGCAGTCGAGTGCTCCGTATGCAGGATATGGGAAGTCAGGGACAGCACAATTGTCTCTGATGACTACACCTGCAAAAGGTGCATCCAGCTGCAGCTCCTGACAAACCATGTTAGGGAACTGGAGCTGGAGCTGGATGAACTTCAGATCATTTGTGAGGCAGAGGCAGAAATAGACAGGAGTTTCAGAGAGACAGTCACCCCTAAAAGTCAGGAGGCAGGTAGCTGGGTGACTGTTGGGAGAGGGAAGGGGAATAGACAGGAAGAGCAGAGCACCCATGTGGCCGTTCCCATCAACAATAAGTATACCGTTTTGGATACTGTTGGTGGGGACAAACTACCAGGGGCAAGTTGTAGTGGTCGCATCTCTGGCACCGAGACTGGACCCTCAGCTCAGAAAGGAAGGAGGGAAAAGAGGAGAACAGCAGTGATAGGGGATTCAATAGTTAGGGGGTCAGATAAGAGGTTCTGTGAGAGAGATCGAGAATCTTGGATGGTCTGTTGCCTCCCTGATGTCAGGGTCTCTCGGATCGAGTTCTTGGTATTCTCAGGACAAAAGGTGAGCAGCCAGATGTCGTGGATCAAGTAGGGACCAATGATGTGGATAGGAAGGAGGAGGAGGTCCTGCAAAGAGAGTGTGGTGAACTATGTGCCTGTCGGGACACGCCCCTGCTGACTGCTCCTGTGGCTCCTCCCACAGGCCCCTGTATAAAGGAGACCTGCGGCCTGAAGATCGGCCTCAGTCTCCAGGACCTTGTATGATAGACACTCACTCCTGGTTCCTTCTTCCAGTCAATAAAAGCCGATATCTCGCCTACGTCTCAGTGTGAGTTATTGATGGTGCATCAGAGAGTTTAGAGAGTTAGGTGCAAAGTTGAAGGACAGGACCTCTAGGGTTGCAATCTCAGGATACCCCCCACCATCCCCCCCCCCACCACTAAGTTTAACCAAGTTAAGTCCAATACATGAATAACTATACTTCAGGCGCATGCCACCACAAAAAGCAACTGCAATGATCCAGGATGAATCATTTCCTGGATGCAGCCCCCATATTTATGTTACGGATTCAGCAACAATAAATATGTGAGTGAGGCAGGGTTTTGATAGCAAACAAAACATTTATTAAACTCTATGAAAAACAAACCCCCCAAAAGTAATCAAATCACTAGCGTAACCAGAAGTCAGCTGCTGTGCGGCAGCTTAAACAGTTCTTAAAGCAATGAAGCTTAAACAGTTCTTAAAGTGATGTTGTGAAAACAGTTCTTCAAAGTAGTATTGCAAAAGTTCAAAATGCTTACAGTCCATTTAAGGGAGAGACTTTTTAAGACGATTTAAATTCTCTTTCACATCGTGTTGTTGCAGTTCCCAGTTGAACTACTTTTCCCACGAAGAATTTGCGAAGATGGAAAATGAAACGGCTTAAAGGCACGGACCTTTCCTTTACAAAACTGTACTCAATCCTTTTTGCTATTTCACAGGATTAACATGAGCACAGTCAACGAATTCCCTCCGAATGAGGATCAAACAAGGTTGAATCTGTTTCACCTTCGAAATCGACTTTCCTCGATCTTTTAACTCCCGAACTCTGATCTTCACTCTCCACTGATTTTTAACTAGTAGTATTATAAAGAACCTGCTGGCAATGACCTTTTTAACTTTAGGCATTAAATAAAACTCCATTTTTCAACCACACTGCGTCATAACATTAAATCACGCAGTGGCATGAAGTCAACTTGGCAAATCCAGCCACGAACTGCCCCTCCTCACAGGGAGGGATCCTACTTTTATACCCTGTAAAAAAAACCTGTCACATGACCTCTACTGGCGGGAAAATGACATCACTCCACCATCACAAGACCTTTACCTCAAGTCCAGTATAGCTTCAACAGCTATCACGTGTCACGGGTACGTAACACAAGGATGTTGCCTGATTTGGGGAGCATGCATTATGAGGATAGGTTGATTGAACTCGGCCTTTTCTGCTTGGGGCGACGGAGGATGAGAGGTGATCTGATGGAGGTGGATAAGATGTTGAGAGGCATTGATTGTGTGGATGGTCAGAGGCTTTTTCCCAGGGCTAAAATTATTGCCACAAGAGGACACAGGTTTAAGGTGCTGGGGAGTAGGTACAGAGGAGATGCCAGGGGTAAGTTTTTCACTCAAAGAAAGGTGAGTGTGTGGAAGGGGCTGCCAGCAAAGGTGGTGGAGGTGGATATGATACAATCTTTTAGGAGATTTTTGGATAGGTACATGGAGCTTAGAAACATAGAGGGCTATGGGTAAGCCTAGTAATTTCTAAGGTGGGGACACTTTCAGCACAACCTTGTGGGCTGAAGGGCCTGTATTGTGCTGTAGGTTTTCTATGTTTCTATGATTTCTTGGCTGTAATAAAGATGGTTTTGAAAAGTCTTTGTGTGATGCACAGGAGGTGTTCAGACCCTCCTGTACTTGGTAGAAGATAAGCTCACTCATCCATTGTAAGGTTTTTTTGTTGAACACACCTCACTATTCTTACACTATTTATTTGTTTATTTTTCAAACTTAAATTAATTTTTATGTCTTGCAATACACAGCTGTAATAAAAGAACAAATCTCACAACATATGTCAGAGATAATAAACCTGATTCTGATTCATAACAGACTATGTTAAAACAATACATTTCATGACATTTATGGGCTCATTATTCCTTGAAAAATGCTTTAAATATTTCACTTTATCCGATTACATATTTATGTCTTTGCTAAAGAAATATACTTTTGCCAGCAGAAATTAAGGCAATTTCTTTCACACAAACTTAGCTAATTTATTACCTGTAACAAATAAAAGCAATTTTATTTATAAAGAGATCTCCTAGTTTCATTACTGTGAGGCTTTTGTGAGATGAAACCTATTGCCCTGTGGTGAGTTATATACGAGAATAGTTCAAAGCTGTAATTGCCTCAGGTTGACTAATGCCTTGTTGTAAAAAATTCCCTTTTTAGTTTTAACTGTCTTAATTTTCAGTGTGTTTTCAGGAGAGTGAACCTCACTGCGCTGGAACACTCTTTCCCTTCTATTTATGTGTATGATATAATATTATGAGATTTAGTTGAGAGCATTACAGGAAGAAAATTATACTACACATTGTTATATCAGATTGCATTATCCACTCCTGCCTCAACCAAGGTTCTGCACTTTTATTTTAATTGTTTTTCTTTTGGGCTTGTAAAAGGGTACTTGATAACAATGATGTGCCCCTTTTGAAAACAAAACATCCAGCACAATTTTTATGCCATAGTGGTTGAAATGTATAGGTGATGTCATGTTATTGTTGATTGTAGCCTATAGATTTCCAATAATTCTCATTGCTACCTTGCTGCCCTGCATTTTATTATAGTTAATAAGACCTGTAGCCCTAATGCACACATTGACCTGGAATCTGAAAGAATAAAGTGTTTTTACTTATTTTTTTTTTCACTTTGATTTGACTTCATTGAATGGAGTAATTTGTCATCATTATTCCAATCAGCAAGTACGTCTGAACTTCCTTGTGGGGGTTCTTGCCACTCCTGCAAGGCATCAGTAACAGCATTTTGAGTGGTATGAGCAAGGAAGTTTAAAGTTCAAGCTAAATTGATTGTCACAGTACGCATATGTCACCAAATACTGCTCTGAGATTCATTTTCTTGCAGGCCTTCACAGGAGAACAAAGAAATACAATAGAATTAATGAACAACTACAGACAAGCAAAGACTGGCACACAACTAATGTGCAAAAGAAGACAAATTGTGCAAATACAGAAAAAACAAACAATGATAAGTAAATAAATCATACTGAGAATGTGAGTTGCAGAGTCCTTGAAAGTGAGTGGATTGTGTTCAAAGTTCAAAATGTATTTATTATCAGAGTACATATTATCACCACCTACAGCCCTGAGATTTTGTCCTGTGGGCGTACTCAGCAAATCTATAGAACTGTAAATAGAATCAATGATCAACAAACAGTGCAATTTTAGCCAGAGGGTGGTGAATCTATGAAATTCTTTGCCACAGGCAGCTGTGGAGGGCAAATCTTTCTGTATAATTAAGGCAGAGGTTGATGCATTATTAAGTGTTCAGGGCATGAAGGGATGTGGGGAGAAGGCAGGAGACTGCGACTGAGAGAAAAATTGGATCAGTCACAATGAAATGGCCGAGCAGATGCAATGGGCCAAATGGCCTAATTCTGCTTCTATATCTTATGGTCTTAATGGAAATATAAATAAATGGCAATAAATAATGAGGGTATGAAATAACAAAATAAAGATTCCTTGTCAGAGCTGAGAAGGAGAGGATTCACGGGCTTTTTTCAGTTTTTTTTAAATGGCCAACCAATTGGGAGTGGAGGAGCTGAAGACAGCTGGTCAGCTAGCACACTATAAAAGAAGTTTTGTCTAGTGAAGCAGCCATTGTCGTAGCAGCCATCATCAGAGTGGGCTGAGTCAGAGTGGGACGGCTTTGGCTCAACAGGCTTCGGTGTAAACAGGCAGAGGCGAGTGTAGGCTCTGGTAAGTTGCTGTTGTTGTTGTTTTTCTCATTAGATTTCTTTTTTAACTAGTAAATTTAGAGACCTGACAATGACACCTGCAAGAAGTCCATCCAGCTGCAGCTCCTAACAAACAGCGTTAGGGAACTGGAGCAGGAGCTGGATGACCTCCAGATCATTCGAGAGAATGAAGTGTTTATAGATAGTAGCTTCAAGGAGGTAGTTACACCAAAGGATCAGAGCACAGGTAATGGGGTTACTGTCAGGCGAGGGAAGGGGAAAGGGCAGGTAGAGCAGGGCTCCCCTGTGGCCATTCCCCTCAACAACAAGTATACCGATTTGGATACTGTCAGGAGGGATGACTTACCTGGGACAAGCTGCGGAAGCCAGGTCTCTGGTACTGAGGGAGGGGGGAAGAAGAGGAGAGCGGTAGTGATAGGGGACTCGATAGTTAGAAGTATAGAAAGGAGGTTCTGTGGTTGTGAAAGAGACCCGCAGATGGTTTGTTGCCTCCCAGGTGCCAGGGTCAGGGATGTCTCTGATCGCATGCACAGCATTCTGAAATGGGAGGGTGAGCAGCCAAATGTCATGGTACACATCGGTACCAATGATGTAGGAAGAAAGATTGAGGAGGTCCTGAAGAGTGAGTATAGAGTGCTTGGTAGGAAGTTAAAAAGCAGGACCTCAATGGTGGTAATCTCAGGAATGCTACCTGTGCCACGTGCCAGTGAGGGTAAGAGTAGGATGCTCTGGAGGATGAACATGTGGCTGAGGAACTGGTGTAGGGGGCAGGGTTTCAGATTTCAGGTTCATTGGGACCTCTTCTGGGGCACGTGGGACCTGTACAACAGAGATGGGCTACACCTGAACTACAAGGGGACCAATATCCTTGCAGGAAGGTTTGTTAGTGCTATTGGTGAGGGTTTAAACTAGATTTGCAAGGGGATGGGAACAAGAGTGCCAGAGCAGATAGTGGAGCGGGGGTGAAAATAAATGATGTTAAAAGTTCATGCAAATTCACAAATAGAAGGGTTGTGTGTGATGGTAATAATTTTCTGAGGTGTGTCTATTCCAATGCAAGGAGTATGTGGGGAAGGCTGATGAGCTGAGGGCGTGGATTGACACATGGAATTATGTGGAATTATGACATTATAGCCATTAGTGAAACTTGGCTACAGGAGGGGCAAGACTGGCAGCTTAATGTTCCAGGGCTCTGATGTTTCAGACATGATAGAGGCAGAGGGATGAAGGGTGGCGGGGGGGGGGGGGGGGTGTCATTGCTAGTCAGGGAAAATGTTCCAGCAGTGCTTCGGCAGGACAGATTAGAGGGCTTGTCTACTGAGGCCATATGGGTGGAGCTGAGAAATAGGAAAGGTATGACCACATTAATGGAGTTGTATTACAGTCCACCCAATAGTCAGCGAGAATTGGAGGAGCAAATCTGCAGAGAGATAACAGGCAACTGCAGGAAACATAAAGTTGTGATAGTAGGGGATTTTCATTTTCCACGTATTGATTGGGACTCCCATGAAAGGTCTAGATGGATTAGAGTTTGTAAAATTAGTTCAGGAAAGTTTTCTAAATCAATATATAGAGGTACCGACTAGAGAGGATGCAACATTAGATCTTCTATTAGGAAACGAGTTAGGACAGGTGACGGAAGTGTGTGTAGGGGAACACTTTTAGTTCCAGTGATCATAACACTATTAGTTTCAACTTGATCATGGATAAAGATAGATCTGGTCCTCGGGTTGAGGTTCTAAACTGGAAAAAGGCCAAATTTGAAGAAATGAGAAAGGATCTAAAAAGTGTGGATTGGGACAGGTTGTTCTCTGGCAAAGATGTGATTGGTAAGTGGGGGGTCTTCAAAAGAAAAATTTTGAGAGCGCAGAATTTGTATGCTTTTGTCAGGATTAAAGGCAAAATGAATAAGAATAAGGAACCTTGGTTCTCAAGGTATATTGGAACTCTGATTAAGAAGAAGAGATGTATGACATGTATAGGAAACAGGGAGCAAATAAGGTGCTTGAGGAGTATCAAAAGTGCAAAGAAAATACTTAAAGAAATCAGGAGGGCTAAAAGAAGACATGAGGTTGCTTTGGCAGTCAAGGTGAAGGATAATCCAAAGAGCTTCTACAGTTATATTAAGAGCAAAAGGATAGTAAGGGATAAAATTGGTCCTCTTGAAGATCAGAGTGGTCAGCTATGTATGGAACCAAAAGAAATGGGGGAGATCTTACATGGTTTTTTTGTGTCTGTATTTACTAAGGAAACTGGCATGGAGTCAATGGCAATAAGGCAAACAAGTAGTGAGGTCGTGGAACCTTTGCAGATTGAAGAGGAGGAGGTGCTTGCTATCTTGAGGCAGATCAGAATAGAGAAATCCCCAAGGTATTCCCTCGGACCTTGAAAAGTGTTGAAATTGCAGGGCCCCTGGCAGATATATTTAATATGTTGGTATCTACAGGTGAGGTGCCGGAGGATTGGAGGATAGCTCATGTTTTTCCATTGTTTAAAAAAGGCTCTAAAAGTAATCTTGGAAATTATAGGCCAGTAAGTTTGACGTCGGTAGTAGGTAATTTATTGAAAGGAGTACTAAGGGATAGGATCTACAAGTACTTGGATAGACAGGGACTTATTAGGGAGAGTCAACATGGCTTAATGTGTGGTAGGTCATGTTTAACAAATCTATTGGCATTTTTCAAGGAGGTTACCAGGAAAGTGGATGAAGGGAATGCAGTGGTTGGTGTCTACATGGACTTCAGTAAGGTCTTTGACAAGGTCCTTCATGGGAGGTTAGTTAGGAAGATTCAGTTGCTAGGTATACATGGTGACATAGTAAATTGGATTAGACATTGGCTCAATGGGAGAGGGCAGTAGGGGAGGATTGCTTCTCTGAGTGGAGGCCTGTGACTAGTGGTGTACCACAGGGATCAGTGCTGGGTCCATTGTTATTTGTCATCTATATCAATGATCTGATTGATAATGTGGTAAATTGGATCAGCAAATGTGCTAACGATACAAAGATTGGAGGTGTAGTGGACAGTGGTAAAGGTTTTCAAAGCTTTTCAGAGAGGGATTTGGGGCAGCTGGAAACATGGGTTGAAAAATGCAGATGGAGTTTAATACAGACAAGTGTGAGGTATTGCACTTTGGAAGGACAAACCAAGGTAAAACATGCAAGGTAAATGGTAGGGCACTGAGGTGTGCAGTAGAACAGAGGGATCTGGGAATACAGATACCAAATTCTCTAAAAGTGACGTCACAGGTAGATAGGGTCATAAAGAGAGATTTTGGTACATTGGCCTTCATAAATCAAAGTATTGAGTATAAGAGTTGGAATGTTATGGTGAGGTTGTATAAGGCATTGATGAGGTTGAATTTGGACTATTGTGTGCAGTTTTGGTCACCAAATTACAGGAAGGATATTAATAAGGTTGAAAGAGTGCAGAGAAGGTTTACAAGGATGTTGCTGGGACTTGAGAAACTGAGTTACAGAGAAAGGTTGAATAGGTTAGGACTTTATTCCCTGAAGTGTAGAAAAATGAGGGGAGATTTGATAGAGGTATATAAAATTATGATGGGTATAGATAGAGTGAATGCAAGCAGGCTTTTTCCACTGAGGCTTGGGGAGAAAAAAACCAGAGGACATGGGTTAAGGGTGAAGGGGGAAAAGTTTAAAGGGAACATTGGGGGGGGGGGTTTCTTCACACAGAGAGTGGTGGGAGTGTGGAATGAGCTGCCAGATGAAGTGGTAAATGCTGGCTCACTTTTAACATTTAAGAAAAACTTGGACAGGTACATGGATGAGAGGGGATGAGAGGCCCAGCTGCAGATCAGTGGGACTCGGCAAAAAAATGGTTCAGCTTAACCAAGAAGGGCCAAAAGGCCTGTTCTTGTGCTGTAATGTTCTATGGTTTTATGGTTCTAAAGCAAGATCATTAGTTGTGGGAATACCAGACATAGAATGAGTGTAGTTATCCCCTTTTGTTCAAGAGTCTGATGGTTGAGGGGTAGTAACTGCTCTTGAACCTGGTGGTGCGAGTTCTGAGGCACCTGTACCTTTTACCTGAAGGCAGCAGTGAGAAAGAAGCATGGTGAGAATCTTTGATGATGGATGCTGTTTCCCTATGACAGCGTTTCATGCAGGTGTGCTCAATCGTTGGGAGGGCTTCACTCATGATGTACAGGGCAGAATCCACTACCTTTTGTAGAATGTTCTACTCAAAGGCATTGGTGTTCTCTTACTGGGCCATAATGCAGCCAATCAGCACACTTTCCACCACATATCTTTGGAAGTTTTGTCAAGGTTTTGAATCTTTGCAGACTCCGGAGGAAGTAGATGCACTGTTGCGCTTTCTTTGTCATTACTTTTTCATGATGTGTCCAGGACAGGTTCTCTGAGGTAGTAACACCCAGGAATTTAAAGTTACTGACTCTCTCCAGCTCTGATCCTCCGATAAGTACTGGTCCATGGATCTCCTGTTTCCTTTTCCTGAAGTATATAATTAATTTTTTGGTTTTACTAACATTGAGTAAGAAGTTGTTGTTATTATACCACTCAGCCAGATTTTCAATCTCCCTCCTGTATGCTGATTCATCACCACTTTTGATACAGCCCATGACAGTGGTGTCATTAGCAAACTTGTGTATGGTGTTGGAGCTGTTCTTAGCCACACAGTCTAGGTGTAAAGTGAGTAGAGCAGGAGGCAAAGTACACATCCCTGTTGTGCTCCTGTGCTGATGGAGATTGTGGAGGAGATGTTTTTGCCAAACTGAAATGACTGGGGTCTGCATGTGAGGATATCCAGGATCCAATTGCACAAGGGGTATTGAGGCCCAGGTCTTGGGGTTTACTGATTAGTTTTGAGGGGATGATGGTATTAAATATTACAGCTGAGCTGTAATCGATAAAAAGAATCCTGATGTCTAGATGTCCAGGGTTGTGTAAAGAGCCAATGAGATGGCATCTGCTGTGGACCTGCTGCTTCTATTGGCAAATTGGAGTAGATCCAAGTTACCATTTAGACAGGAGCTGAAACGTTTCAAGACCAGCTTCTCAAATCACTTCATCACTGTGGATGTAAGTGCCACTGGGTGATGGTCACTTAGGCAGGTTACCACGCTTTTCTTGGGCATTGGTAGATTGGAGCCGCTTGAAGTATTTGGTTGTCACACACTGCCAGAGCGAGATACTGCAGATATCTGTGAATACACCAGCCAGATGGTCACCACACCTCTTCAGTACTCGGCCAGGTACTCCATCCAGACCGGATGCTTTCTTTGGATTTACTCTTTTGAGAGCAGCCAACATGTCATCTTCAGATACTGAGACCAAAGGATCATCGGGAGATAGGAGGTTGTGCGATGGTTCCTCCCTGTTCTGATGGTCAAAGTGAGCACAGAAGGCATTAAGCTTATCTGGAGCGAAGCTCTGTTGTGTCCCCACCCCCATGTTGCATCCCATGACTTCACTGTTCATCACCAAGACTGGCTCAGTAGTACCACCACAGACCGAGCTGGTCGGATCCTACTGGACATAACTACTAGACTGGGACTACAGCAGGTGGTGAGGGAACCATTAAGAGGGAAAAACACACTTGACCTCATTCTCACCAACCTGTCTGCTGTGGGAGCATCTGTCCATGACAGCTTTGGCAGAAGTGAGCACCATACAGTATTTGTGAAGACTAAAGCCCATCTCCACATTGAAGAAACTCTCCACCGTGTTGGTGTGGCACTACCACCGTGCTAAATGGGACAGACTTCAAACAGATCCAGCAGCCCAAGACTGGGATCTATGAGGCGCTGTGGGCCATCAGCAGCAGCAGAATTGTACTCAGCTACAATCTGTAACCTCATGGCCCATCATATCCCCCACTCTAACATTACTACCAGGCCAGGGGATCAACCCTGGTTCAATGAAAAGTTCAGGAGGGCTTGCCAAGAACAACACCAGACATACTTCAATATGAGGCATCACCCTGGTGGAGCCACAATACAGGATGACTTGCATGCCAAACACCATAAGCAGCAAGCAATTGACAGAGCTATGTGGTCCCACAACCAGATCAGATCTAAGCTCTGTAGTCCTGCCACATCCAGCCGTGAATGGTGGTAGACAATCAAACAATTCACTGGAGGAGGAGGCTCCACAAATATCCCCACACTCAGTGATGGAGGAGCCCAGCACACCCATGCAGAAGGTAAGGCTGAGGAATTTGCAACAATTTCCCCCCGTTATGTCCCCCGTCACAGTCCTCGGCAGCCCTGTGTCCACCGTGGAGAACTTCAGGTTCCTGGGAACCACCATCTCTCAGGATCTGTAGAGGAAGCAGAACATCAGCTGCATCCTGAAGAAGGCCCAGCAGCGGATGTACTTCCTGCGGCTCTTGAGGAAATATGGTCTGCCTCAGGAATTGCTGCTGCAGTTCTATACTGCAGTCATTGAGTCTGTCCTGTTCACCTCCATCACTGTGTGGTTTGGAGCTGCCACCAAGCAGGATAGAACCAGACTACAGCGCACAGTGAGGACTGCCGAGCGCATCATTGGAGCCTCCCTGCCCTCTATTGTGGACCTGTACTCTTCCAGGTTGAAGAAGAGGGTGGGGAACATCATAAAGGACTCCTTCCATCCTGCGCACGGACTGTTTGAACTACTCCCGTCTGGTAGGCTCTTCAGATCCCTCCAGACTAAGACTAATAGGCACTGGAGAAGTTTTTTCCCTACTGCGGTCACTTTGCTGAACAGTTAACTGCCGGTTAACTGTCGGCTAACTATTACTTGGATTGCACTACTTGTATGTATAATCTATATTTTCATTTATATTATCATTATTATTGTTATGAGCAGAGAGACAACATCTGCCGGAAGTAAATTCCTTGTATGTGTACAGGTACTTGGCCATTAAAGTCTGATTCTGATTCTGATCTTTTGCCAGAAGTGCCGAGTATGTGATCCAGCTCAGCCTCTTCCAGAAGTCCCCAGCATCCCAGATGTCAGTATGCAGCCAATCTGATTCATTCCACGTGATATCAGGAAATGGCTGAAAGCACTGGATACTGCGAAGGCTATGGGGCCAGACAAAATCCTGGCAATAGTTTTGAAGACTTGTGCTCCAGAACTTGCTGCGCCACTAGCCATGCGGTTCCAATACAGCTCCAACACCAACATCTACCCAGTGTTACATACCTCGTGGGTATCTTGTGACTATCACATGACCATGATGTAATTGAGTCTCTGCTGAGTGTGATTTAATGGTCTTGCAATGGTGGGGTGATGTCATTTCCCACCAGTGAGAGGTCATGTGATGGCCTTTTTCAACAGTTATAAAAGGGGAAAGCCTTGCTGTGACACTGACCTGTGTGGTTTAATTCGTCAGTGACTCCATTATGCTCTGTATTCGTCTCATGGTGCAGTTTTGTTTTGAAGTGGAGTTTTACTTTCTGCCTTAAGTCTCAAAGGTTATTGCCCGCTGTTTCGCTACAATACTGCCGGTTTAGTCCAGTCAGAGAGTAAAGATTTCTGGAAGTACGGAGACCCAAAGGATCGAGTAAAGTTGGTGTCGTCATTGGTAATACAGGACCGACCTTAATGAACCCTCATTCAGAAGAGATAGTAACCTGCATCCAAGATAGTCCTTGCTATAAGAGCAGAAAGGGATGGAGCAAGGTTATTTGCCAAGGAAAGGTCAGTGCCTTTAAGCCGTTTTTATTTCTAGTTGTTCTACAGAAAACTGGAGAAGGGCAACTGTGCCCAAGGTCACCCAAGGAAGAGGTACAAGGACAACCTCAAGTCAACCTTAAGTGGGCCAAACTTCAGACCCGCGATCTCAAACACACTGCAGCTGATCGGTCCAAGTGGCTGAGGAGTGTCAAGTGGTGCAGAACACTATGCAGTCATCTGCGAACATCCCCACTTCTGACCTGATGACAGAAGGAAGGTCATTGGAAGTGTCCTAGAGTACCAACCATCTTCAGCTGCTTCATCAATGACGTTCCTTCTGTCATCAGGTCAGAAGCGGGGATGTTCACAGATGACTGCATAGTGTTCTGCACCACTTGACACTCCTCAGATAGTAAAGCAGTTCATACCCAAATGCAGCAGGACTGGACAATATCCATACTTGGGCTGACAAGTGGCAAGTAACATTCAAGCGATACAAATGCCAGGCAATGACCATCTCCAACAAGAGAGGCTCTAACCATCATCCCTTGACATTCAGTAGCATCAGCCCTACTATCAACATCCTGGGAGACCCCTTTGACAAGTAACTGAACTGGTTTAGCCATATAAACACCGTGGTTACGTGAGCAGGTCAAAGGCTAGGAACCCTGTGGTGTGTAACTCACCTCCTGACGCCCCCAAAGTCTGACCACCATCTACAAGGTTCAGGTCAGGAGTGTAATGGAATACTCGCTACTCACCTGGATGAGTGCAACTCCATCAACATTCAAAAAGCTCGACACCATCCAGTACAAGGCAGCCTACTTGATTGGTACTCCTTCCACAAGTACCCAATCCCTCCCCCATCAATGAACCGTGCAGCATTGTGTCCTATCTACAAGATGCACTGCAGCAACACAACAAAGTTCCTAAGGAAGCACCTCCCAGACCCACAACCACTATCATCTAGAAGAACAAGAACAGCAGATACCTGGGAACACCACCACTTGGAAATCCCCCTCCTGACTTGGAAATATATCAGTATTCCTTCATTGTGGTGGGTCAAAATTATGGAATCTCCCTCCCAACAGCAATGTGAGTGTACCTGCATCATTATTAATTTGAGATGCATGCTGCCATTTTTTTTAACAGACTACAGTACCACGGATGGGAAAGACTATAGTTAAGGTACTGACATGCTCCCATGTGTAAGGAATGTTGGCATGGCAACTGGGGAGCTTAATACAAATCATAGAGTCAAAGAGTACTACAGCACAGAAACAGACCCTTCGGTCTATCTAGTCAATGTTCAGCTATTAATTCTGCCCTGTCCCATTGACCATAGCTCTCCACACCTCTCCCATTCATTTACAGTACTTATTCAAACTTCTCTTAAATGCTTAAATCAAATATGCATCCACTACTACTTCTGGCAGCTTGTTCAATACTCTCAATATCACCTAGGTGGAGGTTTTCCTCTTATGCTCCCCTTAAACATTTCACCCTTAACCCATTACCTCTAGTTCATTTCACCCAATATCAGTGGAAAAACCAGCTTGCATTTACCTTAACTATACCCCTCATAATGTGTAATCATCCAAGAATTCTGGAGTGGAAATGCTGGAGTCAGTAATGATTAACCACAAGCTCTATATGGCTCTCCAACCTTTCTGAGGAAGGAAGGCTGCCACCCTTTTCTAGGTTTGTGCCTGCATATGACTCTGGAGTGCCCAGAGGAGTTCAAGAGAATGATTCAGTGAATGAATGGGATGACCAGGACTATCTGATGGCTCTGGGTCTATAAGAAGAATGAGTGAGGATCTCATTGAAATTTAGTGAATATTGCAAGACCTAGAAAGGGTGGAAGTCTAGGATCAGAGAGCATAGCCTCAGCATAGAGGGACAGAAATGAGAAATTTCTTTCACCAGAGGGTGGTGAATCTGTGCAATTAATTGCCACAGACAAGCAGCAGAGACCAAATCATTGGGCATATTTAAGGCAGAGTTTGAGAGGTTCTTGACCAGTAAGATCATCAAAGATTGTGGTAAAGGTGAAAATATATACAATTTGTCATGGTCCAGTCTGTAAAATCCTCATACCGGTTCACGGTCTTGTCCATGTCCCTTATTCCAGGTTTTCCGGTTTTCCCCAGTTTCTGTTGAGGCAGCTGATTCTCGTTTGGGCTGGCTTCATAAATAGCTTCACGATTCAGCCTCTGGCTGCTGGATTGTTCCTGTCCAAACCCCCTGTCTGTATCCCTTCCCTTCACCTGCCTCCTGGAGCCTCATCTTCACTGCTGTCAAGTTCAACCACCGGAGCAAGATAAGGAACTGCCTTTTGTTGTTTTGAACTGTTTCTGTGTTCATGCCTTTGCTAGGTAGGTCTGGCTGTTTGCTGCTACCTAGTGTTGAGAACTGTCTGTGTCCATGCCTTCACTAGGTAGGTCTGGCTGTCTGCTGCTACTTTGTATTGAGAACAGTCTCATTGTATTCTGCATCCTGTGTAATGAGTCCTGGCCCTATGTCCTGCTTCCAAGGAGGGGCCCTGGCTCTGTTTGAACCAAGGCTCTGCGTTCCTGTAACTTCCTCAACCAAATCAAAGCTGCGGGGTCTCATCCAGCCCTAGCCACGTCCAAGAACCTTGTTCTGTCCAAGCCACGGCTTCGTGTTCTCGTCTTGTCCATGTACCTCACCCAGCCCAGGAGTATCTTGCTCAGCCCGGTGCTGGGGTTCGTTTAACTTGTCAAGGAGTCTCATGCCCAGTCCTGTTGCCTCTCCTTGTCTTGTAGCCACGTTTTGTCCTCGCCTGGTTCTGGAGACCGAGCCCGAGTCAAGACCCAGTTCTGGGTCCTTGCCCAGTCTTTGGCTCGGAGTCCAAGCCCAGGCTCCTGGTTCCCAGTTCCATGTCTTGGTTCCGCTATCCTAGCCAAGTCCTAGCCCAAGGCCTGGAATCCTTGTCTCATCCAGGGCCTGTGTCATATCCGGCGTCCTTTCTTCCTCACTTCACTTGCTTCCTTCTCACGCGTAGTCCTGTTCCTGGTAGTTCAGTGTCTATGTTTTGCATTTGGGTCTGCTCCCAATGCCCTCCTTATGACACAATTAACCTGTCTACTGTAGCATGATCTTAACGATTTCCACCAGCTAAGTAGGATGGCACAGTACTGTAATGTTGCTACAGTGCTAGTGACTTGGGTTCATTTCATGGTTTCGTAAGGGGTTTGTATGTGTCACATTTTTACTGCTCTGCTGTGCGTATTTCATTTTAGCAGTTCAGTAGGAGCAGTCTGTTCTGCTTTCAGCCTGTTTGGGTTATCGTTGATGATAAGGGATGCCAAGGAATGTGTGTCATCCAATTAGGACAGTAGAACTGGGAGAAGGTTCTGAACAACACTGGGGTTAGAGGTTTTGTGAGGGACACTAAGGTTGGTCTTGGTCTTTGTTTGGTGGGAGATAAAGAGAGAAGACACTGGAGAGACCTTAAGTTCTATGATCTTATGGGTTGAGTGGGATCCAGGATCAGCCATGATGGAATGGCAGAGCAGACTCGATGGGCTGAATGGCCCAATTCTGCTCCTATATTTTATGGTCTTAACCAGTGATAGGATTTGATCAGGTGGGAAAACGTGATTCGATGGAGCCAAATCGTGGAGGTCTACCCAGGATTGGTGAATATGGCTTTTGAGTTCCAACCTATGTACATTTGACTTAATTTAAATGGGCCACTTTTTTCCCCCTTCTTTTCTTTATTAACTCTTTGATTAAGTTAATGTTCATAGATATACTTTATAATTGCATGCAGTGTGCAATCTGTTATTTCATGATGGGCTATTGGAGGGACAGTAAATCACACAGCATTCACACAAACCGAGGTTTGATTCGGCGAGACATCTCAACCCCACAGAACTGGCGGGACCAAAGTCATATACACCCTAGATGTACATGAAAGGTGAGTTCCTGCGGTGGAATCCAGGGGCTGTTAGCGTGGGGCTAACAAGCCACATTCCAAAGACTCCCAGTAAAAAGGGGGCGGGCAGGGGCTATCGTCCTGGATTGAATTCATTGAATGTTGTGTGACTTTCCTCAGAACTGAGTAAGTGGGTTTGTGTTTAAACCTGTACTAAACTATTGTCCGGGAAAGTGATTAAGATGCATGGTTATTGACACCGCAGGGATTAAGCGTTGGTGCGATTCAAAGAGATTACTGTACCTGAAACTAATGTTTGTGTTTTGAACGGTATGGATATCTGCAGTCAGATGTGCTGTTGATTAAGGTTATAATTTAGAGCATGAGAACTAGCACTAGAATGGTGGGAAAAGATTTTGTCTTAGTTGAGGCGAGAGCTGACATAACAGGAGTGGGTCTGCCCGGTACCATCAGAGTACCCAGAGAGGCAGGACCATGGGTCGTCCGTCCCTTTAGAGTAAAGGGGCGTGTAGGAGAGGTGCCGGATTGGAAGCCGAGTTTCCCGCAGCTGGGAGCAGAGACTTTAAAGAAAGTTGCTCTGATTTCTGCGGAGCGAGGGGAAGGAGTGGTCTGATGAGTCCTCCAATGAGGGTTCTGAGTTGGTATCAGCCCTTACCCCCGCCGGCGGATAAATAGTAAAGCGCACTGGTGGACAGATTTATCGTAAAGGCTGAGGTTGTTCTCAAGAGTGAAGCCCACCCCTGAGGGGGAGGGGGAAATGAGACTTGGGCGGACAGACCTCTCAGATGCCGGATGAGTGGCAGTGCTCTGATAATGTGATAAGACAGGAACTGGTAGGGAGCCTAAAAGGTCCTGTTGTGGAAGTAGTGAGGACCTTAGAGGCAGAGACCCCCTTAGCTACTTCCGCGGGATACGTGCAAGCACTAGAACACATTTTTGGGATGACGAGAAGCCCAATGGAGCTTATGGTGGGGTTTCAGGAGAAAGGGGAGAAACGTTAGGCCACATTTTTGGCTAGAGGGACAGCTGCGTTGCCTTTGGTGCAAAGGAGCCATTCAGCTGGCTGAGGTGAATCAACTAAGATGAACCAAGAGGCAAAGATTGCACAGTTGCAGGACACGGTCGATCTAAGCCTCTGAACGTGCCCCTCTCCCTCGTTTATTGAGCTGATCAAAGAAGTGGGGGGGGGTACGTGATGGAGGAGCAGGAGGCATCCGCCTGCAGGGTACAGTCCTTGGTAGCAGCTTCTGTTGCTGAAACGACCCCTGAAACTACACAGCGGGGAGTTTGCAGGATTTCGTGAAAGATGAGAGTTGTGATATCTCGGTTGTTATTGGCGGGTGCTGCCACCAAGCATGACAATGACAATAGTGAGCCAGACCACTAAGCAGAGGGAACCAACCAATTCCTTGGAAAAGGGGAGCGAGCGGTTTTGTCTGTGACATCTGTGGTGAGGAGGGACACTCCAGGCGGGAGTGTGAAGGATGGAGAACCTCTGGAGAGTGAGCCTGCAGTTACTTAAGCAGAAAGGGAAGTGGAGAAACTGCAAAGAGACCCAGTGAGGGGACGGCCTGGCGTCTTTGGGGGGGGAATACATTCTAATCAATGTATCAAACATAGAAACATAGAAAACCTACAGCACAATACAGGCCCTTCGGCCCACAAGGTTGTGCCAAACACGTCCCTACCTTAGAAATTACTAGGCTTACCAAAAGCCCTCTATTTTACTAAGCTCCATGTACCTATTTAAAGGTTTCTTAAAAGACCTTATCGTATCCACCTCCACCAGCGTTGCCAGCAGCCTACCCCACGCACTCACCACTCTGAGTAAAAAAATTTACCCATGACATCTCCTCTGTACCTACTCCCCAGCACCTTAAACCTGTGTCCTGTTGTGGCAACCATTTCAGCCCTAGGAAAAAGCCTCTGACTATCCACACGATTAATGCCTCTCATCATCCTCTATCAGGTCACCTCTCATCCTCCGTCGCTCCAAGGAGAAAAAGCCGAGTTCACTCAACCTATTCTCATAAGGCATGCTCCCCAATCCAGGCAACATCCTTGTAAATCTCCTCTGCACCCTTTCAATGGTTTCCACATCCTTCCTGTAGTGAGGCGACCAGAACTGAGCAGAGTTCTCCAAGGCAACTGTCTTACATTGTTTCCTCGTGGCCCGAGGGTTGGGGACCACTGAAGTACACTGTGTAGTGCAGGGGAGCTATGCGCTTGAGCACTGGGCAGAAAGAACGGAACTAAAACCCCACAACCATTCCCTGTCAGCCCACTGTTGAACTTGAACCCACGCGAGGTCATCAGTCGCCTAAATGCAGTGACACCCTCGTGCCAGTGTCTGCCTCGAGTGGCCGGCGGGAACCACTGATTCTACTGGCCTGGAGCGCGGCCGGTGGGAACCACTGATGCTACTGGCCTGGAGCGCGGCCGGCGGGAACCACTGATTCTACTGGCCTGGAGCGCGGCCGGCGAGAACCATTGATTCTACTGGCCTGGAGCGCGGCCGGTGGGAACCACTGATGCTACTGGCCTGGAGCGCGGCCGGTGGGAACCACTGATGCTACTGGCCTGGAGCGCGGCCGGCGGGAACCACTGATGCTACTGGCCTGGAGCGCGGCCGGTGGGAACCACTGATGCTACTGGCCTGGAGCGCGGCCGGTGGGAACCACTGATGCTACTGGCCTGGAGCGCGGCCGGCGGGAACCACTGATGCTACTGGCCTGGAGTGTGGCCGGCGGGAACCATTGATTCTACTGGCCTGGAGCGCGGCCGGCGGGAACCACTGATGCTACTGGCCTGGAGCGCGGCCGGCGGGAAGTGCCGATGCTACTGGCCTGGAGTGCGGCCGGCGGGAACCACTGATGCTACTGGCCTGGAGCGCGGCCGGCGGGAACCACTGATGCTACTGGCCTGGAGCGCGGCCGGTGGGAACCACTGATGCTACTGGCCTGGAGCGCGGCCGGCGGGAACCACTGATGCTACTGGCCTGGAGTGTGGCCGGCGGGAACCATTGATTCTACTGGCCTGGAGCGCGGCCGGCGGGAACCACTGATGCTACTGGCCTGGAGCGCGGCCGGCGGGAAGTGCCGATGCTACTGGCCTGGAGTGCGGCCGGCGGGAACCACTGATGCTACTGGCCTGGAGTGTGGCCGGCGGGAACCATTGATTCTACTGGCCTGGAGCGCGGCCGGCGGGAACCATTGATGCTACTGGCCTGGAGCGCGGCCGGCGGGAAGTGCCGATGCTACTGGCCTGGAGTGCGGCCGGCGGGAACCACTGATGCTACTGGCCTGGAGCGCGGCCGGCGGGAAGTGCCGATGCTACTGGCCTGGAGTGCGGCCGGCGGGAACCACTGATGCTACTGGCCTGGAGTGCGGCCGGCGAGAACCATTGATTCTACTGGCCTGGAGCGCGGCCGGCGGGAACCATTGATTCTACTGGCCTGGAGCGCGGCCGGCTGGAACCACTGATGCTACTGGCCTGGAGTGCGGCCGGCGAGAACCATTGATTCTACTGGCCTGGAGCGCGGCCGGTGGGAACCACTGATGCTACTGGCCTGGAGCGCGGCCGGTGGGAACCACTGATTCTACTGGCCTGGAGCGCGGCCGGTGGGAACCACTGATTCTACTGGCCTGGAGCGCGGCCGGTGGGAACCACTGATTCTACTGGCCTGGAGCGCGGCCGGCGAGAACCATTGATTCTACTGGCCTGGAGCGCGGCCGGTGGGAACCACTGATGCTACTGGCCTGGAGCGCGGCCGGTGGGAACCACTGATGCTACTGGCCTGGAGTGTGGCCGGCGGGAAGTGCCGATGCTACTGGCCTGGAGTGTGGCCGGCGGGAAGTGCCGATGCTACTGGCCTGGAGTGTGGCCGGCGGGAAGTGCCGATGCTACTGGCCTGGAGCGCGGCCGGCGGGAAGTGCCGATGCTACTGGCCTGGAGCGCGGCCGGCGGGAACCACTGATGCTACTGGCCTGGAGCGCGGCCGGCGGGAAGTGCCGATGCTACTGGCCTGGAGTGTGGCCGGCGGGAACCACTGATGCTACTGGCCTGGAGCGCGGCCGGCGGGAACCACTGATGCTACTGGCCTGGAGTGTGGCCGGCGGGAAGTGCCGATGCTACTGGCCTGGAGCGCGGCCGGCGGGAACCACTGATGCTACTGGCCTGGAGTGTGGCCGGCGGGAACCACTGATGCTACTGGCCTGGAGCGCGGCCGGCGGGAACCACTGATGCTACTGGCCTGGAGCGCGGCCGGTGGGAACCACTGATGCTACTGGCCTGGAGTGTGGCCGGCGGGAAGTGCCGATGCTACTGGCCTGGAGCGCGGCCGGCGGGAACCACTGATGCTACTGGCCTGGAGTGTGGCCGGCGGGAACCACTGATGCTACTGGCCTGGAGCGCGGCCGGCGGGAAGTGCCGATGCTACTGGCCTGGAGCGCGGCCGGCGGGAAGTGCCGATGCTACTGGCCTGGAGTGTGGCCGGCGGGAAGTGCTGATGCTACTGGCCTGGAGCGCGGCCGGCGGGAACCACTGATGCTACTGGCCTGGAGCGCGGCCGGCGGGAACCACTGATTCTACTGGCCTGGAGTGTGGCCGGCGGGAAGTGCTGATGCTACTAACCAAACGGTTAACCAAACAAGGGTCATCTCACTGAGTGTCGGTCACTTCCCCTGGACTCAATTCAGGCAACTGCTCAGGTCAGAATGGTCAGGTTGCAGTAAGCTTGTGGAATGGCACACCCAGAAGCTCTGAAATGATCCACCGCTCTATCCTGACCTTGCCTTGTCTCTGACTTCCCCAAGGCAGACTGCTTTAACACCAGGTGCAGGAACGCTCTCCGTCCATTTCCAGCTCTTCATGCACGTCAGGACAATATTCCAGCTCACTGGCCAGTACTTCAAACTAAAATCATAGGCAGACAACGCCGTCATCCAATGATAGCCTGTGTGTCTAATTTTGCCGAGGTCAGGATATGTCAATGGCTTGTTAATGGTCCTCACCTGGAACTTGGCATATAGATAAGCACTTAACTTATTCGCCACAGCCCACTTCAGTGCCAGAAACCCCAAGTTTCACTCGGATGGTGACAAATTCCGGCTCAGGCTGAGAAAAGCATTATGTCTTAACCCTGTGCCCTGATCCTGATATAGAACACCCTCTAAGCCTCTTGGTTGGTTACTGTATGCAGTACATATGGCAACTAGGGGTTTGCAAAAGCCAACATTGGCACACTCATCAGCAGCTCCTTCAGCAACTGAAAGGCCTCTTCACTGTTTACATTCCATCTTGCTCCAAAAGGTTTCAAAGTGCTAAGGTAAACTTTACCATCTTCTCCTTTTGTCCTCCTCCCTTTCTTCCCCAAGGGAGGGTAACTGCACAGAAGCTGATTTAAAGGCTGACTCACTTTATAGTAGTCCTTCATGAACCTCTGATGGTACCCACAGAATTCAAGCTCACATTCTTGGTCCTTGCCCTAGTGGTCACTGCCTCTTTCTTTGATGGATCTGTAGCCTTTCCCTCCCATGAGGCTATGTGGCCAACGTAGCTGACAGATGTCTTGCAGAACTGGCACTTGTCCAGTGACAGATTTAACCCTTCAGCTTTCAGGCTGCCTAACACTTTCAGTAACCTCGTATTGTGCTCTTACAGGGTGGACCCGAACACCATGAGATCATCCAGGTACACCAACAGTTTTCTCCATGACACGCTGAAAGGTAGCCAGGGCTCATGATATGCCCAGGGGCATCCTTTCAAATGGAAAGGCCTTAAGACCATAAGATATAGGAGCAGAAGTAGGCCATTCGACCCATCGAGTCTGCTCCACCATTCAATCATGGGCTGATCCAATTCTTCCAGTCATCCCCACTCCCCACTTTCTTTGATGCCCTTGCTAATCAAGAACCTGTCTATCTCTGCCTTAAATACACCCAATGACTTGATCTCCACAATTGCTCGTGGCAACAAATTCCACAGATTTACCACCCTCTGACGTAAGTAATTTCCCTACATCTCTGTTCTAAATGAAGTCGTGCCCTCTTGTCCTAGACTCCACTACCATGGGAAATAACTTTGCCATATCTAAACTGTTCTGGCCTTTTAACATTCGGAATCTTTCAATCAGATCCCCTCTCATTCTCCTGAACTCCAGGGAATACAGCCCAAGAGCTGCCAGATGTTCCTCATACAGTAACCCTTTCATTCCTGGAATCATTCTCGAGAATCTTTTCTGAACCGTCTCCTATGTCAGTATATCGTTTCTAAAATAAGGAGCCCAAAACTGCACACAATACTCCAAGTGTGATCTCACGAGTGCCTTATAGCGCCTCAACATCACTTCTCTGTCCATTTTTCCTAAACTATCTAAATCTCTCTGCAGGCTCTCTGTTTCCTCAACACTACTCGCTCCTCCACCTGTCTTTCACACATTTGGTGCGGTTTCCTAGATTTTCGCAGCCAAGGAAACCAGGGTGTTTCATTGTGGGGGTTCATCCCAGAGCGATTTTGTTGAATGCTTTGTGATTGCCCTGAGCATTGATCCTTAGGTTTTGTGTTTAAGTCTGTATTAAACTATTGTTCGGTAAAGTGGTTATGATATGTGGTTATGGATGCTGCAGGAGTGGAGCAGTGGTTTGATAACGTGGTGGGTAAAAACTTTGCTCTAGTTTAGACTAGCACTGATGTAATGGCAGTAGAATTACCTGGTAATACTGTGGCCCCAGGAGAGGGTGGCCATGGGTTGTCCATACTTTCTGGAAGGAGGGAGTGTAGACGAGGGTGCCAAATCAGAAGCTATCTCTTGTTGCTGGAGGTGGAGACTTCAAAGACAAGGTGCTCTTGTTTCTGCAGAGTGAGGGGAAGGAGTGGTCTGCTGTGGAAGGTCTAATGAGTCCTCCAGTGAGGGGTGAGCATTCTAAATTGGTAGCGGCCCTTACCTCCCTGGCAAATAAATGACAAAATGCCCAGGTCAAAGTCCCAGCTATTGTAGGCTCAGCCTGTTCTCAGGGACGATGCCCACCCCTAAAGGGGAAGAGGAGTATGAGACTGGGGCAGAGTAGGCTTCTCTGTTGCTGGATGAGGGGCAGTGCTCTGATGACGAAAAAAGACAGTGATTGGTTGAAAGTTTGAAGGGCTGGCTGTTGACGCAAGCACTACAAAAGGTGTTTGGCGCAACTGGAAGCCCAATGGAGTTCATGACAGGGTTTCAAAATATGTTTCAGGAGAAGGGGGAGAAGCTTTCTGCCTACGGTTTTCGCTTACAGAGGTAGATAAATTGCTTGCGGCGTAGAGGGGCCAGGGTCCACTCAAACAGCTGAGGTGAATCAATTAAGAATGGACCAAGTGGTGAAAGGCGCACAGTCACTGGACCTGATCGTCTGGGGTCTCCGAATGTCTCATAAGACACACCTCCCTCATTTGTTGAGCTGGTCAGAGAAGTGGGAGAGGAGGAGAATGCGATGGAGATTCGGGAGGCCTTTGACTACGAGGTACTGTCCTCGGTAGTGGTCCCCTTGGCTGAGCTGACCACTGATAACCTACCCTGGGGAGTGGTGAAGGAGCTCATGGTAGGGTTTAGGACTGAGAGGTCCTGGCTGTTATCAGCTCATGTGCACCCCTCCTCAGATAATAGAGCTAATAGAAGGGGACAGACTATGCAGAGGCCTGCTAGCGAATGGGGTCCCACGAGACACATCAGGCGGGAGTGTGAAGGACAGGAAAACCCTCGGAGAGTGAGCCCCCGGGTACCTAAGCAGAGAGACCCAGTGAGGGAGCGGCCTGGCATCTCAGGGGGAACACGTTCCCAGCAATATATCAAAGAGCACCCTAAAGCAAAAAAACTATTCCCGAAGGCTTAGTGGGGTCAAGCTCCAGTGTATCACTAGGGATTGAGGGTATTTATGCTAGAGCCATACTTGACACTGGTGCTCAGGTTACTCTGCTGTACCGTTCATTTTACAGCCAGTATTTGATGCATTTACCATTGATGCCACTCAGTGAGCAAGAGATCTGGGGTCTTAGTACACATGGCTATCTGTACGATGGTTACTTGTCATTGAAGCTGGAGTTTTCATGTGGGAGTGGCTGAGGTCTTTGATTAATTAGTGCTGGTTTGTCTGGATCTGGTTGAGAGGGATGAAGCTTCGATTCTCGTGGGGATGACTACTCTGATTGTGAGGAGACTAGTGTGAGCCTGCAAGGAGAAAGGTGGAGAGAGCTTTCTGAAAACATTGTCCATTCACCCTCTGTTCCCAGCTGTTTTTGAGGAAGTGCGTGGCCGGACTGGGCTGGATGATGAGCATAAATGAGGGGTTGTGTGTTGTGAAGTCATGTTACAGCCTGGGAAAATAGCAAGAGTAATGAGAAACCCCAAACTTCCCAGTATGCCTGAGGCCAAGGCCCTCTTGGTGGATGCTCCGGAAGACCACGAAGAGGAGTCAGGCTTACCTGCTGAGGTAATGGTGAGGTCTGAAGTGCAGAAGCCCTCGGTTGTACAGGTGAACAGGATGATAGTGAGTGTCAGAAACACTATGAAGAGGAAGGTTACCCTCAGGCAGGGGATGTCAATGGTACTCCTCTTCCCGGTGGCTGTAACATCTAGTGTCCCTGTGAGACGAGCCAGGGAGAAACTCTCTGAAAAGAGGAAAAAGTCATTCAACTTTGGGGACTGCATGGTACCTGGAGGAAGAAGAGGTTGATACAGAAAAGGTTAAAGTTGGAAGATGTCTTTTCTACTAATGAGTTTGATGTGGGTTGTTCCAAGAGCACTCACCACATCAATCGGGTGACAGAGGGCACCACATTCAGAGAAAGGTCGCGGCGACTGGCACCTGCAGAGGTGGAGGACGTTTGGCAGCATCTGTGGAAGTTGAAGGAAGCTGGAATCATCACTGAGTCCAGAAGCCCTTATCAGTAGTAGTGGCCAGGAAAAAGAATGGGAAGGTATGGATGTGTCTGGGCTATAGGACTCTGAACAGGCGTACAGACCTCAACCAGTATACAATCCCAAGAATCGAGGATGTGCTGGCCTGCTTGAATGGTGTGACGTGGTTCAGTGTGCTGGACTTGAGGAGTGATATTACCAGATACCCGTAAGTGAGGCTGATAAAGAGAATACTTATCTGAAATATGTGTCTGATTTGAGAAGGCAGCTGAAAAGGGCTTTTGAATTAGCTGAGGTCTTGGCTGCCAAGCAGAATCAAGGAAATAAGAACATGATCAAAAAATTAGGTTCTCCCACCTTATGCCTGGAGACCGCGTTCTCATAAAGGATTTGGGGCTACCTGGGAAGCATAAGCTGGCTGACCGCTGGGTTGCTATGCCTTACGTAGAGCAGAGCCAGATGCCAAATGTGTCAGTTTTCTGGGTGAAGCCAGAAGATGGGAATGGTCCTGTCAAAATTCTCCATTGGAACCTCCTACCTCTGGGGCAAGATGTGTGTGTTGACCCAGAGGCCAACCTGGGCCCTACACCATGTAGGCAGATGTCATGGTGATGTGGAAGAACAGAAAGATGAGCAGTGGAGAGACCTAAAGGGGATTTAACCACGGACTCAGAGAATGAGGAAATGGGGGTGTGGAATATGCAAACTCCCCAATAATTGACAAAGAGATTCTCAACCTTCCCACGTTGATGCAGTTAAAACAGGGATGCAGTGGGGAGGGGAGACTAGCATTGGACAGGCAGGTTTGTGGCTGGATAATGAAGGGCTCTAAAGTAACTGGAAATGAGGCTGAGCTTAGTCAAGTGACAGGGGGACCTGAACTGTGGGAAGGCACAGGTAATGGACGGGCAAAGTCCCTCCAAGTAGACAGGAACGATCCCGGAAGTGTCTGAAACTGAAGAAATAAATGGTGGGATAAGGAAGTCTCAAAGAGTCAGCAGATCCCCAGATAGTCTGGCCTATATCACAACTGAGGAACAGACTGTTGTACCTATCCCCCTAGGGAGACATGTAACAAACATTTACAAAGGGATTGGAGGCCCTGACATCACAAAATTCCTTTGAGAAATGTATTATTAACAAAGGGATGATAAATTATTTCAAAGTCATGAGGGCATGACTATTTCTTTGGGGTGGGGGGGGGGGGAAGAGTGTAACGCCCTGGGTCACATTTTTACTATAATGCTGTAGGTATTTCATTTTAGCAGTTCAGTAAGAGCAGTCTGTTCTCCTTTCAGTCTGTCTGGGTTATTGTTGAAGATGAGGGATGCTGAGGAATGAGTGTCATCCAATTAGCATGGTGGAGCTGAGAGAAGGTTCTAGGGAATGTTAATGGGAGAGGTATTGTGAGGGACACTAAGGTTGGTCTTGGCCTTTGTTCAGCAAGAGATGAAGGAGAGAAGATGTTGGAGAGAACCAGTGGGAAAACGTGAATCGATAGAGCCAAGGCATGGAGGTCTACCCAGGATTGGTGAATATGGCTTTTGGAAGATCCGAGCTCCAACTGTGCACATTTGATTGTTTAATTATAATGGGCCCTTTTTGTTTTTTCCCCTTTTCTTTACTAGCTCTTTGGTTAAGTTAACGTTCACAAATGTACTTCTTTATAATTGTATGTGGTGTGCGATCACATCCCATAAAATTATTATTTTTTATAAATAATTCATCCTCTCCGGTCAAAATGAATCCTAAGGAAGACTATTCTGAATCAGGATGTTGTGGAATTTGATGTTTTCCGACAGTATGACAGTGCACTCCAGAGCTTGCCTTCTACAAAACAATGTTACTCACTGCCCTGTGAAATAAATAAGTAGATTTAAGACAATATGATATCTAACAGCAGGAATAAACAAATGTTGGTCCTGCAGGAAAAATCCACAGTTCATAAAATCATTTTTAAAAATAATGTCCACACTTCCTGGTCAAAATGAATCCTAAGGAAGGCTATTTCAGAGGCCTGAAATATCGATTACTCATTTCCATAGATGCTGCCTGACCTGCTGAGTTCCTCCAGCATTTTGTGGGTGTGTTGCTCTGGATTTCTAGCATCTGCAGAATTTCTTGTGTTTATTCCAGTGCTTGCTTTCTCAGTAAAGACAAGGTTATTCACTATGATAATTTTTTCATCAGCGTGGGGGTGGGGTGGATTCTCACAATCAGATTAGACAAGTGAAGTAAAAGTTTTTAATCAGAACTCACTGCTGAAGATAAGAATCTATCACCATTTAATAGGATTTGTGCTTGTTAGACCGTTTAAGTTTCATAATAGCTACTGCAAGGTAATTTGTGAAGGAATGATCGGATTCATTTTGCTGAGAGTGGATCACTTAATCTTCTGGGCCGTATTTTCAGCCTAACTATTTGAGCACTGTGGTAGCCATGTCAAACAACTGGGATTTAATAAATATCTCAAATCAGGAGTCATGATGAAAAGTTGCAACTAATTAAATGACTGTTTTATATTAGCAATAGTAAGTTAAAATATTCAACTTTTTAAATAAGTTTGACATTAAAATCACCTTGCATTTTCTGTTTTGAATTTAAATTGTAATCTATAAAACCATCGGATAACTTACTGTTAAAGTGCCATTTATTCAGAATTACACAACCCAGAGTGTGTAATGAGTGCTGCCTTCAAGCCTGAACAATTATTTAGGGGGAGAGGACTGTTATTCTTGCCATTTAGAATCATAGAATATTACAGCACAGAAACTGGCCCTTTGGCTCATCCCTATACCTCAGGTCCCCAAGTCCTGACAACATTCTTCCAACCTTATTGATATTTTTCTGTAGGTCGGTGAACAAAACTGCACACAATATTCCAAATTAGGCCTCTTATATAACTTCAACTCATAATATTCCAATGATTCTAACTCACAAGCTTTGTTGGCCTCATTCTATTCTTGCTTTTGACAAAAAGGCAACTTGCTGAAAGGAAGATGACGAGAATGTCGCCGGGACTTCAGGGCTGGAGTTATAGAGGAAGACTGGGCAGGCTAGAACTTTATACCCCAGAGTGCACAAAACTGAGGAGTGACTTTGTAGAAGGGGCAAGGGTGGCAAAGATAGGGTGAATGCACACACTTTTTCCCAGGGAAAGGGGACCTAAAACTAGAAAAGATAGGATTAAAGTGTGAGGGAAAATATTTAAAATGGACCTGAGAGACAACAACTTCATGCAGAGGGTGGTGTGTATGAAGGTTCAAAAGTTCAAAGGTTGAAAGGTTCATTTATTATCAAAATTTACAACTCTGAAATTCTTCTTCTCCAAATAGCCACAAAACCAAAAAGGAAAAGACTGGCAGCATAATCATCAACCCCCAACTCCCTTCTCCAAACACAAAACACAACAAAAATGGAACAGGCACCTCAATGCCCAAATCTCCCTCCTCAGCACACAAACTATGAGAAAGATCAGGTGAAAAACACAGAATAAATCTATAAGACTGAAAAAATGTCTATAGTCCAAGTCCATATCCAAAACGTAGAAAACCTGGGTAACACTCTCTAGGCATAGCAGCTGGCCTTTCCCTCTGCGGTAGCGGAGCGATCTCACCAGTGATCAGAAGGCAGGGAGACAATGCTTACCTTCCACATTTGCCTCAAGGTTTCAATCTTCCTTGTTGTTTTAATCAGTGAACAATGGCAGCTTATTTGGCAAATGGAATCAAACATCAGCTCATACCCTGAAACCATCCTGCAGCCTTCTCACCATGAGGTTTGGGTACACTATCTCTCCCCCGCCCCGGAGTCCTCTGGGAGACTGCCGGAAGCTGAAACACCCAAACAATCTCCAAACTACACATCTCAGGCTCCAACAGTTCCAGAATGACATTCAAGATGAAAAACAGACATAAAAGAAGAGAAATATATTGTGATGGGCAAGCCAAGTTTGAAATGGGGTCCAGAATTGACCCTATGAACTGGGCTGCTATTGAAAGAGAAAGGGGGAGGTGTCCAGCACAAATAAGAGAGAGAGAGAGAGAGAGAGCGAGAGAGAGCGAGAGAGAGCGAGAGAGAGCGAGAGAGAGAGAGAGAGAGAGAGAGAGAGAGAGAGAGAGAGAGAGAGAGAGAGAGAGAGAGAGAGAGAGAGAGAGAGAGAGAGAGAGAGAGAGAGAGAGAGAGAGAGAGAGAGAGAGAGAGAGAGAGAGAGAGAGAGAGAGAGAGAGAGAGAGAGAGAGAGAGAGAGAGAGAGAGAGAGAGTGTTACGGTTCCTCTGCTGATTGTTCACCTTTCTCCAAGGACACTTTGCCTGCTTGTTAAGATTGCTGCAGAGAGAGCTGGGTGATGGACAGCTGGTGTCCAGCATGTGGAGATAAAAAGCAGGTCTGCTGGGACACAGACAGACACACCATGGGACACTGAACGAGCTTTGTGCACCCATGTGAAGGTGGGGTTTCGGAGGCTCAATTTGGGCAAATCGATCAGTGGTTCACAATGTGAGAAGGTGCGACCGGTGGGGAACTATTTGTGTGTCCTCCCTTGCCTGGGTGATAGTTCCACCACTAAAGAATGGTCGTATGTACAAACGTTTGTATTATGGTCATAGTCGGTGACCACAACAGGACTGCGGAAGACAACGGGAAGACCAACGGCAACGGCATCACCTCTCATCACCTCTCTCTCTCTCTCCAACATCACTCAAATAAATACCTCGAACTGAACTGAACCCTTCACCATCGTAAGACTCTATCCATTTAACACTAGGTTTGAAGGAGCCTGGTTTTAGTTCCTATTTCCACACTTCTGTATATATATATCTATATATATTATTGCTAACCTGTTTCATATATTTGCATTCTATAGTACTGTATTGCTTAGTTACTAATAAACACTATTAGTTTATAGCAATACCAGACTCCAAAGTTTTTTTCCCTTTCTGCCAGTTCTTTAACCCGGTCATGGGGTATGTGACAATATGGTTTCATGATCTACCCAGAAGATGTTGACTGAAGGAGTGTTTTACGCAGGTGTTATCTTGACCCGAAGCAGAAAATGCCATTTGTTAGACCATAAGATTGTAAGACCATAGAGGCAGAATTAGGCCATTCAGCCTATCAAGACTTGGCATCCACACTCACCTGCGGCAACAAGTTCCACAGATTCATCACCCTCTGGCTAAAGGAATTCTTCCTTTCCATTCTTAATGGACATCCCTCTATTCTGAGGTTGAGCCCTCTGGTTCTAGACTCGCCTACTGTAGGAAAAATCCTCTCTACATTCACTCTATCTAGGCTTTTCAACATTCAACAACTTTCGATGAAATTCTCCCTTATTCATTTAAATTCCAGTGAGTACAGTCCAGAGCCATCAAACACTCCTCATAAGACAAGCTTTTTGGTCCTGGAATCATCTTAGTGAACCTCCTTTGAATCCTTTCCAATGCTTGATAAGGTCTCAAAACTGCTCAAAATACGCCAAGGGAGGCCTCACCTGTGCCTTATAAAGCCTCAGCAATACATCCTGGTTTTTATATTCTAGACCTCTTGAAATGAATGCTAACATTGCATCTGCCTTCCTCACCACAGACACAACCTGCAAATTAACCTTTAGGGAATCCTGCACAAGGACTCCCAAGTCCCTTTGCACCTCTGAATCTTGAGTTTTCTCCATGTTTAGAAAATAGTCTACACTTTTATTCCTTCTACCTAAGTACATGACCATACACTTCTGGGCACTGTATTCCATCTGGTGCTTCTTTGCTCATTTTCCTAACCTATCTAAATCCTTCTGCAAACTCCCTGCTCCCCAACACTACCTGACCCTCCACCTATCTTTGTTTCTTAGGAAAACTTGGTCACAAAGCTATTGACATATAACATAAAAAGAAGTGGTCTCAACACTGACCCCAGTGGAACACCTCTAGTCACTGGCAGCCAACCAAAAAAGCTCCCTTTATTCCCACTCTTTGCCTCCTGTAAATCAGCCACTCCTCTATCCATGCTAGTATCTTTCCTATAATACCATGGGCTCTTATCTTGCTAAGCAGCCTTATGTATAGCAACTGGTCAAAGGCATTCTGAAAATTCATGTACACAACATCCATCAATTCTCCTTTGTTTATTCTGCTTATTATTTTCTCAAAGAATTTAAACAGATTTTTTGTTGCCTTCTGTTGTTTTTCAAAAGCTTCCTAATCTGCTAACTTCCTGCTAATTTTTGCTTTATTATATGCCCTCTCTTTCGCTTTTACAGTGGCTTTCACTCCTTTTGTCAGCCATGGTTGTGTCATCTTACCTTTAGAATACTTTTTCTTTGATAAATTTCTATCCTGCTCCTTTTGAATTTCTCCCAGAAACCCCAGCCACTGCTGGTCTGTCATTGTCTCTGTTAATGACCCCTTCCAATCAGCTTTAGCCAGCTCCTCTCTCATGCCACTGTAATACCTGTTACACCACTGTAATACTGATACATTTGAGTTTAGCTTCTCCCTCTAGGGTGAATTTTATCATGTTATGATCACCGTCTCCTAAGAGTTTCTTTACCTTAAGCTCTCTAATCAAATCAGGTTCATTTCACAAAACTCAATCCAGAACAGCTGATCCCCTACTGGGCTCAACCACAAGAAGCTCCAAAAAGCCATCTTGTTGGCATTCTACAAATTATCCCCATGACTATTATAGCAATGCCCATTTGACATGCATTTTCTATCTCCCATTAAAATTTGTAGCCTAAATCCTGGCTACTGTTCAGAGGCTTGTATATAACTCCCTTCATGTTCTTTTTACCCTTGCAGTTGCTTAGCTCTACCTACAAGGATTCTACATCAACCGATCCTATGTCACCTCTTTGAAAGGATTTGATTTTATTTATTACCAACTCCTCTGCCTGTCCTATCAATACAAAGTGCATGCTTGGATGTTAAGCTCCCAACTATAGTCTTCTTTCAGCCACGACTCAGTGATGCCCATAACATCATTGTTGGCCAGCAGGAACTGTAATCTACAAATCAGTGAACCAAAGTCTTTGTTCTGGCCATGTGGTTGCAGGATTGGACGTGACCATCTTGTGAGAATGTTCTTGCAGCTGCCATGTTATGAACTGTTTGTTGAACTGGTTCTTACTCAGGGACAGTCAATCAGAACAATTGTATGTGGACATAAAAAGTTTCTGCTAATGATTTGTTAAACCTGAGAAAATCACACAGAAAAATACTGGAGGAACTCAGCAGGTCAGGCAGCATCTACGGGCATGAAAAAACAATCAACATTTCGGCTCAAGGCACTTCATCAGGACCATTTTCAGATAAGAAGCTGTTTATCATGTAGAATGACCAGCCTGTGGTCTGGTCATCTGGACTGAGTGTTTGGCTGACCGGGTTTAGGCTGATTTGAATTAGTCTGAGGTGGACAGAACAAAAGAAACCATCTAAGGCACAAGACTAGAGAAAAGAGCCATAATGGGCCACGTCTAATGAGAAGCCAACGTAGGTTCATCAGATGACTTGAGCCAATGAAATTGAAATATCATAGTTTGATCTGATAAGGAAAAAAATAAAACTGAAGGATTTTGGAGCATAGACAGTGAAAACAACCATTGCGGATGTGGATAACCCCACATTGGAAACATGGAGATTATATCAAGCTCGAGAAGAATGCCTAGCCAACGTAGACTTCTTTTCCCTTTGACCATTCATGGAGGGGCAGGGAAACCTAGAGTGTGTGAACACAGGTATTTAGTTTTACGAACTGAGCCAGTGAAGGTACTTGTAAGTAAATACAAATTCTCTCTGTGCCTAACTGATCATTATCATTGAGGGTTAACCTTCTAGTTCCTATTGGATTTTTACCCACTTACCTTCTTTGTATGGCCTTGATTCCTGATTGCATTACCCAACTGAGGAAAAGGTACCCTGTCTATGCCATTCATGGACTATAGACTCACTGAGCAAACAACACAGAGATACTGTGGGTCCATTAGCCCATCTAGAACATGCTGAATTGTTTTAGCGCCTAGTCCCAACCGCCCACATGTGGACCATTGCCCTCATACCCATCTCATCCATGTACCTATGCATACTTCTCTTAATAGTTGTAACTGCAACCCCCCCCCCCCCCATACAAGATGTCCACTGGTAACTCATTCTTCACTCACGCCATCCTCTGAATGAATTATGTTCTTGTTCAAGTTACTCTTAAATATTTTACCTTTCACTCTTAACCTATGAACTCCAGTTGTAGGCTCACCCAACCTCCGTGGAAAAAGTCTGCTTGCATTTATCCTATTAATACCCCATGTAATTTGGTATGCCTCTATTAAATCTATGCAAACTTGCTCTGGAACTCAGGTCCTTAAATACCAGCAACATCTTTGAAAGTTTTCTGGGTATTCTTTCAAGCTTTCCTGTAGGTCAGTGGTCCCCAACCACTGGCTGCAAAGCACGTGCTACCGGGCTGCGAGGAAATGATATGATTTGGCGATATGAAACGATATGAGTCAGCTGCACCTTTCCTCATTCCCTGTCACACCCACTGTTGAACTTGAACGCACACGAGGTCATCAGTCGCCTAAAGGCGGTGATACCCTCGTGCCAGGGATCACTGGTTGGCCTTGGATAACCGGCTACCTTGCGCCTGGAGCATGCCTCCTGGTTGGCCTGGAGCGTGGACAGATGGGAGCTGCCGTAAACCTGTTCAGCACACCGAATGTCCGTGGGGAACCCGGTGCTAAAATATTCGCGGATGACCTAATTTGGGTTCAGGGTTTTGTAGGTAGCAGAGCAGCTACCTCGCTGTGATCTACTAAAAGTCATCCCTCGAGCCAAACTTTTGTTGGCTGATAGATCCTACCTACCTACAGGGCATGCACCCTGTTGCACTCCTCGCTTGGTCAGTCGCTCTCTCCGGACTGTGACCGCCGCGGCCCCAGTACGAGGACCTCCGGCCCTTACCTTGTCCTCTCACTGCTGTGTTGCAATAATTTTATATGTTCATACGAGGAAAATATGTGCTGTGTGTTTAATATTAAATTCGTTAGATAAACCCTTTTAGAAATGAAATTGAGCGCATTAGCCATTTATAAGTGACTTATAGTTGACTTATCACCTATAGTCCGGTTGTGACTAACACCCCCACCACCCCTCCCCCCGTCAGCCAGTCTGCAAGAATATTGTCAATATTAAACTGGTCCGTGGTGCAAAAAAGGTTGGTGACCCCTGCTGTAGGTGGATGACCAGAACTGCAGACAATACTTCAAATACAGCTTCACCAACATCTTGTACTACTTCGACATAACATCACAACTCCTGTACCTGTTTAGTGGGTGGGTGATCTGTTAATGTTTGTGTGTGTGCGTGGGGGGTGGTGGGGTTGGACGTTTGGTGCTACTGCCGCTGTTCTTTTCTATGAGTGGGGGTGCTGGAGATCGGGGATTGTTATTGCGACTGTTTTTGTTATTGTGTGAGTGGAGAATTTTGGAGTCTGCAAGTTTTGTTTCCTTTCTTTTTCATGTGGTGGGGGGGGAATTGATGTCTTTTCTTTCTCAACAACTATGGTCTTCTGTATTTAATGGCTATCTGGAGCAGACAAATATCAGAGTTGTATCATGCATGCGTACTTTGACAAGAAAATTAACCTTTGAACCTTTGCACCCAGTGCTCTGATTTAAGAAAGCCAATATGTCAAAACCTCTCTTTATGACACTATCTACCGGTGACACCATTTAACTGTATTCTAGATCCTTTTATTCTACAATGCTTTTATACACCTCTATGAGATCATCTCTCAGTCTCCTTTGCTCCAAGGAATAAAGTCCTGGCTTGTCAATCCTTCTCTTACAGCTCAGTCTTTGTAAATCTTTTTGCACTCTTCTGAGTTTAATAACACCTTTCATGTAGCAGAGTGCTTTTCCTCTATTGGGAACCAAGCAAAATTCCCCGGTGGTTTTGCGCAAATATTCTGCCATTGTCGTCACTGATTTCAGCAGCTCCAAGACCCATAGACTCATCCACTCAGTCTTCTATGTTATTTCTACTGATTTTCATGTTATTACAACCCTGTAAAAGAAAGTGTTCCAAAGCACTTTACAACTTACTACTTCTGACATGTTATCAGTTACCATAGCAGACACATTAAACAAATCAAGTGCAGAATAGGAAATCAGATTTGGTTGTATTGCTTGAGGGATATAGACCAGGACTGAGCCTTATTCTATATATCCCTCAAGGAACCGTAGAAAAACAGTACCTCAGTTTAACATCAAATTCAGAGAACAACACCAGCTTTAGCACGGTATTCCCTTGTTACTGTGCTGTAATTATCCACATTGATTTTGTGTTCAGTTAATATAATATTAAATTCAATTAGCTGTCTTTTAAAAGATGTACCTCAACCACTTCCTCTGGTAACTTGTTCTACACACACACACACACACACACACACACACACACACACACACACACACACACACACACACACACACACACACACACACACACACACACACACACAGACTCACACGCACACACACACACCTGACTTTTTCCTCCATAACCTCCTCTTGTGCCATGATGAGGCCATTCTCAGGGCGGAGGAGAAAAACCTCATATTCTGTCTGGGTAGTCTCCAACTTGATGGCAGTAACATTGATTTTTTCTGCTGGTAATTTTATTCCCCTTCCCTCTTCTTCTATTACCCCCAATGGCCTCGTACCTCTTCTTCTCACCTGCCTATCAATTCCTTTTGGTGCCCCTCTTCCTTCCTTTTTCTCTTGTGGTCCACTCTCGTCTCCTTTGAGAATTCTTCATCAACAGGCCTTTACCTTTCCTTCCAAAACACAAAGTACACTGCAGATGCTGTGGTCAAAGCCACACATACAATACACTGGAGGAACTCAGCAGGTCGGGCAGCATCTGTGGAAACAAGCAGTCAACGTTTTGGGCTGAGACGCTTTGCCAGGACTGAAGAGGGAGGGGCAGGGGCCCTATAAAGAAGGTGGGGGAGGGTGGGAAGGAGAAGGCTGGTAGGTGCCAGGTGAAAAACCAATCAGAGGAAAGATCAAGGGATGGGGGAGGGGAAGCAAGGAGAGGATAAGCAGGAGAGGTGAAGAAGGAATGTAAGGGGAAAGCACTATGGGTAGTAGAAAAAGGCAGAATCATGAGAGAGGTGATAGGCAGCTGGAGGAGGAGACAGAGTGAAACTTGGATGGGGGAAGGGTGAGGGAGGGAATTACCGGAAGTTGGAGAATTCAATGTTCATACCAAGGGGCTGGAGACTACCCAGACGGTATATGAGGTGTTGCTCCTCCAACCAGAGTTTGGCCTCATCATGGCAGTAGAGGAGGCCATGTATGGACATATCTGAATGAAAATGTAAAGCAGATTTGAAGTGGTGGCAACTGGGAGGATAGAGTTGTTAGAGTCTGTTGTGGCAGATAGAGTGGAGGTGCTCGACGAAGCGGTCCCCCAATCTGCGTCGGGTCTTGCCAATGTAGAGGAGGCTGCACTGGGAGCACCAGATGCAGTAGATGACCATATAACCATATAACAATTATAGCACGGAAACAGGCCATCTCGGCCCTTTTAGTCCGTGCGGAACACTTACTCTCACTTAGTCCTACCGACCATGACCCCAACAGACTCACAAGTGAAGTGTTGCCTCACCTGGAAGGACTGTTTTGGGCCCTGAATGGTGGTGAGGGAGGACCTTTCCTTCCAACTTGGCTTCACCTATCATTTTCTAGCTATCCTCTTTCCCCTCCTCCACCTTTGAATTCTGGCATCTTCCCAGTCCCAAAGCTCGAAATGTCGACTGTTTATTCATTTCCAGAGATGGTGCCTGTTCCTCCAGCATTTTGTGCATGTTACAAGGGACAACTTTCTTTTTATGTGAAGGGTGGTATCCCTTGGACAATATTGGTGTTGTGGAGAGGGGAGACTTGCAGTTTGGGTCACTGCCAGTCTTCCATAAAAATAACCTTGCCCAGGCTTGCACCCTGGAAAGTTTCCAAGGTGCAAATCCATGGTCTATCGAGACTAATGGAAGCCTACACGGTATGTATGTGTAATAATCTACCAGCGGAAGTGATTCAAGCAGGGGAAATAATAACTTTTGAAAAGATAGTTGGACAAATAAATGAACAGGCAAGATTTAGGAGCATCTTGATGGGACTAAAGGACATGGGCCAGTTGGGCTAAGGGACCTCTTTCCCTGCAGTACAAATCTGGAGTATCTTCTCCCTGGAATTGTGGAATACATGGCTTGAATTTATAACACTTGAAATGAGGAAAGATTGGCAAATGTTTATAATTTGTTACTGGAAAATATTTTTCATCACAGCAAATAAAAATTTACCCAAAAAATGAAAACATCAAAATGATTCAAATGATCCTGCTTTTCTAATCAGGATTAGGCTCTGGAATGTTGAGCCAATTCTGTTCTATTGTAACACACACAAAATGCTGCAGGAACTCAGCAGGTTAGGCACCATCTGTGGAAAGTCAACATTCTGGGATGAGTGTTCATCAGGACTTTCTATTATTCTATTGTCATAGCTATGGTGACCTTTGGTTTCAAGCCCATATCCTGCCTTACCTTTATGACTCTTAATTCCCCTGTGGCCCAGAAATCTGTATGACCAAATTACCTAACATCCACAGTCCCTGGGATGTAAATTTTGTGTCAAAGAGTGACTTAACATGACCAAATTAGGCACTCCTCGATCTTGGCTGAAGAAAACAAAATTTACCTTTAAATAATAAACACAAGAGATTCTGCAGATGCCGGAAATCTTGAGGAACACCACAAAATGCTGATGGAACTCAGCATGTCAGGCATAATCTATGGAGAGGAATAAATCGTGGATGTTTTGGGCTGAGACCTGATAAAGGGTAATACATGCATTATTACATATTTCTATTACATGCATTAAGTAGAAATGCAATGATATATAATATTGAGAAGGTGCATTTTTTTACTTTGTGTAGATGAGAAAGGAGTTATGGAGGATACAAAAGAATTGACAAAAGCTAATTAAATGGAGGTTCAAGTATAGCTTGTTGGTATACATTACAACAATTCTGTTCAGTTGTAGCATTAATACTTGAATGTCCTTTTTAATATTTTATTCACATGAAAATACAGGCACCTATAGTTTACAATATATATGACCATTTGCTGATGAAAATATTTTGAATTTTCAATAAGTTATAATTTTCTATAATTTTAACATACTGAGAAACAGATGTTTATTCCATAAAAGACCACTTAAATCTAACTGTCAAGCATGAACCTGTCAGAATGGAACAGTATCATGGCTTGAGTGAAAACATTAATAATTCTTCTACACAGGCTTCTGATCTCTCAAAGATATCATAATAAATATCACCTACATATAATTCTGTGAGCATTTACTTTCAGTGACGGCTGTGTGACATTTCATTACAACAGAATTAATACGCCGCTCATGCTGGAATAAACTTGAAACTGAACCAAATGTCGTACTTGATAAAATTGATGAGGCAATTGGCTAGGCAAAATAACTTCTAACTGCTTAATTCATACAAGATGCTGGAGGAACTCAGTAGGTCAGGCAGCACCTATGGGGGGAACAAACAGTCAACATTCCGGGCTGAGACCGTTCATCAGGGCTGAGTCCATTCGAAGACTGTTTAAATTTTATTTTTTATTTTATTTTTATTGAGATACAGTGTGCAATAGGCCCTTTGAGCTAAACTGCCCAGCAACCCGATCCCAAACATGGGACAATTTACAACGACCAATTAACCTATCAAATGGTACGTCTCTTACTGCACGAGATCCAGCCTCTGAATATGTTTGGCATTGGAAGCATGTGCATAATTTGCTGGGTTCAAAGTTCAAAATTCAAAGTAAATTTATTATCAATATCTGTATATCTCACCAGCTTCTGTAAGGCTGTTATAGCCAGGGGTGGAGGTGTTAATGGGGATAAGCTGCCACTACCTATTAAATGCTCCTAATGGCGTGCGCCTCAAATAGCCTCTGACAACCAAGTCCAGCTCCTGGCCTCCATGTGTGGCTTAGCTATTAAGCCAGGTGGAGCCATTTCTACTGACAGGAGAAGGGGCAAAGGTGGGTTACTGGAGTCGTAAAACCATTTGCTTCAGGGCCTCGTTAAACACGGTTGGCAGCTTTTCTAGAAGAAGAGAAACTCTGATCTCAAACCCCTGCTGCTTTGTGGCTATACCAACTCATAAGGAAGGCTTTGGGAGTAAACCCTGAGAAATCCTTGAGTTCAACATTGACTGGCAACTTCTGTGAAGCCGTTGGTGCCAAACTGCTTCGGTCTCTGCTATTCCTTTGGACTCATTGGCTGCATGGAGAGGGGGAGCTGGCTGCATGGGCCACGGCTTGCTCGCCATACTGCACTGCCCTGGTTTGTGTATCTGGACAGCTGGGCTGCAACATCAGTGGTTGATTCTGACAAACGCAGGGCCTCAATATGTCTTCATATACTACACTGGCATACATTTCTTGCAGGCATTGGGAGTAGAAATACAATAGAATCAATGAGAAGCTACACTGACAAACAGTGTGCAAAATGAAGACAAACTGTGCAAGTATAAAAGAAGTAAATATAATACTGAGAAAATGAGTTGCAGAGTCTTTGGTTAATGTACTGGTTAGGCACAGGAGTTCATTCAGCCAGAGTCTCATTCCACCGAGATGTAACACTGAGTGTCATAGGAAGTCATTCCTACCTGTGGCCATCAAACTTTACAACTCCTCCCTCGGAGTGTCAGGCACCCTGAGCCAATAGGCTGGTCCTGGACTTATTTCCACTTGGCATAATTTACTTATTATTATTTAATTATTTATGGATTTATATTGCTACATTTCTACACTATTCTTGGTTGGTGCGACTGTAATGAAACCCAGTTTCCCTAGGGATTAATAAAGTCTGTATGTCTATCTGCCTGTCGAAAGTGAGTCTGTGAAATCAGTTCAACATTGAGGTGAGCAATTGTCCACGCTTGTTCAAGAGCCTGATGGGTGAAGGGTAGTAACTGTTTCTGAGTCTAGTGGTGTGCGGCCTAAGGCTCCTATACCTCCTGCCCAATGGCGGCAGTGAGAAGAAAGCATGTCCTCTCATGTGGATCTGGTTCTCTTCACGTTCTGGTGCGCAATGCCAATAGCCAAACTGGGAGCCCGGTCGTTGTAAATTGTCCCGTGATCGGGATCGTGCTAACTTGGTGGGTTGCTGGGCACTGCTGCTTGTTGGGCTGGAAAGGCCTGCATAAATAATAAATAAATAAATAAAAATAAATGAATAAAATAAAGAAGTTAAAGGAGAACTGAAGAGGTGGTTCAGTGCAGTACAGAAACAAAACAAATTGATTAACAACCCATTCTGCATGTGCTGGAAATCCAGAGCAACACATACAAAGTGGTGACAGAACTCAGCAGGCCAGGCAGCGTCTGTGGAAAGGAATAAACAGTTGACATTTTGGAAGGGTCTCAGCTCAAAACAATGAATGTTTATTTATTTCCATAGATGCTGCCTGACCTGCTGATTTCTTCCAGCATTCTGTGTCTGTTATAGTGATTAACAATCCCTTGCGACCTTTACATCAATGCTCTTGCTATTTTGAAGGTATTTTGTAGTGAGATGTCAGGTTGCATCCCATCTTTTAATCTGGAAAATGTCTTGATGCAACAGAGGCTCCAGATAGTTTATTATTGGTGAAGATAGTTTATATATTTTAAAATGTATGCTATTGCTATTTGAGTCCATCAGTGGGTGAGCATTTAAGTGGATTTCTCTGTGAACTTATTCCAATTAATCTCCTTTCATGACAAAATTTAGGCACTTGACTTTTTGTTTAGGAAGTAAAACCTTGCAATAGTTCTGCAGGATGTGATCTTCTATGGGTGATGAATGACCCTATTATCAGGATAATGTAAAAATAGATTATATTTGATCAGTGGCAGATGGTACCTCAGAGAGCTTGATTGTATCGAATACAGAATGGAAACTATTCAATACTATATTATGCTATATTATGGACAAAATCAGAAAGCCCAAAACATATACAAAAATCTATTTTGCACCATGCTCTGCTTAAGTAAACAAATTATTTATTATTAGTGCAGATGGAACAATAAAAGTAGTTGATTGGAGAGTTGGTGTACATATATGCAGAGACAAGGAGACCATCCATCATAATCAAGTACTTGCTTCCTGGAAATGATACAGAGAGAGACCCATGTTTTATTCAAGCCAAAGACATGATTAATGGTGCTTTAGCTTGACTGTTTGCATGGACCTACACTGGCGATAAATGCTGGGTTGCAGACTGCAGTGTTGCTTCATTATTCCAATTGCTGTTCTAAAAGCTACCCTGTCTCACGGCTGAGGTTTTATCACTGGGCCCCTGGTATTATCAATGTTTTATTACATCCACTCAGTTTGGGGCATCACTGCGGCTTGTTCACGTGCAATTGTCTTCTTCTGAAAAGCCAGCATTACTTAAGACACAGGAGATCCTGCAGATGCTGAAAATCTTGAGCCACATATATAAAATGCTGAAGGATCTCAGCAAATCATGCAATATCAGTTAATGAAAGATCGATTTTGACATTTAAGATAAACTTAGATAAGTCCAAGGATCTAAGTGGTATGCAGAGCAATGGGAATAGGCAGAGTAATGGTTCAGCCCAGAGTGGATGGGCTGAAGGTTCTGCTTCTGTGCTGTAGTTCTCTACGACTCTGTGGTACTTCCAATTAGCCAAATACAGGAGGAGGTACCTCTGTTTCATTTTCGGGCCTGTTGCAACTACCTTGATGTACAACAGGTCTTAGTACCTTCCATTTGGAAGGATGTCCACCACATATACTACTATGACTGGATGCACAGAAAATACTAAAATGTAGAATCAGGATCAGGTTTAATATCAACAGCACACGTCATGAAATTTGTTATTTTTGCAGCTGCGGTACAATGCAAAACATTTTTACTCAGAAAGTGGTAGCTCTGTGGAACGAGCTTCCAGTAGAAGTGGTAGAAGCAGGTTCATTTCTGTCATCAAAAAAAAAATTGAACAGGTATATGGACAGGAAAGGAATGGAGGGTTATGGGCTGAGTGCAGGTAGGTGGGTCTAGGTGAGAGTAAGCATTCGGCATGGACTAGAAGGGCTGAGATGGCCTGTTTCTGTGCTGTAATTGTTATATGGTTATAAAACATAATAAAAACTATGAACTTCCTTCAGCTTCTTTTGATCCTGTGCTGTAGGCCTAGCCCACCATACCAAACGGTGATGCAGCCAGTTAGAATGCTCTCTAAAGTACATTTGTAGAAATTTGCGAGTGCCTTTGGTGACATACCAATTCTCCTCAAACTCCCAATGAAATAGCTGCTGTCAGGCCTTCTTTGTAACTGCATCAATATGTTTGGTCCAGGATAGATGCTCTGAGATGCTGACACCCAGAAACTCAAAATCGCTCACACTTTCCGCTTCTGATCCCTCAATGAGACTGGTGTCTGTTCCCTTTCTGAAGTCTATAAACAGTTCTTTGGTCTTGCTGATGTTAAGTACAAGGTTTTTGCTGCAACACCACTCAACCAGCTGATCTATCTTGCTCCTGTACGACTCCTGGTCACCATCTGGAATTCAACCAACAATGGTTGTATTGTTGGCAAATTTATAGATGGCATTTGAGCTGTGCCTAGCCACACAGTCATGGGTAGCATCTAAGTGTGGGAATTTGGTTACTAGTAGGAGAGCCATTTTTGTGAAGTAGTCTAACCCTCTGTATTATATTGATTCCTACCAATCCATTAGATGCACAACAAAATGCACCTTGCTATGCTTGGAAGGCCTTCCATTGCTGGACAGAGTTGAGGGCTTTGCTTCTATCCACACATAGTGCCAAATGGTGCCTAGTTTGCAGCTAGTTTTTTGACCTGCATTATAAATCGTGTACAGTTTTCCGTCACTTTGTGCAAGTGGAGAAGGAAGCAGAAGAGGCGAAGGAAACAAGAGCAGGGAAATAGAGAGATAAAGGAGTAAGGGCGGTTAGGGAGAAAAACTAAAGATTCAATAGAAGGAGAGGGAACTAAATCAAAAGATGAAGAGGAGGAAGGTAAGGATGTCAGTGAGAAAGAGAAAGGATTGGAGTGAGAATTGAAATAACAAATGAAGAGAAGTCTCCATCTCTCTATTTTGCCTTAATCCAAGGTCACTGGACTCCTCCAGCTCCAGGCTGTTCATCACCCTTGGATTTAATTGCTCCACCAACAAGTACATACTTGCTGGGTGAACTCAGCAGAAAGACGGCAAGCAGCATCTGTGGAGTTGCAGGGCTTGTTGCTGTTTTAGATCAAGGTCCCACAACAGATCCTGATGTTGGATCTTGACCTAACAAGTTGACCATCTCTTTATCTTCACAAATTCTGCTTGGCCTGCTGAGATACCACACTTTATTCTGTACTCCAGAATCACTCAGTCACTGGTAGCCATGTTTTATGATACCAGGGCCTTGAGCCTTAAGCCACTCTTCCTCCCATCCTCGCAGATTCTCTTTAACACTTACCTCTCATACAGATGTCTGCTACTAGACACCAGATAAGTCATCCTATGTATTTGTGCCTCTTCATTTGCTATGAAACTTCCCTGAAGTGTTTGGGATGATTCATGATGCTAGATGTGTATCGATAAAAAAGTAGAGAGAACGGTGCAAAGTGAAAGAGGAGCAAAGGAGGAGAGGGGGGAAAGGAGAAACAGAACTGAAAGGATAGTGATGGAGAGAATAAAAAAGAAACTGTGGAGGCACCAACCTGATGGCATGAACATCTTTCTCTTTTTCCTTTCTCCATTCCAGTTACTCTATCACCTCTTCTCTTCTCCTCAGCTGCCAATCACCGCTCTCTGGTTCCATTCCTTCTTCTCTTTTTCTGGTGGTCCACTGTCCTCTCCCATCAGATTTCTTCATCATCAGCTCTGCGTGTCTTCCCCCCCTCTCCTCCCAGATTCGTACGTCATTCCCCCTCCTCCACCCACCAACCCCTCCGCTCCACCCCCAGCAGATCTTATCTATCACCTGTCAGCTTGTACTCCTCCCCACCACCCATCTTGATATTTTGACTTCTGCCGCCTTCTTTTCTGACCAAAAGGAGGTGTGTGTGGGGGGTGGGGGGTGGGGGGTGTTGGCTATTGGACCGAAACATTAACTGCCTACTCCCCTCCATAGATGCTGCCTGACCGACTTCATCCAGCATTTTGTGTGTGTTGCTCAAGATTTCCAACATCTGCAGAATCTCTTGTGTTTTACAATATAGAATTTAATCTTTTCAACGTCACTACAAAGTGATTGCCTGTCACAAGGGGGCCATGCATGCAAAGTTCTGGAGGAACTCAAATGGTCAGGTAGCATTGTGTCGGGAAATGGAGAGAACTCTTCGTGGCTCCAGATTCCAGAGTCTGCAGTCTCCTGTGTTTCCACTAGAAGGCCATGTTAGTCCATGTAAACCACTATACCTCTCAATCAGATTAATTTCCACCTTGTCAACATAATCAGAATATTTTTTGGCTATTGTGATATTAGGGTTTCTGTCTAGATGATTTTATATTTCAAGATTAATGGCATGTGACAGATTATACTCTCCATCAAAACCCTGCGTTGATAAACAATTGCATTATAGAACTGGAGCAAGCTAAGGTTGGAACAGTAGATGCAATTTTGAATGAAATTGTTCTTATCGATAACCCTGTCACTGCAGTTTAAATATCCGAGTGCGCACTTTCTCAGCACTGTGGAGTGGTCTGTGGCTACCTGACATGGGGCACAGTTGGTGTGAGCCAGACTGCAGAGGACCTGGACAACACTGAAGGGAAGAGAGAGATCTGTTTCAGGGACTTGATGCCCTTTCCAAAATTAATATTCTTCAAAGTTCACTTGAAATGACAGCCTCAGTTTAATCATCTATTGGTGCAAGACACTTGTTAGTATTATATAAAATTTTAACAGCAGTGTAAAATGAATCTTCACCAACAGGAAGGGCTGGAAAAAAGAGTACACCCTCTTCCAGTGTAGAACAGAAGGGACACCCACCCCCAATGTGGAACAGAAGGGGCACCCACCCCCAGAGTAGAACAGAAGAGTCACCCAACCCCAGTGTAGAACAAAGGGGTCACCCACCCCCAGTGAAGAACAGAAGGGTCACACACCACCAGTGAAGAACAGAGGGGTCACCCACCCCAGTGTAGAACAGAGGGGTCACCCACCCCCAGTGTAGAACAGAAGAGTCATCCACACCCAGTGTAGAACAGAAGGGTCACCCAACCCCAGTGTAGAACAAAGGGGTCACCCACCCCCAGTGAAGAACAGAAGGGTCACACACCCCCAGTGTAGAACAGAGGGGTCACCCACCCCAGTGTAGAACAGAGGGGTCACCCACCCCCAGTGTAGAACAGAAGAGTCATCCACACCCAGTGTAGAACAGAAGGGTCACCCAACCCCAGTGTAGAACAAAGGGGTCACCCACCCCCAGTGAAGAACAGAAGGGTCACACACCCCCAGTGTAGAACAGAAGAGTCATCCACACTCAGTGTAGAACAGAAGGGTCACCCAACCCCAGTGTAGAACAAAGGGGTCACCCACCCCCAGTGAAGAACAGAAGGGTCACCCACGCCAGTGTGGAACAGAAGGGACACCCACCCCAGTGTAGAACAGAAGGGTCATCCACCCCCAGTGTAGAACAGAGGGGGCAGCCACCCCCAGTGTGGAACAGAAGGGACACACACCCTAGTGTAGAACAGAAGGGTCAACAACCCCCAGTGTGGAACAGAGGGGACACCCACCCCAGTGAAGAACAGAGGGGTCACCCACCCCAGTGAAGAACAGAAAGGTCAACAACCCCAGTGTAGAACAGAAGGGTCACCCACCCCAGTGTGGAACAGAAGGGTCACCCACCCCCAGTGTGGAACAGAAGGGTCAACCACCCCGGTGAAGAACAGAAGGGTCACCCAACCCAGTGTGGAACAGAGGAGTCACGCACCCCAGTGTAGAACAGAAGGGTCACCCACCCCCAGTGTAGAACAGAGGGGTCACTCACCCCAGTGAAGAACATAGGGGTCAACAACCCCAGTGTAGAACAGAAGGGTCACCCACCCCAGTGTGGAATTGAAGAGTCACCCACCCCAGTGGGGAACAGAAGGGTCTCCCACCCCCAGTGTGGAACAGAAGGGTCACCCACCACAGTGAAGAACAGAGGGGTCACCCAACCCCAGTGTAGAACAGAAGGGTCACCCACCCCAGTGTAGAACAGAAGGGTCACCCACCCCCAGTGTGGAAAAGAGGGGTCACCCACCCCCAGTCTAGAACAGAAGGGTCACCGACCCCCAAGAAGAACAGACTGGTCACCCACCCCCAGTGTGGTACAGAAGGGTCACCCACCCCCAGTGTAGAACAGAAGGGTCACCCACCCCAGTGTGGAACAGAAGGGTCACCCACCCCTAGTGTGGAATAGAGCTGTCACCCACCCCCAGTGTGGAACAGAGGGGACATCCACCCCCAGAGTAGAACAGAAGGGTCACCCACCCCCGAGAAGAACAGACTGGTCAACCACCCCCAGTGTGGTACAGAAGGGTCACCCACCCCAGTGTGGAACAGAAGGGTTACCCACCCCCAGTGTAGAACAGAGGGGTCACCCACCCCCAGTGAAGAACAGTGGGGTCACCCACTCCAGTGTAGAACAGAAGGGTCACCCACCCCAGTGTGGCACAGAAGTGTCACCCACCCCCAGTGTGGAACAGAAGCGTTACCAACCCCAGTGTGGAACAGAAGGGTCACCCACCCCAGTATGGAACAGAAGGGTCACCCAATCCCAGTGTTGAACAGAAGGGTCACCCACCCCAGTATGGAACAGAAGGGTTACCCAATCCCAGTGTAGAACAGAAGAATCACCCACCCCAGAGTTTATAAGAAGGGTCACCCACCCCCAGTGTAGAACAGAGGGGTCACCCACCCCCAGTATAGAACAGAAGGGTCACCCACCCCAGTGTGGAACAGAAGTGTCACCCACCCACAGTGAGGAACAGACGGGTCACCCAACCCAGTGTTGAACAGAAGGGTCACACACCCCCAGAGTAGAACAGAAGGGTCACCCACCCCAGTGTGGAACAGAAGTGTCACCCACCCCCAGTGAAGAACAGATGGGTCACCCACCCCCAGTGTTGAACAGAAGGGTCACCCACCCCCAGTGTAGAACAGAGGGGTCACCCACCACCAGTGAAGAACAGAGGGGTAACCCACCCCCAGTGTAGAACAGAAGGGTCACCCACCCCAGTGTGGCACAGAAGTGTCACCCACCCCCAGTGTGGAACAGAAGCGTTACCAACCCCAGTGTGGAACAGAAGGGTCACCCGCCCCCAGTGTAGAACAGAAGAATCACCCACCCCAGAGTTTATAAGAAGGGTCACCCACCCCCAGTGTAGAACAGAGGGGTCACCCACCCCCAGTGTAGAACAGAAGGGTCACCCACCCCAGTGTGGAACAGAAGTGTCACCCACCCCCAGTGAAGAACAGACGGGTCACCCACCCCCAGTGTTGAACAGAAGGGTCACACACCCCCAGTGTAGAACAGAAGAATCACCCACCACCAGTGAAGAACAGAGGGGTCACCCAACCCCAGTGAAGAAAAGAGGGGTCACCCACCCCAGTGTGGCACAGAAGTGTCACCCACCCCCAGTGTGGAACAGATGCGTTACCAACCCCAGTGTGGAACAGAAGGGTCACTCGCCCCGAGTGTAGAACAGAGGGGTCACCCAACCCAGTGTGGAACAGAGTGGTCAGCCACCCTCAGTGTAGAACAGAAGGGTCACCCACCCCCAGTGTAGAACAGAGGGGGCACCCACCCCCTATGTAGAACAGAAGGGTCACCCACCCCAGTGTAGGACAGAAGGGTTACCCACCCCCAATGTGGAACAGAAGGGTCAACCACCCCGGTGAAGAACAGAAGGGTCACCCACCCCAGTGACGAACAGAAGGGTCACCCAACCCAGTGTGGAACAGAAGGGACACCCACCTCCAGTGTGGAACAGAGGGGTCACGCACCCCAGTGTAGAACAGAAGGGTCACCCACCCCCAGTGTAGAACAGAGGGGTCACCCACCCCAGTGAGGAACATAAGGGTCAACAACCCCAGTGTAGAACAGAAGGGTCACCCACCCCAGTGTAGAACAAAAGGGTCACCCAACCCCAGTGTGGAACAGAGCTGTCACCCACCCCCAGTGTGGAAAAGAGGGGTCATCCACGCCCAGTGTAGAACAGAAGGGTCACCCACCCCCAAGAAGAACAGACTGGTCACCCACCCCCAGTGTGGTATAGAAGGGTCACCCACCCCCAGTGTAGAACTGAATGGTCACCCACCCCAGTGTAGAACAGAGGGGTCACCCACCCCCAGTGTGGAACAGAGGGACCAATCACCCCAGAGTAGAACAGAGGGGTCACCCACCCCAGTATAGAACAGAATGGACAGCCACCCCCAGTGTTGAACAGACCGGTCACCCACCCCCAGTGTAGAACAGAAGGGTCACCCACCCCAGTGTGGAACAGGGGGTTCACCCACCCCCAGTGTGGAACAGAAGGGTCACCCACCCCTAGTGTGGAACAGAGCTGTCACCCACCCCCAGTGTGGAACAGAGGGGACACCCACCCCCAGTGTAGAACAGAAGGGTCACCCACCCCCGAGAAGAACAGACTGGTCACCCACCCCCAGTGTGGTACAGAAGGGTCACCCATCCCAATGTGGAACAGAAGGGTTACCCACCCCCAGTGTAGAACAGAGGGGTCACCCACCCCCAGTGAAGAACAGTGGGGTCACCCACTCCAGTGTAGAACAGAAGGGTCACCCACCTCAGTATGGAACAGAAGGGTCACCCAATCCCAGTGTAGAACAGAGGGGTCACCCACCCCCAGTGTAGAACAGTGGGGTCACCAACACAGTGTGGAACAGAAGGGTCACCCACCCCCAGTGAAGAACAGAAGTGTCAGCCACCACCAGTGAAGAACAGAAGGGTCACCCAACCCAGTGTGGAACACAGGGGTCACCCAAACCAGTGTGGAACAGAGGTGTCACCCTCCCCCCGTGCGGAACAGAAGGGTCACCCACCCCCTGTGTGTAACTGAGGAGTCCCCCACCCCCAGTGAAGAACAGAAGGGGCACCCACCCCCAGTGTGGACCAGAAGGGTCACCCATCCCCAGTGTAAAACAGTAGGGTCACCCACCCCAATGTAAAACAGAGTGGTCACCCACCCCCAGTGTAGAACAGAAGGATCACCCACCCCAATGTGGAATAGAGGGGTCACCCACTCCCAGTGAGGAACAGTGGGGTCACCCACCCCCAGTGTAGAACAGAAGGGTCACCCACCCCCAGTGTAGAACAGACGGGTCACCCACCCCCAGTGTAGAACAGAGGGGTCACCCACCCACGGTATGGAAGAGATGGGTCACCCACACTCAGTGTAGAACAGAGAGGTCAGCCACCCCCAGTGCAGAACAGAGGGGTCACCCACCCCAGTGTGGAACAGAAGGGTCACCCACCCACAGTATGGAAGAGATGGGTCACCCACCCCCAGTGTAGAACAGAAGGGTCACCCACCCCCAGTGTAGAACAGACGGGTCACCCACCCCCAGTGTAGAACAGAGGGGTCAGCCACCCACAGTATGGAAGAGATGGGTCACCCACCCTCAGTGTAGAACAGAGAGGTCAGCCACCCCCAGTGTAGAACAGAGGGGTCACCCATCCCAGTGTGGAACAGAACGGTCACCCACCCACAGTATGGAAGAGATGGGTCACCCACCCCCAGTGTAGAACCGAGTGGTCACCCACCCCAGTGAAGAACAGAAGGGTCACCCACCTCAGTGTAGGACAGAAGGGATACCCACCCCCAGTGTAGAACAGAAGGGTCATCCACTCCAGTGTAGAACAGAAGGGTCACCCATTCCCAGTATGGAACAGAAGGGTCACCCACTCCAGTGTAGAACAGAAGGGTCACCCACTCCCAGTATGGAACAGAGGGGTCACCCACCCCCAGTGTAGAACCGAGTGGTCACCCACCCCAGTGAAGAACAGAAGGGTCACCCACCCCCAGTGTGGAGCAGAAGGGTCACCCACCCCCAGTGTGGAACAGAAGGGTCACCCAGCCCCAGTGTAGAACTGAGGCGTCACCCACCCCAGTGTGGAACAGAAGGGTCACCCACCCCCAGTGTAGAAAAGAGGGGTTACCCACCCCCAGTGTGGAACAGAAGCGTTACCAACCCCAGTGTGGAACAGAAGGGTCACCCGCCCCGAGTGTAGAACAGAGGGGTCACCCACCCCAGTGTGGAACAGAGTGGTCAGCCACCCTCAGTGTAGAACAGAAGGGTCACCCACCCCCAGTGTGGAAAAGAGGGTTCAGCCACCCCCAGTGTAGAACAGAGGGGGCACCCACCCCCTATGTAGAACAGAAGGGTCAGCCACCCCAGTGTAGGACAGAAGGGTTACCCACCCCCAATGTGGAACAGAAGGGTCACCCACCCACAGTGTGGAACAGAAGGGTCACCCACCCCAGTGTGGAACAGAAGGGTCACCCAACCCAGTGTGGAACAGAAGGGACACCCACCTCCAGTGTGTAACAGAGGGGTCACACACCCCAGTGTAGAACAGAAGGGTCACCCACCCCCAGTGTAGAACAGAGGGGTCACCAACCACAGAGAAGAACATAAGGGTCAACAACCCCAGTGTAGAACAGAAGGGTCACCCACCCCAGTGTGGAACTGAAGGGTCACCCACCCCAGTGGGGAACAGAAGGGTCTCCCACCCCCAGTGTGGAACAGAAGGGTCACCCACCCCAGTGTAGAACAAAAGGGTCACCCAACCCCAGTGTGGAACAGAGCTGTCACCCACCCCCAGTGTGGAAAAGAGGTGTCACCCACCCCCAGTGTAGAAGAGAAGGGTCACCCACCCCCAAGAAGAACAGACTGGTCACCCACCCCCAGTGTGGTACAGAAGGGTCACCCACCCCCAGTGTAGAACTGAATGGTCACCCACCCCAGTGTAGAACAGAGGGGTCACCCACCCCCAGTGTGGAACAGAGGGACCACTCGCCCCAGAGTAGAACAGAGGGGTCACCCACCCCAGTATAGAACAGAATGGACAGCCACCCCAGTGTTGAACAGACCGGTCTCCCACCCCCAGTGTAGAACAGAAGGGTCACCCACTCCAGTGTGGAACAGGGGGTTCACCCACCCCCAGTGTGGAACAGAAGGGTCACCCACCCCTAGTGTGGAACAGAGCTGTCACCCACCCCCAGTGTGGAACAGAGGGGACACCCACCCCCAGTGTAGAACAGAAGGGTCACCCACCCCCGAGAAGAACAGACTGGTCATCCACCCCCAGTGTGGTACAGAAGGGGCACCCACCCCCAGTGTGGACCAGAAGGGTCACCCATCCCCAGTGTAGAACTGAAGGGTCACCCACCAGAATGTAGAACAGAGGGGTCACCTACCCCAGTGTGGAACAGAAGTGTCACCCACCCCCAGTGTGGAACAGAAGCGTTACCAACCCCAGTGTGGAACAGAAGGGTCACCCACCCCAGTGTAGGACAGAAGTGTTACCCACCCCCAATGTGGAACAGAAGGGTCACGCACCCCCAGTGTGGAACAGAAGGGTCACCCACCCCAGTGTGGAACAGAAGGGTCACCCAACCCAGTGTGGAACAGAAGGGACACCCACCTCCAGTGTGTAACAGAGGGGTCACGCACCCCAGTGTAGAACAGAAGGGTCACCCACCCCCAGTGTAGAACAGAGGGGTCACCCACCACAGAGAAGAACATAAGGGTCAACAACCGCAGTGTAGAACAGAAGGGTCACCCACCCCAGTGTGGAACTGAAGGGTCACCCACCCCAGTGGGGAACAGAAGGGTCTCCCACCCCCAGTGTGGAACAGAAGGGTCACCCAACCCAGTGAAGAACAGAAGGGTCACCCACACCAGTGTAGAACAAAAGGGTCACCCAACCCCAGTGTGGAACAGAGCTGTCACCCACCCCCACTGTGGAAAAGAGGGGTCACCCACCCCCAGTGTAGAACAGAAGGGTCACCCACCCCCAAGAAGAACAGACTGGTCACCCACCCCCAGTGTGGTACAGAAGGGTCACCCACCCCCAGTGTAGAACTGAATGGTCACCCACCCCAGTGTAGAACAGAGGGGTCACCCACCCCCAGTGTGGAACAGAGGGACCACTCGCCCCAGAGTAGAACAGAGGGGTCACCCACCCCAGTATAGAACAGAATGGACAGCCACCCACAGTGTTGAACAGACCGGTCACCCACCCCCAGTGTAGAACAGAAGGGTCACCCACCCCAGTGTGGAACAGGGGGTTCACCCACCCCCAGTGTGGAACAGAAGGGTCACCCACCCCTAGTGTGGAACAGAGCTGTCACCCACCCCCAGTGTGGAACAGAGGGGACACCCACCCCCAGTGTAGAACAGAAGGGTCACCCACCCCCGAGAAGAACAGACTGGTCATCCACCCCCAGTGTGGTACAGAAGGGGCACCCACCCCCAGTGTGGACCAGAAGGGTCACCCATCCCCAGTGTAGAACTGAAGGGTCACCCACCAGAATGTAGAACAGAGGGGTCACCTACCCCAGTGTGGAACAGAAGTGTCACCCACCCCCAGTGTGGAACAGAAGCGTTACCAACCCCAGTGTGGAACAGAAGGGTCACCCACCCCAGTGTAGGACAGAAGTGTTACCCACCCCCAATGTGGAAAAGAAGGGTCACCCACCCCCAGTGTGGAACAGAAGGGTCACCCACCCCAGTGTGGAACAGAAGGGTCACCCAACCCAGTGTGGAACAGAAGGGACACCCACCTCCAGTGTGTAACAGAGGGGTCACGCACCCCAGTGTAGAACAGAAGGGTCACCCACCCCCAGTGTAGAACAGAGGGGTCACCCACCACAGAGAAGAACATAAGGGTCAACAACCCCAGTGTAGAACAGAAGGGTCACCCACCCCAGTGTGGAACTGAAGGGTCACCCACCCCAGTGGGGAACAGAAGGGTCTCCCACCCCCAGTGTGGAACAGAAGGGTCACCCAACACAGTGAAGAACAGAAGGGTCACCCACCCCAGTGTAGAACAAAAGGGTCACCCAACCCCAGTGTGGAACAGAGCTGTCACCCACCCCCACTGTGGAAAAGAGGGGTCACCCACCCCCAGTGTAGAACAGAAGGGTCACCCACCCCCAAGAAGAAAAGACTGGTCACCCACCCCCAGTGTGGTACAGAAGGGTCACCCACCCCCAGTGTAGAACAGAGGGGTCACCCACCCCCAGTGTGGAACAGAGGGACCACTCGCCCCAGAGTAGAACAGAGGGGTCACCCACCCCAGTATAGAACAGAATGGACAGCCACCCACAGTGTTGAACAGACCGGTCACCCACCCCCAGTGTAGAACAGAAGGGTCACCCACCCCAGTGTGGAACAGGGGGTTCACCCACCCCCAGTGTGGAAAAGAAGGGTCACCCACCCCTAGTGTGGAACAGAGCTGTCACCCACCCCCAGTGTGGAACAGAGGGGACACCCACCCCCAGTGTAGAACAGAAGGGTCACCCACCCCCGAGAAGAACAGACTGGTCACCCACCCCCAGTGTGGTACAGAAGGGGCACCCACCCCCAGTGTGGACCAGAAGGGTCACCCATCCCCAGTGTAAAACAGTAGGGTCACCCACCCCAATGTAAAACAGAGTGGTCACCCACCCCCAGTGTAGAACAGAAGGATCACCCACCCCAATGTGGAATAGAGGGGTCACCCACCCCAATGTAGAACAGAGGGGTCACCCACCCCCAGTGTAGAACAGAAGGATCACCCAACCCAATGTGAAATAGAGGGGTCACCCACTCCCAGTGAGGAACAGTGGGGTCACCCACCCCCAGTGTAGAACAGAAGGGGCACCCACCCCCAGTGTAGAACAGATGGGTCACCCACCCCCAGTGTAGAACAGAGTGGTCACCCACCCCCAGTGTAGAACGGAAGGGTCACCCACCCCAGTGTGGACCAGGATGGTTACCCACCCCGGTGTGGAACAGAGGGGTCAGCCACCCTCAGTGTAGAACAGAGAGGTCAGCCACCCCCAGTGTAGAACAGAGGGGTCACCCACCCCAGTGTGGAACAGAAGGGTCACCCACCCACAGTATGGAAGAGATGGGTCACCCACCCCCAGTGTAGAACAGAGTTGTCACCCACCCCAGTGTGGAACAGAAGGGTCACCCACCCACAGTATGGAAGAGATGGGTCACCCACCCCCAGTGTAGAACCCAGTGGTCACCCACCCCAGTGAAGAACAGAAGGGTCACCCACCGCCTATGTAGAACAGAAGGGTCACCCACCTCAGTGTAGGACAGAAGGGATACCCACCCCCAGTGTAGAACAGAGGGGTCACCCACCCCCAGTGTGGAACAGAGGGACCACTCGCCCCAGAGTAGAACAGAGGGGTCACCCACCCCAGTATAGAACAGAATGGACAGCCACCCACAGTGTTGAACAGACCGGTCACCCACCCCCAGTGTAGAACAGAAGGGTCACCCACCCCAGTGTGGAACAGGGGGTTCACCCACCCCCAGTGTGGAAAAGAAGGGTCACCCACCCCTAGTGTGGAACAGAGCTGTCACCCACCCCCAGTGTGGAACAGAGGGGGCACCCACCCCCAGTGTGGACCAGAAGGGTCACCCATCCCCAGTGTAAAACAGTAGGGTCACTCACCCCAATGTAAAACAGAGTGGTCACCCACCCCCAGTGTAGAACAGAAGGATCACCCACCCCAATGTGGAATAGAGGGGTCACCCACCCCAATGTAGAACAGAGGGGTCACCCACCCCCAGTGTAGAACAGAAGGATCACCCACCCCAATGTGAAATAGAGGGGTCACCCACTCCCAGTGAGGAACAGTGGGGTCACCCACCCTCAGTGTAGAACAGAAGGGTCACCCACCCCCAGTGTAGAACAGATGGGTCACCCACCCCCAGTGTAGAACAGAGTGGTCACCCACCCCCAGTGTAGAACGGAAGGGTCACCCACCCCAGTGTGGACCAGGATGGTTACCCACCCCGGTGTGGAACAGAGGGGTCAGCCACCCTCAGTGTAGAACAGAGAGGTCAGCCACCCCCAGTGTAGAACAGAGGGGTCACCCACCCCAGTGTGGAACAGAAGGGTCACCCACCCACAGTATGGAAGAGATGGGTCACCCACCCCCAGTGTAGAACAGAGTTGTCACCCACCCCAGTGTGGAACAGAAGGGTCACCCACCCACAGTATGGAAGAGATGGGTCACCCACCCCCAGTGTAGAACCCAGTGGTCACCCACCCCAGTGAAGAACAGAAGGGTCACCCACCGCCTATGTAGAACAGAAGGGTCACCCACCTCAGTGTAGGACAGAAGGGATACCCACCCCCAGTGTAGAACAGAGGGGTCACCCACCCCCAGTGTGGAACAGAGGGACCACTCGCCCCAGAGTAGAACAGAGGGGTCACCCACCCCAGTATAGAACAGAATGGACAGCCACCCACAGTGTTGAACAGACCGGTCACCCACCCCCAGTGTAGAACAGAAGGGTCACCCACCCCAGTGTGGAACAGGGGGTTCACCCACCCCCAGTGTGGAAAAGAAGGGTCACCCACCCCTAGTGTGGAACAGAGCTGTCACCCACCCCCAGTGTGGAACAGAGGGGACACCCACCCCCAGTGTAGAACAGAAGGGTCACCCACCCCCGAGAAGAACAGACTGGTCACCCACCCCCAGTGTGGTACAGAAGGGGCACCCACCCCCAGTGTGGACCAGAAGGGTCACCCACCCACAGTATGGAAGAGATGGGTCACCCACCCCCAGTGTAGAACCCAGTGGTCACCCACCCCAGTGAAGAACAGAAGGGTCACCCACCGCCTATGTAGAACAGAAGGGTCACCCACCTCAGTGTAGGACAGAAGGGATACCCACCCCCAGTGTAGAACAGAAGGGTCATCCACTCCAGTGTAGAACAGAAGGGTCACCCACTCCCAGTATGGAACAGAAGGGTCACCCACTCCAGTGTAGAACAGAAGGGTCACCCACTCCCAGTATGGAACAGAGGGGTCACCCACCCCCAGTGTAGAACCGAGTGGTCACGCACCCCAGTGAAGAACAGAAGGGTCACCCACCCCCAGTGTGGAAAAGAAGGGTCACCCACCCCTAGTGTGGAACAGAGCTGTCAACCACCCCCAGTGTGGAACAGAGGGGACACCCACCCCCAGTGTAGAACAGAAGGGTCACCCACCCCCGAGAAGAACAGACTGGTCACCCACCCCCAGTGTGGTACAGAAGGGGCACCCACCCCCAGTGTGGACCAGAAGGGTCACCCATCCCCAGTGTAAAACAGTAGGGTCACCCACCCCAATGTAAAACAGAGTGGTCACCCACCCCCAGTGTAGAACAGAAGGATCACCCACCCCAATGTGGAATAGAGGGGTCACCCACCCCAATGTAGAACAGAGGGGTCACCCACCCCCAGTGTAGAACAGAAGGATCACCCACCCCAATGTGAAATAGAGGGGTCACCCACTCCCAGTGAGGAACAGTGGGGTCACCCACCCCCAGTGTAGAACAGAAGGGTCACCCACCCCCAGTGTAGAACAGATGGGTCACCCACCCCCAGTGTAGAACAGAGTGGTCACCCACCCCCAGTGTAGAACGGAAGGGTCACCCACCCCAGTGTGGACCAGGATGGTTACCCACCCCGGTGTGGAACAGAGGGGTCAGCCACCCTCAGTGTAGAACAGAGAGGTCAGCCACCCCCAGTGTAGAACAGAGGGGTCACCCACCCCAGTGTGGAACAGAAGGGTCACCCACCCACAGTATGGAAGAGATGGGTCACCCACCCCCAGTGTAGAACAGAGTTGTCACCCACCCCAGTGTGGAACAGAAGGGTCACCCACCCACAGTATGGAAGAGATGGGTCACCCACCCCCAGTGTAGAACCCAGTGGTCACCCACCCCAGTGAAGAACAGAAGGGTCACCCACCGCCTATGTAGAACAGAAGGGTCACCCACCTCAGTGTAGGACAGAAGGGATACCCACCCCCAGTGTAGAACAGAAGGGTCATCCACTCCAGTGTAGAACAGAAGGGTCACCCACACCCAGTATGGAACAGAAGGGTCACCCACTCCAGTGTAGAACAGAAGGGTCACCCACTCCCAGTATGGAACAGAGGGGTCACCCACCCCCAGTGTAGAACCGAGTGGTCACGCACCCCAGTGAAGAACAGAAGGGTCACCCACCCCCAGTGTGGAGCAGAAGGGTCACCCACCCCCAGTGTGGAACAGAAGGGTCACCCAGCCCCAGTGTAGAACCGAGTGGTCACGCACCCCAGTGAAGAACAGAAGGGTCACCCACCCCCAGTGTGGAGCAGAAGGGTCACCCACCCCCAGTGAGGAACAGAAGGGTCACCCAGCCCCAGTGTAGAACTGAGGCGTCACCCACCCCAGTGTGGAACAGAAGGGTCACCCACCTCCAGTGTAGAAAAGAGGGGTTACCCACCCCCAGTGTAGAACAGTGGGGTCACCCACCCCAGTGTGGAACAGAAGTGTCACCCACTCCCAGTGTGGAACAGAAGGGTTACCCACCCCAGTGTGGAACAGAATGGTCACCCACCCCCAGTGTAGAACAGAGGGGTCACCCACCCCAGTGTGGAACAGAGGTGTCAGCCACCTTCAGTGTAGAACAGAAGAGTCACCCACCCCCAGTGTAGAACAGAAGGGTTACCCACCACAGTGTGGAACAGAAGGGGCACCCACCCCCAGTGAAGAACAGAAGGGTCAGGCACCCCCAGTGAAGAACAGAAGGATCACCCATCCCCAGTGGAGAACTGAAGGGTCACCCACCAGAATGTAGAACAGAGGGGTCACCCACCCCCAGTGTGGAACAGAAGTGTCACCCACCCCCAGTGTTGAACAGAAGCGTTACCAACCCCAGTGTGGAACAGAAGGGTCACCCGCCCCGATTGTAGAACAGAGGGGTCACCCACCCCAGTGTGGAACAGAGTGGTCAGCCACCCTCAGTGTAGAACAGAGGGGTCATCCACCCCCAGTGTGGAAAAGAGGGTTCAGCCACCCCCAGTGTAGAACAGAGGGGGCACCCACCCCCTATGTAGAACAGAAGGGTCACCCACCCCAGTGTAGGACAGAAGGGTTACCCACCCCTAATGTGGAACAGAAGGGTCACCCACCCCCAGTGTGGAACAGAAGGGTCACCCACCCCAGTGTGGAACAGAAGGGTCACCCAACCCAGTGTGGAACAGAAGGGACACCCACCTCCAGTGTGTAACAGAGGGGTCACCCACCACAGTGAAGAACATAAGGGTCAACAACCCCAGTGTAGAACAGAAGGGTCACCCACCCCAGTGTGGAACTGAATGGTCACCCACCCCAGTGGGGAACAGAAGGGTCTCCCACCCCCAGTGTGGAACAGAAGGGTCACCCAACCCAGTGAAGAACAGAGGGGTCACCCAACCCCAGTGTAGAACAGAAGGGTCACCCACCCCAGTGTAGAACAAAAGGGTCACCCAACCCCAGTGTGGAACAGAGCTGTCACCCACCCCCAGTGTGGAAAAGAGGGGTCACCCACCCACAGTGTAGAACAGAAGGGTCACCCACCCTCAAGAAGAACAGACTGGTCACCCACCCCCAGTGTGGTACTGAAGGGTCACTCACCCCCAGTGTAGAACTGAATGGTCACCCACCCCAGTGTAGAACAGAGGGGTCACCCACCCCCAGTGTGGAACAGAGGGACCAATCGCCCCAGAGTAGAACAGAGGGGTCACCCACCCCAGTATAGAACAGAATGGACAGCCACCCCCAGTGTTGAACAGACCGGTCACCCACCCCCAGTGTAGAACAGAAGGGTCACCCACCCCAGTGTGGAACAGGGGGTTCACCCACCCCCAGTGTGGAACAGAAGGGTCACCCACCCCTAGTGTGGAACAGAGCTGTCACCCACCCCCAGTGTGGAACAGAGGGGACACCCACCCCCAGTGTAGAACAGTGGGGTCACCAACCCAGTGTGGAACAGATGGGTCACCCACCCCCAGTGTGGAACAGTGGGGTCACCCACCCCAGTGTGGAACAGAGGGGTCACCAACCACAGTGCGGAACAGAAGGGGCACCCAACCCCAGTGAGGAACAGAAGGATCACCCACCCCAATGTAGAACAGAGGGGTCACCCACTCCCAGTGTGGAACAGAGGGGTCACCCACCCTCAGTGAAGAACAGACGGGTCACCCACCCCCAGTGTTGAACAGAAGTGTCACACACCCCCAGTGTAGAACAGAAGTATCACCCACCCCAGAGTTTATAAGAAGGGTCACCCACCCCCAGTGTAGAACAGAGGGGTCACCCACCCACAGTGTAGAACAGAAGGGTCACCCACCCCAGTGTGGAACAGAAGTGTCACCCACCCCCAGTGAAGAACAGACGGGTCACCCACCCCCAGTGTTGAACAGAAGGGTCACACACCCCCAGTGTAGAACAGAAGAATCACCCACCACCAGTGAAGAACAGAGGGGTCACCCACCCCCAGTGAAGAACAGAGGGGTCACCCACCCCAGTGTGGCACAGAAGTGTCACCCACCCCCAGTGTGGAACAGATGCGTTACCAACCCCAGTGTGGAACAGAAGGGTCACTCGCCCCGAGTGTAGAACAGAGGGGTCACCCAACCCAGTGTGGAACAGAGTGGTCAGCCACCCTCAGTGTAGAACAGAAGGGTCACCCACCCCCAGTGTAGAACAGAGGGGGCACCCACCCCCTATGTAGAACAGAAGGGTCACCCACCCCAGTGTAGGACAGAAGGGTTACCCACCCCCAATGTGGAACAGAAGGGTCACCCACCCCCAGTGTGGAACAGAAGGGTCAACCACCCCGGTGAAGAACAGAAGGGTCACCCACCCCAGTGACGAACAGAAGGGTCACCCAACCCAGTGTGGAACAGAAGGGACACCCACCTCCAGTGTGGAACAGAGGGGTCACGCACCCCAGTGTAGAACAGAAGGGTCACCCACCCCCAGTGTAGAACAGAGGGGTCACCCACCCCAGTGAGGAACATAAGGGTCAACAACCCCAGTGTAGAACAGAAGGGTCACCCACCCCAGTGTAGAACAAAAGGGTCACCCAACCCCAGTGTGGAACAGAGCTGTCACCCACCCCCAGTGTGGAAAAGAGGGGTCATCCACCCCCAGTGTAGAACAGAAGGGTCACCCACCCCCAAGAAGAACAGACTGGTCACCCACCCCCAGTGTGGTATAGAAGGGTCACCCACCCCCAGTGTAGAACTGAATGGTCACCCACCCCAGTGTAGAACAAAAGGGTCACCCAACCAAAGTGTGGAACAGAGCTGTCACCCACCCCCAGTGTGGAAAAGAGGGGTCATCCACCCCCAGTGTAGAACAGAAGGGTCACCCACCCCCAAGAAGAACAGACTGGTCACCCACCCCCAGTGTGGTATAGAAGGGTCACCCACCCCCAGTGTAGAACTGAATGGTCACCCACCCCAGTGTAGAACAAAAGGGTCACCCAACCCCAGTGTGGAACAGAGCTGTCACCCACCCCCAGTGTGGAAAAGAGGGGTCATCCACCCCCAGTGTAGAACAGAAGGGTCACCCACCCCCAAGAAGAACAGACTGGTCACCCACCCCCAGTGTGGTATAGAAGGGTCACCCACCCCCAGTGTAGAACTGAATGGTCACCCACCCCAGTGTAGAACAGAGGGGTCACCCACCCCCAGTGTGGAACAGAGGGACCAATCACCCCAGAGTAGAACAGAGGGGTCACCCACCCCAGTATAGAACAGAATGGACAGCCACCCCCAGTGTTGAACAGACCGGTCACCCACCCCCAGTGTAGAACAGAAGGGTCACCCACCCCAGTGTGGAACAGGGGGTTCACCCACCCCCAGTGTGGAACAGAAGGGTCACCCACCCCTAGTGTGGAACAGAGCTGTCACCCACCCCCAGTGTGGAACAGAGGGGACACCCACCCCCAGTGTAGAACAGTGGGGTCACCAACCCAGTGTGGAACAGATGGGTCACCCACCCCCAGTGTGGAACAGTGGGGTCACCCACCCCAGTGTGGAACAGAGGGGTCACCAACCACAGTGCGGAACAGAAGAGGCACCCAACCCCAGTGAGGAACAGAAGGATCACCCACCCCAATGTAGAACAGAGGGGTCACCCACTCCCAGTGTGGAACAGAGGGGTCACCCACCCTCAGTGAAGAACAGACGGGTCACCCACCCCCAGTGTTGAACAGAAGGGTCACCCACCCCCAGTGTGGAACAGAAGGGTCACCCACACCAGTGTGGAACAGAAGGGTCACCCAACCCAGTGTGTAACAGAGGGGTCACGCACCCCAGTGTAGAACAGAAGGGTCACCCACCCCCAGTGTAGAACAGAGGGGTCACCCACCACAGTGAAGAACATAAGGGTCAACAACCCCAGTGTAGAACAGAAGGGTCACCCACCCCAGTGTGGAACTGAAGGGTCACCCACCCCAGTGGGGAACAGAAGGGTCTCCCACCCCCAGTGTGGAACAGAAGGGTCACCCAACCCAGTGAAGAACAGAGGGGTCACCCAACCCCAGTGTAGAACAGAAGGGTCACCCACCCCAGTGTAGAACAAAAGGGTCACCCAACCCCAGTGTGGAACAGAGCTGTCACCCACCCCCAGTGTGGAAAAGAGGGGTCACCCACCCCCAGTGTAGAACAGAAGGGTCACCCACCCTCAAGAAGAACAGACTGGTCACCCACCCCCAGTGTGGTACTGAAGGGTCACCCACCCCAGTGTAGAACTGAATGGTCACCCACCCCAGTGTAGAACAGAGGGGTCACCCACCCCCAGTGTGGAACAGAGGGACCAATCGCCCCAGAGTAGAACAGAGGGGTCACCCACCCCAGTATAGAACAGAATGGACAGCCACCCCCAGTGTTGAACAGACCGGTCACCCACCCCCAGTGTAGAACAGAAGGGTCACCCACCCCAGTGTGGAACAGGGGGTTCACCCACCCCCAGTGTGGAACAGAAGGGTCACCCACCCCTAGTGTGGAACAGAGCTGTCACCCACCCCCAGTGTGGAACAGAGGGGACACCCACCCCCAGTGTAGGACAGAAGGGTTACCCACCCCCAATGTGGAACAGAAGGGTCACCCACCCCCAGTGTGGAACAGAAGGGTCAACCACCCCGGTGAAGAACAGAAGGGTCACCCACCCCAGTGACGAACAGAAGGGTCACCCAACCCAGTGTGGAACAGAAGGGACACCCACCTCCAGTGTGGAACAGAGGGGTCACGCACCCCAGTGTAGAACAGAAGGGTCACCCACCCCCAGTGTAGAACAGAGGGGTCACCCACCCCAGTGAGGAACATAAGGGTCAACAACCCCAGTGTAGAACAGAAGGGTCACCCACCCCAGTGTAGAACAAAAGGGTCACCCAACCCCAGTGTGGAACAGAGCTGTCACCCACCCCCAGTGTGGAAAAGAGGGGTCATCCACCCCCAGTGTAGAACAGAAGGGTCACCCACCCCCAAGAAGAACAGACTGGTCACCCACCCCCAGTGTGGTATAGAAGGGTCACCCACCCCCAGTGTAGAACTGAATGGTCACCCACCCCAGTGTAGAACAAAAGGGTCACCCAACCCCAGTGTGGAACAGAGCTGTCACCCACCCCCAGTGTGGAAAAGAGGGGTCATCCACCCCCAGTGTAGAACAGAAGGGTCACCCACCCCCAAGAAGAACAGACTGGTCACCCACCCCCAGTGTGGTATAGAAGGGTCACCCACCCCCAGTGTAGAACTGAATGGTCACCCACCCCAGTGTAGAACAAAAGGGTCACCCAACCCCAGTGTGGAACAGAGCTGTCACCCACCCCAGTGTAGAACAGAGGGGTCACCCACCCCCAGTGTTGAACAGAGGGACCACTCGCCCCAGAGTAGAACAGAGGGGTCACCCACCCCAGTATAGAACAGAATGGACAGCCACCCCCAGTGTTGAACAAACCGGTCACCCACCCCCAGTGTAGAACAGAAGGGTCACCCACCCCAGTGTGGAACAGGGGGTTCACCCACCCCCAGTGTGGAACAGAAGGGTCACCCACCCCTAGTGTGGAACAGAGCTGTCACCCACCCCCAGTGTGGAACAGAGGGGACACCCACCCCCAGTGTAGAACAGATGGGTCACCCACCCCCGAGATGAACAGACTGGTCACCCACCCCCAGTGTGGTACAGAAGGGTCACCCACCCCAATGTGGAACAGAAGGGTTACCCATCCCCAGTGTAGAACTGAAGGGTCACCCACCAGAATGTAGAACAGAGGGGTCACCTACCCCAGTGTGGAACAGAAGTGTCACCCACCCCCAGTGTGGAACAGAAGCGTTACCAACCCCAGTGTGGAACAGAAGGGTCACCCACCCCAGTGTAGGACAGAAGTGTTACCCACCCCCAATGTGGAAAAGAAGGGTCACCCACCCCCAGTGTGGAACAGAAGGGTCACCCACCCCAGTGTGGAACAGAAGGGTCACCCAACCCAGTGTGGAACAGAAGGGACACCCACCTCCAGTGTGTAACAGAGGGGTCACGCACCCCAGTGTAGAACAGAAGGGTCACCCACCCCCAGTGTAGAACAGAGGGGTCACCCACCACAGAGAAGAACATAAGGGTCAACAACCCCAGTGTAGAACAGAAGGGTCACCCACCCCAGTGTGGAACTGAAGGGTCACCCACCCCAGTGGGGAACAGAAGGGTCTCCCACCCCCAGTGTGGAACAGAAGGGTCACCCAACACAGTGAAGAACAGAAGGGTCACCCACCCCAGTGTAGAACAAAAGGGTCACCCAACCCCAGTGTGGAACAGAGCTGTCACCCACCCCCACTGTGGAAAAGAGGGGTCACCCACCCCCAGTGTAGAACAGAAGGGTCACCCACCCCCAAGAAGAAAAGACTGGTCACCCACCCCCAGTGTGGTACAGAAGGGTCACCCACCCCCAGTGTAGAACAGAGGGGTCACCCACCCCCAGTGTGGAACAGAGGGACCACTCGCCCCAGAGTAGAACAGAGGGGTCACCCACCCCAGTATAGAACAGAATGGACAGCCACCCACAGTGTTGAACAGACCGGTCACCCACCCCCAGTGTAGAACAGAAGGGTCACCCACCCCAGTGTGGAACAGGGGGTTCACCCACCCCCAGTGTGGAAAAGAAGGGTCATCCACCCCTAGTGTGGAACAGAGCTGTCACCCACCCCCAGTGTGGAACAGAGGGGACACCCACCCCCAGTGTAGAACAGAAGGGTCACCCACCCCCGAGAAGAACAGACTGGTCACCCACCCCCAGTGTGGTACAGAAGGGGCACCCACCCCCAGTGTGGACCAGAAGGGTCACCCATCCCCAGTGTAAAACAGTAGGGTCACCCACCCCAATGTAAAACAGAGTGGTCACCCACCCCCAGTGTAGAACAGAAGGATCACCCACCCCAATGTGGAATAGAGGGGTCACCCACCCCAATGTAGAACAGAGGGGTCACCCACCCCCAGTGTAGAACAGAAGGATCACCCAACCCAATGTGAAATAGAGGGGTCACCCACTCCCAGTGAGGAACAGTGGGGTCACCCACCCCCAGTGTAGAACAGAAGGGGCACCCACCCCCAGTGTAGAACAGATGGGTCACCCACCCCCAGTGTAGAACAGAGTGGTCACCCACCCCCAGTGTAGAACGGAAGGGTCACCCACCCCAGTGTGGACCAGGATGGTTACCCACCCCGGTGTGGAACAGAGGGGTCAGCCACCCTCAGTGTAGAACAGAGAGGTCAGCCACCCCCAGTGTAGAACAGAGGGGTCACCCACCCCAGTGTGGAACAGAAGGGTCACCCACCCACAGTATGGAAGAGATGGGTCACCCACCCCCAGTGTAGAACAGAGTTGTCACCCACCCCAGTGTGGAACAGAAGGGTCACCCACCCACAGTATGGAAGAGATGGGTCACCCACCCCCAGTGTAGAACCCAGTGGTCACCCACCCCAGTGAAGAACAGAAGGGTCACCCACCGCCTATGTAGAACAGAAGGGTCACCCACCTCAGTGTAGGACAGAAGGGATACCCACCCCCAGTGTAGAACAGAGGGGTCACCCACCCCCAGTGTGGAACAGAGGGACCACTCGCCCCAGAGTAGAACAGAGGGGTCACCCACCCCAGTATAGAACAGAATGGACAGCCACCCACAGTGTTGAACAGACCGGTCACCCACCCCCAGTGTAGAACAGAAGGGTCACCCACCCCAGTGTGGAACAGGGGGTTCACCCACCCCCAGTGTGGAAAAGAAGGGTCACCCACCCCTAGTGTGGAACAGAGCTGTCACCCACCCCCAGTGTGGAACAGAGGGGGCACCCACCCCCAGTGTGGACCAGAAGGGTCACCCATCCCCAGTGTAAAACAGTAGGGTCACTCACCCCAATGTAAAACAGAGTGGTCACCCACCCCCAGTGTAGAACAGAAGGATCACCCACCCCAATGTGGAATAGAGGGGTCACCCACCCCAATGTAGAACAGAGGGGTCACCCACCCCCAGTGTAGAACAGAAGGATCACCCACCCCAATGTGAAATAGAGGGGTCACCCACTCCCAGTGAGGAACAGTGGGGTCACCCACCCTCAGTGTAGAACAGAAGGGTCACCCACCCCCAGTGTAGAACAGATGGGTCACCCACCCCCAGTGTAGAACAGAGTGGTCACCCACCCCCAGTGTAGAACGGAAGGGTCACCCACCCCAGTGTGGACCAGGATGGTTACCCACCCCGGTGTGGAACAGAGGGGTCAGCCACCCTCAGTGTAGAACAGAGAGGTCAGCCACCCCCAGTGTAGAACAGAGGGGTCACCCACCCCAGTGTGGAACAGAAGGGTCACCCACCCACAGTATGGAAGAGATGGGTCACCCACCCCCAGTGTAGAACAGAGTTGTCACCCACCCCAGTGTGGAACAGAAGGGTCACCCACCCACAGTATGGAAGAGATGGGTCACCCACCCCCAGTGTAGAACCCAGTGGTCACCCACCCCAGTGAAGAACAGAAGGGTCACCCACCGCCTATGTAGAACAGAAGGGTCACCCACCTCAGTGTAGGACAGAAGGGATACCCACCCCCAGTGTAGAACAGAGGGGTCACCCACCCCCAGTGTGGAACAGAGGGACCACTCGCCCCAGAGTAGAACAGAGGGGTCACCCACCCCAGTATAGAACAGAATGGACAGCCACCCACAGTGTTGAACAGACCGGTCACCCACCCCCAGTGTAGAACAGAAGGGTCACCCACCCCAGTGTGGAACAGGGGGTTCACCCACCCCCAGTGTGGAAAAGAAGGGTCACCCACCCCTAGTGTGGAACAGAGCTGTCACCCACCCCCAGTGTGGAACAGAGGGGACACCCACCCCCAGTGTAGAACAGAAGGGTCACCCACCCCCGAGAAGAACAGACTGGTCACCCACCCCCAGTGTGGTACAGAAGGGGCACCCACCCCCAGTGTGGACCAGAAGGGTCACCCACCCACAGTATGGAAGAGATGGGTCACCCACCCCCAGTGTAGAACCCAGTGGTCACCCACCCCAGTGAAGAACAGAAGGGTCACCCACCGCCTATGTAGAACAGAAGGGTCACCCACCTCAGTGTAGGACAGAAGGGATACCCACCCCCAGTGTAGAACAGAAGGGTCATCCACTCCAGTGTAGAACAGAAGGGTCACCCACTCCCAGTATGGAACAGAAGGGTCACCCACTCCAGTGTAGAACAGAAGGGTCACCCACTCCCAGTATGGAACAGAGGGGTCACCCACCCCCAGTGTAGAACCGAGTGGTCACGCACCCCAGTGAAGAACAGAAGGGTCACCCACCCCCAGTGTGGAAAAGAAGGGTCACCCACCCCTAGTGTGGAACAGAGGGGACACCCACCCCCAGTGTAGAACAGAAGGGTCACCCACCCCCGAGAAGAACAGACTGGTCACCCACCCCCAGTGTGGTACAGAAGGGGCACCCACCCCCAGTGTGGACCAGAAGGGTCACCCATCCCCAGTGTAAAACAGTAGGGTCACCCACCCCAATGTAAAACAGAGTGGTCACCCACCCCCAGTGTAGAACAGAAGGATCACCCACCCCAATGTGGAATAGAGGGGTCACCCACCCCAATGTAGAACAGAGGGGTCACCCACCCCCAGTGTAGAACAGAAGGATCACCCACCCCAATGTGAAATAGAGGGGTCACCCACTCCCAGTGAGGAACAGTGGGGTCACCCACCCCCAGTGTAGAACAGAAGGGTCACCCACCCCCAGTGTAGAACAGATGGGTCACCCACCCCCAGTGTAGAACAGAGTGGTCACCCACCCCCAGTGTAGAACGGAAGGGTCACCCACCCCAGTGTGGACCAGGATGGTTACCCACCCCGGTGTGGAACAGAGGGGTCAGCCACCCTCAGTGTAGAACAGAGAGGTCAGCCACCCCCAGTGTAGAACAGAGGGGTCACCCACCCCCAGTGTGGAACAGAAGGGTCACCCACCCACAGTATGGAAGAGATGGGTCACCCACCCCCAGTGTAGAACAGAGTTGTCACCCACCCCAGTGTGGAACAGAAGGGTCACCCACCCACAGTATGGAAGAGATGGGTCACCCACCCCCAGTGTAGAACCCAGTGGTCACCCACCCCAGTGAAGAACAGAAGGGTCACCCACCGCCTATGTAGACAGAAGGGTCACCCACCTCAGTGTAGGACAGAAGGGATACCCACCCCCAGTGTAGAACAGAAGGGTCATCCACTCCAGTGTAGAACAGAAGGGTCACCCACACCCAGTATGGAACAGAAGGGTCACCCACTCCAGTGTAGAACAGAAGGGTCACCCACTCCCAGTATGGAACAGAGGGGTCACCCACCCCCAGTGTAGAACCGAGTGGTCACGCACCCCAGTGAAGAACAGAAGGGTCACCCACCCCCAGTGTGGAGCAGAAGGGTCACCCACCCCCAGTGTGGAACAGAAGGGTCACCCAGCCCCAGTGTAGAACCGAGTGGTCACGCACCCCAGTGAAGAACAGAAGGGTCACCCACCCCCAGTGTGGAGCAGAAGGGTCACCCACCCCCAGTGAGGAACAGAAGGGTCACCCAGCCCCAGTGTAGAACTGAGGCGTCACCCACCCCAGTGTGGAACAGAAGGGTCACCCACCTCCAGTGTAGAAAAGAGGGGTTACCCACCCCCAGTGTAGAACAGTGGGGTCACCCACCCCAGTGTGGAACAGAAGTGTCACCCACTCCCAGTGTGGAACAGAAGGGTTACCCACCCCAGTGTGGAACAGAATGGTCACCCACCCCCAGTGTAGAACAGAGGGGTCACCCACCCCAGTGTGGAACAGAGGTGTCAGCCACCTTCAGTGTAGAACAGAAGAGTCACCCACCCCCAGTGTAGAACAGAAGGGTTACCCACCACAGTGTGGAACAGAAGGGGCACCCACCCCCAGTGAAGAACAGAAGGGTCAGGCACCCCCAGTGAAGAACAGAAGGATCACCCATCCCCAGTGGAGAACTGAAGGGTCACCCACCAGAATGTAGAACAGAGGGGTCACCCACCCCCAGTGTGGAACAGAAGTGTCACCCACCCCCAGTGTTGAACAGAAGCGTTACCAACCCCAGTGTGGAACAGAAGGGTCACCCGCCCCGATTGTAGAACAGAGGGGTCACCCACCCCAGTGTGGAACAGAGTGGTCAGCCACCCTCAGTGTAGAACAGAGGGGTCATCCACCCCCAGTGTGGAAAAGAGGGTTCAGCCACCCCCAGTGTAGAACAGAGGGGGCACCCACCCCCTATGTAGAACAGAAGGGTCACCCACCCCAGTGTAGGACAGAAGGGTTACCCACCCCTAATGTGGAACAGAAGGGTCACCCACCCCCAGTGTGGAACAGAAGGGTCACCCACCCCAGTGTGGAACAGAAGGGTCACCCAACCCAGTGTGGAACAGAAGGGACACCCACCTCCAGTGTGTAACAGAGGGGTCACCCACCACAGTGAAGAACATAAGGGTCAACAACCCCAGTGTAGAACAGAAGGGTCACCCACCCCAGTGTGGAACTGAATGGTCACCCACCCCAGTGGGGAACAGAAGGGTCTCCCACCCCCAGTGTGGAACAGAAGGGTCACCCAACCCAGTGAAGAACAGAGGGGTCACCCAACCCCAGTGTAGAACAGAAGGGTCACCCACCCCAGTGTAGAACAAAAGGGTCACCCAACCCCAGTGTGGAACAGAGCTGTCACCCACCCCCAGTGTGGAAAAGAGGGGTCACCCACCCACAGTGTAGAACAGAAGGGTCACCCACCCTCAAGAAGAACAGACTGGTCACCCACCCCCAGTGTGGTACTGAAGGGTCACTCACCCCCAGTGTAGAACTGAATGGTCACCCACCCCAGTGTAGAACAGAGGGGTCACCCACCCCCAGTGTGGAACAGAGGGACCAATCGCCCCAGAGTAGAACAGAGGGGTCACCCACCCCAGTATAGAACAGAATGGACAGCCACCCCCAGTGTTGAACAGACCGGTCACCCACCCCCAGTGTAGAACAGAAGGGTCACCCACCCCAGTGTGGAACAGGGGGTTCACCCACCCCCAGTGTGGAACAGAAGGGTCACCCACCCCTAGTGTGGAACAGAGCTGTCACCCACCCCCAGTGTGGAACAGAGGGGACACCCACCCCCAGTGTAGAACAGTGGGGTCACCAACCCAGTGTGGAACAGATGGGTCACCCACCCCCAGTGTGGAACAGTGGGGTCACCCACCCCAGTGTGGAACAGAGGGGTCACCAACCACAGTGCGGAACAGAAGGGGCACCCAACCCCAGTGAGGAACAGAAGGATCACCCACCCCAATGTAGAACAGAGGGGTCACCCACTCCCAGTGTGGAACAGAGGGGTCACCCACCCTCAGTGAAGAACAGACGGGTCACCCACCCCCAGTGTTGAACAGAAGGGTCACACACCCCCAGTGTAGAACAGAAGTATCACCCACCCCAGAGTTTATAAGAAGGGTCACCCACCCCCAGTGTAGAACAGAGGGGTCACCCACCCACAGTGTAGAACAGAAGGGTCACCCACCCCAGTGTGGAACAGAAGTGTCACCCACCCCCAGTGAAGAACAGACGGGTCACCCACCCCCAGTGTTGAACAGAAGGGTCACACACCCCCAGTGTAGAACAGAAGAATCACCCACCACCAGTGAAGAACAGAGGGGTCACCCACCCCCAGTGAAGAACAGAGGGGTCACCCACCCCAGTGTGGCACAGAAGTGTCACCCACCCCCAGTGTGGAACAGATGCGTTACCAACCCCAGTGTGGAACAGAAGGGTCACTCGCCCCGAGTGTAGAACAGAGGGGTCACCCAACCCAGTGTGGAACAGAGTGGTCAGCCACCCTCAGTGTAGAACAGAAGGGTCACCCACCCCCAGTGTAGAACAGAGGGGGCACCCACCCCCTATGTAGAACAGAAGGGTCACCCACCCCAGTGTAGGACAGAAGGGTTACCCACCCCCAATGTGGAACAGAAGGGTCACCCACCCCCAGTGTGGAACAGAAGGGTCAACCACCCCGGTGAAGAACAGAAGGGTCACCCACCCCAGTGACGAACAGAAGGGTCACCCAACCCAGTGTGGAACAGAAGGGACACCCACCTCCAGTGTGGAACAGAGGGGTCACGCACCCCAGTGTAGAACAGAAGGGTCACCCACCCCCAGTGTAGAACAGAGGGGTCACCCACCCCAGTGAGGAACATAAGGGTCAACAACCCCAGTGTAGAACAGAAGGGTCACCCACCCCAGTGTAGAACAAAAGGGTCACCCAACCCCAGTGTGGAACAGAGCTGTCACCCACCCCCAGTGTGGAAAAGAGGGGTCATCCACCCCCAGTGTAGAACAGAAGGGTCACCCACCCCCAAGAAGAACAGACTGGTCACCCACCCCCAGTGTGGTATAGAAGGGTCACCCACCCCCAGTGTAGAACTGAATGGTCACCCACCCCAGTGTAGAACAAAAGGGTCACCCAACCAAAGTGTGGAACAGAGCTGTCACCCACCCCCAGTGTGGAAAAGAGGGGTCATCCACCCCCAGTGTAGAACAGAAGGGTCACCCACCCCCAAGAAGAACAGACTGGTCACCCACCCCCAGTGTGGTATAGAAGGGTCACCCACCCCCAGTGTAGAACTGAATGGTCACCCACCCCAGTGTAGAACAAAAGGGTCACCCAACCCCAGTGTGGAACAGAGCTGTCACCCACCCCCAGTGTGGAAAAGAGGGGTCATCCACCCCCAGTGTAGAACAGAAGGGTCACCCACCCCCAAGAAGAACAGACTGGTCACCCACCCCCAGTGTGGTATAGAAGGGTCACCCACCCCCAGTGTAGAACTGAATGGTCACCCACCCCAGTGTAGAACAGAGGGGTCACCCACCCCCAGTGTGGAACAGAGGGACCAATCACCCCAGAGTAGAACAGAGGGGTCACCCACCCCAGTATAGAACAGAATGGACAGCCACCCCCAGTGTTGAACAGACCGGTCACCCACCCCCAGTGTAGAACAGAAGGGTCACCCACCCCAGTGTGGAACAGGGGGTTCACCCACCCCCAGTGTGGAACAGAAGGGTCACCCACCCCTAGTGTGGAACAGAGCTGTCACCCACCCCCAGTGTGGAACAGAGGGGACACCCACCCCCAGTGTAGAACAGTGGGGTCACCAACCCAGTGTGGAACAGATGGGTCACCCACCCCCAGTGTGGAACAGTGGGGTCACCCACCCCAGTGTGGAACAGAGGGGTCACCAACCACAGTGCGGAACAGAAGAGGCACCCAACCCCAGTGAGGAACAGAAGGATCACCCACCCCAATGTAGAACAGAGGGGTCACCCACTCCCAGTGTGGAACAGAGGGGTCACCCACCCTCAGTGAAGAACAGACGGGTCACCCACCCCCAGTGTTGAACAGAAGGGTCACCCACCCCCAGTGTGGAACAGAAGGGTCACCCACACCAGTGTGGAACAGAAGGGTCACCCAACCCAGTGTGTAACAGAGGGGTCACGCACCCCAGTGTAGAACAGAAGGGTCACCCACCCCCAGTGTAGAACAGAGGGGTCACCCACCACAGTGAAGAACATAAGGGTCAACAACCCCAGTGTAGAACAGAAGGGTCACCCACCCCAGTGTGGAACTGAAGGGTCACCCACCCCAGTGGGGAACAGAAGGGTCTCCCACCCCCAGTGTGGAACAGAAGGGTCACCCAACCCAGTGAAGAACAGAGGGGTCACCCAACCCCAGTGTAGAACAGAAGGGTCACCCACCCCAGTGTAGAACAAAAGGGTCACCCAACCCCAGTGTGGAACAGAGCTGTCACCCACCCCCAGTGTGGAAAAGAGGGGTCACCCACCCCCAGTGTAGAACAGAAGGGTCATCCACCCTCAAGAAGAACAGACTGGTCACCCACCCCCAGTGTGGTACTGAAGGGTCACCCACCCCAGTGTAGAACTGAATGGTCACCCACCCCAGTGTAGAACAGAGGGGTCACCCACCCCCAGTGTGGAACAGAGGGACCAATCGCCCCAGAGTAGAACAGAGGGGTCACCCACCCCAGTATAGAACAGAATGGACAGCCACCCCCAGTGTTGAACAGACCGGTCACCCACCCCCAGTGTAGAACAGAAGGGTCACCCACCCCAGTGTGGAACAGGGGGTTCACCCACCCCCAGTGTGGAACAGAAGGGTCACCCACCCCTAGTGTGGAACAGAGCTGTCACCCACCCCCAGTGTGGAACAGAGGGGACACCCACCCCCAGTGTAGAACAGTGGGGTCACCAACCCAGTGTGGAACAGATGGGTCACCCACCCCCAGTGTGGAACAGTGGGGTCACCCACCCCAGTGTGGAACAGAGGGGTCACCAACCACAGTGCGGAACAGAAGGGGCACCCACCCCCAGTGAGGAACAGAAGGATCACCCACCCCAATGTAGAACAGAGGGGTCACCCACTCCCAGTGTGGAACAGAGGGGTCACCCACCCTCAGTGAAGAACAGACGCGTCACCCACCCCCAGTGAAGAACAGAAGAATCACCCACCCCAGAGTTTATAAGAAGGGTCACCCACCCCCAGTGTAGAACAGAGGGGTCACCCACCCCCAGTGTAGAACAGAAGGGTCACCCACCCCAGTGTGGAACAGAAGTGTCACCCACCCCCAGTGAAGAACAGACGGGTCACCCACCCCCAGTGTTGAACAGAAGGGTCACACACCCCCAGTGTAGAAGAGAAGAATCACCCACCACCAGTGAAGAACAGAGGGGTCACCCACCCCCAGTGAAGAACAGAGGGGTCACCCACCCCAGTGTGGCACAGAAGTGTCACCCACCCCCAGTGTGGAACAGATGCGTTACCAACCCCAGTGTGGAACAGAAGGGTCACTCGCCCCGAGTGTAGAACAGAGGGGTCACCCAACCCAGTGTGGAACAGAGTGGTCAGCCACCCTCAGTGTAGAACAGAAGGGTCACCCACCCCCAGTGTAGAACAGAGGGGGCACCCACCCCCTATGTAGAACAGAAGGGTCACCCACCCCAGTGTAGGACAGAAGGGTTACCCACCCCCAATGTGGAACAGAAGGGTCACCCACTCCCAGTGTGGAACAGAAGGGTCAACCACCCCGGTGAAGAACAGAAGGGTCACCCACCCCAGTGACGAACAGAAGGGTCACCCAACCCAGTGTGGAACAGAAGGGACACCCACCTCCAGTGTGGAACAGAGGGGTCACGCACCCCAGTGTAGAACAGAAGGGTCACCCACCCCCAGTGTAGAACAGAGGGGTCACCCACCCCAGTGAGGAACATAAGGGTCAACAACCCCAGTGTAGAACAGAAGGGTCACCCACCCCAGTGTAGAACAAAAGGGTCACCCAACCCCAGTGTGGAACAGAGCTGTCACCCACCCCCAGTGTTGAAAAGAGGGGTCATCCACCCCCAGTGTAGAACAGAAGGGTCACCCACCCCCAAGAAGAACAGACTGGTCACCCACCCCCAGTGTGGTATAGAAGGGTCACCCACCCCCAGTGTAGAACTGAATGGTCACCCACCCCAGTGTAGAACAAAAGGGTCACCCAACCCCAGTGTGGAACAGAGCTGTCACCCACCCCCAGTGTGGAAAAGAGGGGTCATCCACCCCCAGTGTAGAACAGAAGGGTCACCCACCCCCAAGAAGAAAAGACTGGTCACCCACCCCCAGTGTGGTATAGAAGGGTCACCCACCCCCAGTGTAGAACTGAATGGTCACCCACCCCAGTGTAGAACAGAGGGGTCACCCACCCCCAGTGTGGAACAGAGGGACCAATCACCCCAGAGTAGAACAGAGGGGTCACCCACCCCAGTATAGAACAGAATGGACAGCCACCCCCAGTGTTGAACAGACCGGTCACCCACCCCCAGTGTAGAACAGAAGGGTCACCCACCCCAGTGTGGAACAGGGGGTTCACCCACCCCCAGTGTGGAACAGAAGGGTCACCCACCCCTAGTGTAGAACAGAGGGGTCACCCACCCCAGTGAGGAACATAAGGGTCAACAACCCCAGTGTAGAACAGAAGGGTCACCCACCCCAGTGTAGAACAAAAGGGTCACCCAACCCCAGTGTGGAACAGAGCTGTCACCCACCCCCAGTGAGGAAAAGAGGGGTCATCCACCCCCAGTGTAGAACAGAAGGGTCACCCACCCCCAAGAAGAACAGACTGGTCACCCACCCCCAGTGTGGTATAGAAGGGTCACCCACCCCCAGTGTAGAACTGAATGGTCACCCACCCCAGTGTAGAACAAAAGGGTCACCCAACCAAAGTGTGGAACAGAGCTGTCACCCACCCCCAGTGTGGAAAAGAGGGGTCATCCACCCCCAGTGTAGAACAGAAGGGTCACCCACCCCCAAGAAGAACAGACTGGTCACCCACCCCCAGTGTGGTATAGAAGGGTCACCCACCCCCAGTGTAGAACTGAATGGTCACCCACCCCAGTGTAGAACAAAAGGGTCACCCAACCCCAGTGTGGAACAGAGCTGTCACCCACCCCCAGTGTGGAAAAGAGGGGTCATCCACCCCCAGTGTAGAACAGAAGGGTCACCCACCCCCAAGAAGAACAGACTGGTCACCCACCCCCAGTGTGGTATAGAAGGGTCACCCACCCCCAGTGTAGAACTGAATGGTCACCCACCCCAGTGTAGAACAGAGGGGTCACCCACCCCCAGTGTGGAACAGAGGGACCAATCACCCCAGAGTAGAACAGAGGGGTCACCCACCCCAGTATAGAACAGAATGGACAGCCACCCCCAGTGTTGAACAGACCGGTCACCCACCCCCAGTGTAGAACAGAAGGGTCACCCACCCCAGTGTGGAACAGGGGGTTCACCCACCCCCAGTGTGGAACAGAAGGGTCACCCACCCCTAGTGTGGAACAGAGCTGTCACCCACCCCCAGTGTGGAACAGAGGGGACACCCACCCCCAGTGTAGAACAGAAGGGTCACCCACCCCCGAGAAGAACAGACTGGTCACCCACCCCCAGTGTGGTACAGAAGGGTCACCCACCCCAATGTGGAACAGAAGGGTTACCCACCCCCAGTGTAGAACAGAGGGGTCACCCACCCCCAGTGAAGAACAGTGGGGTCACCCACTCCAGTGTAGAACAGAAGGGTCACCCACCTCAGTATGGAACAGAAGGGTCACCCAATCCCAGTGTAGAACAGAGGGGTCATCCACCCCCAGTGTAGAACAGTGGGGTCACCAACACAGTGTGGAACAGAAGGGTCACCCACCCCCAGTGAAGAACAGAAGTGTCAGCCACCACCAGTGAAGAACAGAAGGGTCACCCAACCCAGTGTGGAACACAGGGGTCACCCAACCCAGTGTGGAACAGAGGTGTCACCCTCCCCCCGTGCGGAACAGAAGGGTCACCCACCCCCTGTGTGTAACTGAGGAGTCCCCCACCCCTAATGAAGAACAGAAGGGGCACCCACCCCCAGTGTGGACCAGAAGGGTCACCCATCCCCAGTGTAAAACAGTAGGGTCACCCACCCCAATGTAAAACAGAGTGGTCACCCACCCCCAGTGTAGAACAGAAGGATCACCCACCCCAATGTGGAATAGAGGGGTCACCCACTCCCAGTGAGGAACAGTGGGGTCACCCACCCCCAGTGTAGAACAGAAGGGTCACCCACCCCCAGTGTAGAACAGACGGGTCACCCACCCCCAGTGTAGAACAGAGGGGTCACCCACCCACGGTATGGAAGAGATGGGTCACCCACCCTCAGTGTAGAACAGAGAGGTCAGCCACCCCCAGTGCAGAACAGAGGGGTCACCCACCCCAGTGTGGAACAGAAGGGTCACCCACCCACAGTATGGAAGAGATGGGTCACCCACCCCCAGTGTAGAACAGAAGGGTCACCCACCCCCAGTGTAGAACAGACGGGTCACCCACCCCCAGTGTAGAACAGAGGGGTCAGCCACCCACAGTATGGAAGAGATGGGTAACCCACCCTCAGTGTAGAACAGAGAGGTCAGCCACCCCCAGTGTAGAACAGAGGGGTCACCCACCCCAGTGTGGAACAGAACGGTCACCCACCCACAGTATGGAAGAGATGGGTCACCCACCCCCAGTGTAGAACCGAGTGGTCACCCACCCCAGTGAAGAGCAGAAGGGTCACCCACCTCAGTGTAGGACAGAAGGGATACCCACCCCCAGTGTAGAACAGAAGGGTCATCCACTCCAGTGTAGAACAGAAGGGTCACCCATTCCCAGTATGGAACAGAAGGGTCACCCACTCCAGTGTAGAACAGAAGGGTCACCCACTCCCAGTATGGAACAGAGGGGTCACCCACCCCCAGTGTAGAACCGAGTGGTCACCCACCCCAGTGAAGAACAGAAGGGTCACCCACCCCCAGTGTGGAGCAGAAGGGTCACCCACCCCCAGTGTGGAACAGAAGGGTCACCCAGCCCCAGTGTAGAACTGAGGCGTCACCCACCCCAGTGTGGAACAGAAGGGTCACCCACCCCCAGTGTAGAAAAGAGGGGTTACCCACCCCCAGTGTAGAACAGTGGGATCACCCACCCCAGTGTGGAACAGAAGTGTCACCCACTCCCAGTGTGGAACAGAAGGGTTACCCACCCCAGTGTGGAACAGAATGGTCACCCACCCCCAGTGTAGAACAGAGGGGTCACCCACCCCAGTGTGGAACAGAGGTGTCAGCCACCTTCAGTGTAGAACAGAAGAGTCACCCACCCCCAGTGTAGAACAGAGAGGTCATCCACCCCCAGTGTAGAACAGAAGGGTTACCCACCACAGTGTGGAACAGAAGGGGCACCCACCCCCAGTGAGGAACAGAAGGGTCAGGCACCCCCAGTGAAGAACAGAAGGGTCACCCATCCCCAGTGTAGAACTGAAGGGTCACCCACCAGAATGTAGAACAGAGGGGTCACCTACCCCAGTGTGGAACAGAAGTGTCACCCACCCCCAGTGTGGAACAGAAGCGTTACCAACCCCAGTGTGGAACAGAAGGGTCACCCGCCCCAAGTGTAGAACAGAGGGGTCACCCACCCCAGTGTGGAACAGAGTGGTCAGCCACCCTCAGTGTAGAACAGAAGGGTCACCCACCCCCAGTGTGGAAAAGAGGGTTCAGCCACCCCCAGTGTAGAACAGAGGGGGCACCCACCCCCTATGTAGAACAGAAGGGTCACCCACCCCAGTGTAGGACAGAAGGGTTACCCACCCCCAATGTGGAACAGAAGGGTCACCCACCCACAGTGTGGAACAGAAGGGTCACCCACCCCAGTGTGGAACAGAAGGATCACCCAACCCAGTGTGGAACAGAAGGGACACCCACCTCCAGTGTGTAACAGAGGGGTCACGCACCCCAGTGTAGAACAGAAGGGTCACCCACCCCCAGTGTAGAACAGAGGGGTCACCCACCACAGAGAAGAACATAAGGGTCAACAACCCCAGTGTAGAACAGAAGGGTCACCCACCCCAGTGTGGAACTGAAGGGTCACCCACCCCAGTGGGGAACAGAAGGGTCTCCCACCCCCAGTGTGGAACAGAAGGGTCACCCAACCCAGTGAAGAACAGAAGGGTCACCCACCCCAGTGTAGAACAAAAGGGTCACCCAACCCCAGTCTGGAACAGAGCTGTCACCCACCCCCAGTGTGGAAAAGAGGTGTCACCCACCCCCAGTGTAGAAGAGAAGGGTCACCCACCCCCAAGAAGAACAGACTGGTCACCCACCCCCAGTGTGGTACAGAAGGGTCACCCACCCCCAGTGTAGAACTGAATGGTCACCCACCCCAGTGTAGAACAGAGGGGTCACCCACCCCCAGTGTGGAACAGAGGGACCACTCGCCCCAGAGTAGAACAGAGGGGTCACCCACCCCAGTATAGAACAGAATGGACAGCCACCCCAGTGTTGAACAGACCGGTCACCCACCCCCAGTGTAGAACAGAAGGGTCACCCACTCCAGTGTGGAACAGGGGTTTCACCCACCCCCAGTGTGGAACAGAAGGGTCACCCACCCCTAGTGTGGAACAGAGCTGTCACCCACCCCCAGTGTGGAACAGAGGGGACACCCACCCCCAGTGTAGAACAGAAGGGTCACCCACCCCCGAGAAGAACAGACTGGTCACCCACCCCCAGTGTGGTACAGAAGGGGCACCCACCCCCAGTGTGGACCAGAAGGGTCACCCATCCCAGTGTAGAACTGAAGGGTCACCCACCAGAATGTAGAACAGAGGGGTCACCTACCCCAGTGTGGAACAGAAGTGTCACCCACCCCCAGTGTGGAACAGAAGCGTTACCAACCCCAGTGTGGAACAGAAGGGTCACCCACCCCAGTGTAGGACAGAAGTGTTACCCAACCCCAATGTGGAACAGAAGGGTCACCCACCCCCAGTGTGGAACAGAAGGGTCACCCACCCCAGTGTGGAACAGAAGGGTCACCCAACCCAGTGTGGAACAGAAGGGACACCCACCTCCAGTGTGTAACAGAGGGGTCACGCACCCCAGTGTAGAACAGAAGGGTCACCCACCCCCAGTGTAGAACAGAGGGGTCACCCACCACAGAGAAGAACATAAGGGTCAACAACCCCAGTGTAGAACAGAAGGGTCACCCACCCCAGTGTGGAACTGAAGGGTCACCCACCCCAGTGGGGAACAGAAGGGTCTCCCACCCCCAGTGTGGAACAGAAGGGTCACCCAACCCAGTGAAGAACAGAAGGGTCACCCACCCCAGTGTAGAACAAAAGGGTCACCCAACCCCAGTGTGGAACAGAGCTGTCACCCACCCCCACTGTGGAAAAGAGGGGTCACCCACCCCCAGTGTAGAACAGAAGGGTCACCCACCCCCAAGAAGAACAGACTGGTCACCCACCCCCAGTGTGGTACAGAAGGGTCACCCACCCCCAGTGTAGAACTGAATGGTCACCCACCCCAGTGTAGAACAGAGGGGTCACCCACCCCCAGTGTGGAACAGAGGGACCACTCGCCCCAGAGTAGAACAGAGGGGTCACCCACCCCAGTATAGAACAGAATGGACAGCCACCCACAGTGTTGAACAGACCGGTCACCCACCCCCAGTGTAGAACAGAAGGGTCACCCACCCCAGTGTGGAACAGGGGGTTCACCCACCCCCAGTGTGGAACAGAAGGGTCACCCACCCCTAGTGTGGAACAGAGCTGTCACCCACCCCCAGTGTGGAACAGAGGGGACACCCACCCCCAGTGTAGAACAGAAGGGTCACCCACCCCCGAGAAGAACAGACTGGTCATCCACCCCCAGTGTGGTACAGAAGGGGCACCCACCCCCAGTGTGGACCAGAAGGGTCACCCATCCCCAGTGTAGAACTGAAGGGTCACCCACCAGAATGTAGAACAGAGGGGTCACCTACCCCAGTGTGGAACAGAAGTGTCACCCACCCCCAGTGTGGAACAGAAGCGTTACCAACCCGAGTGTGGAACAGAAGGGTCACCCACCCCAGTGTAGGACAGAAGTGTTACCCACCCCCAATGTGGAACAGAAGGGTCACCCACCCCCAGTGTGGAACAGAAGGGTCACCCACCCCAGTGTGGAACAGAAGGGTCACCCAACCCAGTGTGGAACAGAAGGGACACCCACCTCCAGTGTGTAACAGAGGGGTCAGGCACCCCAGTGTAGAACAGAAGGGTCACCCACCCCCAGTGTAGAACAGAGGGGTCACCCACCACAGAGAAGAACATAAGGGTCAACAACCCCAGTGTAGAACAGAAGGGTCACCCACCCCAGTGTGGAACTGAAGGGTCACCCACCCCAGTGGGGAACAGAAGGGTCTCCCACCCCCATTGTGGAACAGAAGGGTCACCCAACCCAGTGAAGAACAGAAGGGTCACCCACCCCAGTGTAGAACAAAAGGGTCACCCAACCCCAGTGTGGAACAGAGCTGTCACCCACCCCCACTGTGGAAAAGAGGGGTCACCCACCCCCAGTGTAGAACAGAAGGGTCACCCACCCCCAAGAAGAACAGACTGGTCACCCACCCCCAGTGTGGTACAGAAGGGTCACCCACCCCCAGTGTAGAACTGAATGGTCACCCACCCCAGTGTAGAACAGAGGGGTCACCCACCCCCAGTGTGGAACAGAGGGACCACTCGCCCCAGAGTAGAACAGAGGGGTCACCCACCCCAGTATAGAACAGAATGGACAGCCACCCACAGTGTTGAACAGACCGGTCACCCACCCCCAGTGTAGAACAGAAGGGTCACCCACCCCAGTGTGGAACAGGGGGTTCACCCACCCCCAGTGTGGAAAAGAAGGGTCACCCACCCCTAGTGTGGAACAGAGCTGTCACCCACCCCCAGTGTGGAACAGAGGGGACACCCACCCCCAGTGTAGAACAGAAGGGTCACCCACCCCCGAGAAGAACAGACTGGTCACCCACCCCCAGTGTGGTACAGAAGGGGCACCCACCCCCAGTGTGGACCAGAAGGGTCACCCATCCCCAGTGTAAAACAGTAGGGTCACCCACCCCAATGTAAAACAGAGTGGTCACCCACCCCCTGTGTAGAACAGAAGGATCACCCACCCCAATGTGGAATAGAGGGGTCACCCACCCCAATGTAGAACAGAGGGGTCACCCACCCCCAGTGTAGAACAGAAGGATCACCCAACCCAATGTGAAATAGAGGGGTCACCCACTCCCAGTGAGGAACAGTGGGGTCACCCACCCCCAGTGTAGAACAGAAGGGTCACCCACCCCCAGTGTAGAACAGATGGGTCACCCACCCCCAGTGTAGAACAGAGTGGTCACCCACCCCCAGTGTAGAACGGAAGGGTCACCCACCCCAGTGTGGAACAGGATGGTTACCCACCCCGGTGTGGAACAGAGGGGTCAGCCACCCTCAGTGTAGAACAGAGAGGTCAGCCACCCCCAGTGTAGAACAGAGGGGTCACCCACCCCAGTGTGGAACAGAAGGGTCACCCACCCACAGTATGGAAGAGATGGGTCACCCACCCCCAGTGTAGAACAGAGTTGTCACCCACCCCAGTGTGGAACAGAAGGGTCACCCACTCACAGTATGGAAGAGATGGGTCACCCACCCCCAGTGTAGAACCCAGTGGTCACCCACCCCAGTGAAGAACAGAAGGTCACCCACCGCATATGTAGAACAGAAGGGTCACCCACCTCAGTGTAGGACAGAAGGGATACCCACCCCCAGTGTAGAACAGAAGGGTCATCCACTCCAGTGTAGAACAGAAGGGTCACCCACTCCCAGTATGGAACAGAAGGGTCACCCACTCCAGTGTAGAACAGAAGGGTCACCCACTCCCAGTATGGAACAGAGGGGTCACCCACCCCCAGTGTAGAACCGAGTGGTCACGCACCCCAGTGAAGAACAGAAGGGTCACCCACCCCCAGTGTGGAGCAGAAGGGTCACCCACCCCCAGTGTGGAACAGAAGGGTCACCCAGCCCCAGTGTAGAACTGAGGCGTCACCCACCCCAGTGTGGAACAGAAGGGTCACCCACCCCCAGTGTAGAAAAGAGGGGTTACCCACCCCCAGTGTAGAACAGTGGGGTCAACCACCCCAGTGTGGAACAGAAGTGTCACCCACTCCCAGTGTGGAACAGAAGGGTTACCCACCCCAGTGTCGAACAGAATGGTCACCCACCCCCAGTGTAGAACAGAGGGGTCACCCACCCCAGTGTGGAACAGAGGTGTCAGCCACCTTCAGTGTAGAACAGAAGAGTCACCCACCCCCAGTGTAGAACAGAGAGGTCACCCACACCCAGTGTAGAACAGAAGGGTTACCCACCACAGTGTGGAACAGAAGGGGCACCCACCCCCAGTGAAGAACAGAAGGGTCAGGCACCCCCAGTGAAGAACAGAAGGATCACCCATCCCCAGTGGAGAACTGAAGGGTCACCCACCAGAATGTAGAACAGAGGGGTCACCCACCCCCAGTGTGGAACAGAAGTGTCACCCACCCCCAGTGTGGAACAGAAGCGTTACCAACCCCAGTGTGGAACAGAAGGGTCACCCGCCCCAAGTGTAGAACAGAGGGGTCACCCACCCCAGTGTGGAACAGAGTGGTCAGCCACCCTCAGTGTAGAACAGAGGGGTCATCCACCCCCAGTGTGGAAAAGAGGGTTCAGCCACCCCCAGTGTAGAACAGAGGGGGCACCCACCCCCTATGTAGAACAGAAGGGTCACCCACCCCAGTGTAGGACAGAAGGGTTACCCACCCCTAATGTGGAACAGAAGGGTCACCCACCCCCAGTGTGGAACAGAAGGGTCACCCACCCCAGTGTGGAACAGAAGGGTCATCCAACCCAGTGTGGAACAGAAGGGACACCCACCTCCAGTGTGTAACAGAAGGGTCACCCACCCCCAGTGTAGAACAGAGGGGTCACCCACCACAGTGAAGAACATAAGGGTCAACAACCCCAGTGTAGAACAGAAGGGTCACCCACCCCAGTGTGGAACTGAAGGGTCACCCACCCCAGTGGGGAACAGAAGGGTCTCCCACCCCCAGTGTGGAACAGAAGGGTCACCCAACCCAGTGAAGAACAGAGGGGTCACCCAACCCCAGTGTAGAACAGAAGGGTCACCCACCCCAGTGTGGAACAGAGGTGTCAGCCACCTTCAGTGTAGAACAGAAGAGTCACCCACCCCCAGTGTAGAACAGAGAGGTCACCCACACCCAGTGTAGAACAGAAGGGTTACCCACCACAGTGTGGAACAGAAGGGGCACCCACCCCCAGTGAAGAACAGAAGGGTCAGGCACCCCCAGTGAAGAACAGAAGGATCACCCATCCCCAGTGGAGAACTGAAGGGTCACCCACCAGAATGTAGAACAGAGGGGTCACCCACCCCCAGTGTGGAACAGAAGTGTCACCCACCCCCAGTGTGGAACAGAAGCGTTACCAACCCCAGTGTGGAACAGAAGGGTCACCCGCCCCGAGTGTAGAACAGAGGGGTCACCCACCCCAGTGTGGAACAGAGTGGTCAGCCACCCTCAGTGTAGAACAGAGGGGTCATCCACCCCCAGTGTGGAAAAGAGGGTTCAGCCACCCCCAGTGTAGAACAGAGGGGGCACCCACCCCCTATGTAGAACAGAAGGGTCACCCACCCCAGTGTAGGACAGAAGGGTTACCCACCCCTAATGTGGAACAGAAGGGTCACCCACCCCCAGTGTGGAACAGAAGGGTCACCCACCCCAGTGTGGAACAGAAGGGTCATCCAACCCAGTGTGGAACAGAAGGGACACCCACCTCCAGTGTGTAACAGAGGGGTCACGCACCCCAGTGTAGAACAGAAGGGTAACCCACCCCCAGTGTAGAACAGAGGGGTCACCCACCACAGTGAAGAACATAAGGGTCAACAACCCCAGTGTAGAACAGAAGGGTCACCCACCCCAGTGTGGAACTGAAGGGTCACCCACCCCAGTGGGGAACAGAAGGGTCTCCCACCCCCAGTGTGGAACAGAAGGGTCACCCAACCCAGTGAAGAACAGAGGGGTCACCCAACCCCAGTGTAGAACAGAAGGGTCACCCACCCCAGTGTAGAACAAAAGGGTCACCCAACCCCAGTGTGGAACAGAGCTGTCACCCACCCCCTGTGTGGAAAAGAGGGGTCACCCACCCCCAGTGTAGAACAGAAGGGTCACGCACCCTCAAGAAGAACAGACTGGTCACCCACCCCCAGTGTGGTACTGAAGGGTCACCCACCCCCAGTGTAGAACTGAATGGTCACCCACCCCAGTGTAGAAAAGAGGGGTCACCCACCCCCAGTGTGGAACAGAGAGACCAATCGCCCCAGAGTAGAACAGAGGGGTCACCCACCCCAGTATAGAACAGAATGGACAGCCACCCCAGTGTTGAACAGACCGGTCACCCACCCCCAGTGTAGAACAGAAGGGTCACCCACCCCAGTGTGGAACAGGGGGTTCACCCACCCCCAGTGTGGAACAGAAGGGTCACCCACCCCTAGTGTGGAACAGAGCTGTCACCCACCCCCAGTGTGGAACAGAGGGGACACCCACCCCCAGTGTAGAACAGAGGGGGCACCCACCCCCTATGTAGAACAGAAGGGTCACCCACCCCAGTGTAGGACAGAAGGGTTACCCACCCCTAATGTGGAACAGAAGGGTCACCCACCCCCAGTGTGGAACAGAAGGGTCACCCACCCCAGTGTGGAACAGAAGGGTCATCCAACCCAGTGTGGAACAGAAGGGACACCCACCTCCAGTGTGTAACAGAGGGGTCACGCACCCCAGTGTAGAACAGAAGGGTCACCCACCCCCAGTGTAGAACAGAGGGGTCACCCACCACAGTGAAGAACATAAGGGTCAACAACCCCAGTGTAGAACAGAAGGGTCACCCACCCCAGTGTGGAACTGAAGGGTCACCCACCCCAGTGGGGAACAGAAGGGTCTCCCACCCCCAGTGTGGAACAGAAGGGTCACCCAACCCAGTGAAGAACAGAGGGGTCACCCAACCCCAGTGTAGAACAGAAGGGTCACCCACCCCAGTGTGGAACAGAGGTGTCAGCCACCTTCAGTGTAGAACAGAAGAGTCACCCACCCCCAGTGTAGAACAGAGAGGTCACCCACACCCAGTGTAGAACAGAAGGGTTACCCACCACAGTGTGGAACAGAAGGGGCACCCACCCCCAGTGAAGAACAGAAGGGTCAGGCACCCCCAGTGAAGAACAGAAGGATCACCCATCCCCAGTGGAGAACTGAAGGGTCACCCACCAGAATGTAGAACAGAGGGGTCACCCACCCCCAGTGTGGAACAGAAGTGTCACCCACCCCCAGTGTGGAACAGAAGCGTTACCAACCCCAGTGTGGAACAGAAGGGTCACCCGCCCCGAGTGTAGAACAGAGGGGTCACCCACCCCAGTGTGGAACAGAGTGGTCAGCCACCCTCAGTGTAGAACAGAGGGGTCATCCACCCCCAGTGTGGAAAAGAGGGTTCAGCCACCCCCAGTGTAGAACAGAGGGGGCACCCACCCCCTATGTAGAACAGAAGGGTCACCCACCCCAGTGTAGGACAGAAGGGTTACCCACCCCTAATGTGGAACAGAAGGGTCACCCACCCCCAGTGTGGAACAGAAGGGTCACCCACCCCAGTGTGGAACAGAAGGGTCATCCAACCCAGTGTGGAACAGAAGGGACACCCACCTCCAGTGTGTAACAGAGGGGTCACGCACCCCAGTGTAGAACAGAAGGGTAACCCACCCCCAGTGTAGAACAGAGGGGTCACCCACCACAGTGAAGAACATAAGGGTCAACAACCCCAGTGTAGAACAGAAGGGTCACCCACCCCAGTGTGGAACTGAAGGGTCACCCACCCCAGTGGGGAACAGAAGGGTCTCCCACCCCCAGTGTGGAACAGAAGGGTCACCCAACCCAGTGAAGAACAGAGGGGTCACCCAACCCCAGTGTAGAACAGAAGGGTCACCCACCCCAGTGTAGAACAAAAGGGTCACCCAACCCCAGTGTGGAACAGAGCTGTCACCCACCCCCTGTGTGGAAAAGAGGGGTCACCCACCCCCAGTGTAGAACAGAAGGGTCACGCACCCTCAAGAAGAACAGACTGGTCACCCACCCCCAGTGTGGTACTGAAGGGTCACCCACCCCCAGTGTAGAACTGAATGGTCACCCACCCCAGTGTAGAAAAGAGGGGTCACCCACCCCCAGTGTGGAACAGAGAGACCAATCGCCCCAGAGTAGAACAGAGGGGTCACCCACCCCAGTATAGAACAGAATGGACAGCCACCCCAGTGTTGAACAGACCGGTCACCCACCCCCAGTGTAGAACAGAAGGGTCACCCACCCCAGTGTGGAACAGGGGGTTCACCCACCCCCAGTGTGGAACAGAAGGGTCACCCACCCCTAGTGTGGAACAGAGCTGTCACCCACCCCCAGTGTGGAACAGAGGGGACACCCACCCCCAGTGTAGAACAGTGTGGTCACCAACCCAGTGTGGAACAGATGGGTCACCCACCCCCAGTGTGGAACAGTGGGGTCACCCACCCCAGTGTGGAACAGAGGGGTCACCAACCACAGTGCGGAACAGAAGGGGCACCCACCCCCAGTGAGGAACAGAAGGATCACCCACCCCAATGTAGAACAGAGGGGTCCCACTCCCAGTGTGGAACAGAGGGGTCACCCACCCTCAGTGAAGAACAGACGGGTCACCCACCCCCAGTGTTGAACAGAAGGGTCACACACCCCCAGTGTAGAACAGAAGAATCACCCACCCCAGAGTTTATAAGAAGGGTCACCCACCCCCAGTGTAGAACAGAGGGGTCACCCACCCCCAGTGTAGAACAGAAGGGTCACCCACCCCAGTGTGGAACAGAAGTGTCACCCACCCCCAGTGAAGAACAGACGGGTCACCCACCCCCAGTGTTGAACAGAAGGGTCACACACCCCCAGTGTAGAACAGAAGAATCACCCACCACCAGTGAAGAACAGAGGGGTCACCCACCCCCAGTGAAGAACAGAGGGGTCACCCACCCCAGTGTGGCACAGAAGTGTCACCCACCCCCAGTGTGGAACAGATGCGTTACCAACTCCAGTGTGGAACAGAAGGGTCACTCGCCCCGAGTGTAGAACAGAGGGGTCACCCAACCCAGTGTGGAACAGAGTGGTCAGCCACCCTCAGTGTAGAACAGAAGGGTCACCCACCCCCAGTGTAGAACAGAGGGGGCACCCACCCCCTATGTAGAACAGAAGGGTCACCCACCCCAGTGTAGGACAGAAGGGTTACCCACCCCCAATGCGGAACAGAAGGGTCACCCACCCCCAGTGTGGAACAGAAGGGTCAACCACCCCGGTGAAGAACAGAAGGGTCACCCACCCCAGTGACGAACAGAAGGGTCACCCAACCCAGTGTGGAACAGAAGGGACACCCACCTCCAGTGTGGAACAGAGGGGTCACGCACCCCAGTGTAGAACAGAAGGGTCACCCACCCCCAGTGTAGAACAGAGGGGTCACCCACCCCAGTGAGGAACATAAGGGTCAACAACCCCAGTGTAGAACAGAAGGGTCACCCACCCCAGTGTAGAACAAAAGGGTCACCCAACCCCAGTGTGGAACAGAGCTGTCACCCACCCCCAGTGTGGAAAAGAGGGGTCATCCACCCCCAGTGTAGAACAGAAGGGACACCCACCCCCAAGAAGAACAGACTGGTCACCCACCCCCAGTGTGGTATAGAAGGGTCACCCACCCCCAGTGTAGAACTGAATGGTCACCCACCCCAGTGTAGAACAAAAGGGTCACCCAACCCCAGTGTGGAACAGAGCTGTCACCCACCCCCAGTGTGGAAAAGAGGGGTCATCCACCCCCAGTGTAGAACAGAAGGGTCACCCACCCCCAAGAAGAACAGACTGGTCACCCACCCCCAGTGTGGTATAGAAGGGTCACCCACCCCCAGTGTAGAACTGAATGGTCACCCACCCCAGTGTAGAACAGAGGGGTCACCCACCCCCAGTGTGGAACAGAGGGACCAATCACCCCAGAGTAGAACAGAGGGGTCACCCACCCCAGTATAGAACAGAATGGACAGCCACCCCCAGTGTTGAACAGACCGGTCACCCACCCCCAGTGTAGAACAGAAGGGTCACCCACCCCAGTGTGGAACAGGGGGTTCACCCACCACCAGTGTGGAACAGAAGGGTCACCCACCCCTAGTGTGGAACAGAGCTGTCACCCACCCCCAGTGTGGAACAGAGGGGACTCCCACCCCCAGTGTAGAACAGAAGGGTCACCCACCCCCGAGAAGAACAGACTGGTCACCCACCCCCAGTGTGGTACAGAAGGGTCACCCACCACAATGTGGAACAGAAGGGTTACCCACCCCCAGTGTAGAACAGAGGGGTCACCCACCCCCAGTGAAGAACAGTGGGGTCACCCACTCCAGTGTAGAACAGAAGGGTCACCCACCTCAGTATGGAACAGAAGGGTCACCCAATCCCAGTGTAGAACAGAGGGGTCACCCACCCCCAGTGTAGAACAGTGGGGTCACCAACACAGTGTGGAACAGAAGGGTCTCCCACCCCCAGTGAAGAACAGAAGTGTCAGCCACCACCAGTGAAGAACAGAAGGGTCACCCAACCCAGTGTGGAACACAGGGGTCACCCAACCCAGTGTGGAACAGAGGTGTCACCCTCCCCCCGTGCGGAACAGAAGGGTCACCCACACCCTGTGTGTAACTGAGGAGTCCCCCACCCCCAGTGAAGAACAGAAGGGGCACCCACCCCCAGTGTGGACCAGAAGGGTCACCCATCCCCAGTGTAAAACAGTAGGGTCACCCACCCCAATGTAAAACAGAGTGGTCACCCACCCCCAGTGTAGAACAGAAGGATCACCCACCCCAATGTGGAATAGAGGGGTCACCCACTCCCAGTGAGGAACAGTGGGGTCACCCACCCCCAGTGTAGAACAGAAGGGTCACCCACCCCCAGTGTAGAACAGACGGGTCACCCACCCCCAGTGTAGAACAGAGGGGTCACCCACCCACGGTATGGAAGAGATGGGTCACCCACCCTCAGTGTAGAACAGAGAGGTCAGCCACCCCCAGTGCAGAACAGAGGGGTCACCCACCCCAGTGTGGAACAGAAGGGTCACCCACCCACAGTATGGAAGAGATGGGTCACCCACCCCCAGTGTAGAACAGAAGGGTCACCCACCCCCAGTGTAGAACAGACGGGTCACCCACCCCCAGTGTAGAACAGAGGGGTCAGCCACCCACAGTATGGAAGAGATGGGTCACCCACCCTCAGTGTAGAACAGAGAGGTCAGCCACCCCCAGTGTAGAACAGAGGGGTCACCCACCCCAGTGTGGAACAGAACGGTCACCCACCCACAGTATGGAAGAGATGGGTCACCCACCCCCAGTGTAGAACCGAGTGGTCACCCACCCCAGTGAAGAACAGAAGGGTCACCCACCTCAGTGTAGGACAGAAGGGATACCCACCCCCAGTGTAGAACAGAAGGGTCATCCACTCCAGTGTAGAACAGAAGGGTCACCCATTCCCAGTATGGAACAGAAGGGTCACCCACTCCAGTGTAGAACAGAAGGGTCACCCACTCCCAGTATGGAACAGAGGGGTCACCCACCCCCAGTGTAGAACCAAGTGGTCACCCACCCCAGTGAAGAACAGAAGGGTCACCCACCCCCAGTGTGGAGCAGAAGGGTCACCCACCCCCAGTGTGGAACAGAAGGGTCACCCAGCCCCAGTGTAGAACTGAGGCGTCACCCACCCCAGTGTGGAACAGAAGGGTCACCCACCCCCAGTGTAGAAAAGAGGGGTTACCCACCCCCAGTGTAGAACAGTGGGGTCACCCACCCCAGTGTGGAACAGAAGTGTCACCCACCCCAGTGTGGAACAGAAGGGTTACCCACCCCAGTGTGGAACAGAATGGTCACCCAACCCCAGTGTAGAACAGAGGGGTCACCCACCCCAGTGTGGAACAGAAGGGTTACCCACCACAGTGTGGAACAGAAGGGGCACCCACCCCCAGTGAGGAACAGAAGGGTCAGGCACCCCCAGTGAAGAACAGAAGGGTCACCCATCCCCAGTGTAGAACTGAAGGGTCACCCACCAGAATGTAGAACAGAGGGGTCACCTACCCCAGTGTGGAACAGAAGTGTCACCCACCCCCAGTGTGGAACAGAAGCGTTACCAACCCCAGTGTGAAACAGAAGGGTCACCCGCCCCGAGTGTAGAACAGAGGGGTCACCCACCCCAGTGTGGAACAGAGTGGTCAGCCACCCTCAGTGTAGAACAGAAGGGTCACCCACCCCCAGTGTGGAAAAGAGGGTTCAGCCACCCCCAGTGTAGAACAGAGGGGGCACCCACCCCCTATGTAGAACAGAAGGGTCACCCACCCCAGTGTAGGACAGAAGGGTTACCCACCCCCAATGTGGAACAGAAGGGTCACCCACCCCCAGTGTGGAACAGAAGGGTCACCCACCCCAGTGTGGAACAGAAGGGTCACCCAACCCAGTGTGGAACAGAAGGGACACCCACCTCCAGTGTGTAACAGAGGGGTCACGCACCCCAGTGTAGAACAGAAGGGTCACCCACCCCCAGTGTAGAACAGAGGGGTCACCCACCACAGAGAAGAACATAAGGGTCAACAACCCCAGTGTAGAACAGAAGGGTCACCCACCCCAGTGTGGAACTGAAGGGTCACCCACCCCAGTGGGGAACAGAAGGGTCTCCCACCCCCAGTGTGGAACAGAAGGGTCACCCAACCCAGTGAAGAACAGAAGGGTCACCCACCCCAGTGTAGAACAAAAGGGTCACCCAACCCCAGTGTGGAACAGAGCTGTCACCCACCCCCAGTGTGGAAAAGAGGTGTCACCCACCCCCAGTGTAGAAGAGAAGGGTCACCCACCCCCAAGAAGAACAGACTGGTCACCCACCCCCAGTGTGGTACAGAAGGGTCACCCACCCCCAGTGTAGAACTGAATGGTCACCCACCCCAGTGTAGAACAGAGGGGTCACCCACCCCCAGTGTGGAACAGAGGGACCACTCGCCCCAGAGTAGAACAGAGGGGTCACCCACCCCAGTATAGAACAGAATGGACAGCCACCCCAGTGTTGAACAGACCGGTCACCCACCCCCAGTGTAGAACAGAAGGGTCACCCACTCCAGTGTGGAACAGGGGGTTCACCCACCCCCAGTGTGGAACAGAAGGGTCACCCACCCCTAGTGTGGAACAGAGCTGTCACCCACCCCCAGTGTGGAACAGAGGGGACACCCACCCCCAGTGTAGAACAGAAGGGTCACCCACCCCCGAGAAGAACAGACTGGTCATCCACCCCCAGTGTGGTACAGAAGGGGCACCCACCCCCAGTGTGGACCAGAAGGGTCACCCATCCCCAGTGTAGAACTGAAGGGTCACCCACCAGAATGTAGAACAGAGGGGTCACCTACCCCAGTGTGGAACAGAAGTGTCACCCACCCCCAGTGTGGAACAGAAGCATTACCAACCCCAGTGAAGAACAGAAGGGTCACCCACCCCCAGTGTGGAGCAGAAGGGTCACCCACCCCCAGTGTGGAACAGAAGGGTCACCCAGCCCCAGTGTAGAACTGAGGCGTCACCCACCCCAGTGTGGAACAGAAGGGTCACCCACCCCCAGTGTAGAAAAGAGGGGTTACCCACCCCCAGTGTAGAACAGTGGGGTCACCCACCCCAGTGTGGAACAGAAGTGTCACCCACTCCCAGTGTGGAACAGAAGGGTTACCCACCCCAGTGTGGAACAGAATGGTCACCCACCCCCAGTGTAGAACAGAGGGGTCACCCACCCCAGTGTGGAACAGAAGGGTTACCCACCACAGTGTGGAACAGAAGGGGCACCCACCCCCAGTGAGGAACAGAAGGGTCAGGCACCCCCAGTGAAGAACAGAAGGGTCACCCATCCCCAGTGTAGAACTGAAGGGTCACCCACCAGAATGTAGAACAGAGGGGTCACCTACCCCAGTGTGGAACAGAAGTGTCACCCACCCCCAGTGTGGAACAGAAGCGTTACCAACCCCAGTGTGAAACAGAAGGGTCACCCGCCCCGAGTGTAGAACAGAGGGGTCACCCACCCCAGTGTGGAACAGAGTGGTCAGCCACCCTCAGTGTAGAACAGAAGGGTCACCCACCCCCAGTGTGGAAAAGAGGGTTCAGCCACCCCCAGTGTAGAACAGAGGGGGCACGCACCCCCTATGTAGAACAGAAGGGTCACCCACCCCAATGTAGGACAGAAGGGTTACCCACCCCCAATGTGGAACAGAAGGGTCACCCACCCCCAGTGTGGAACAGAAGGGTCACCCACCCCAGTGTGGAACAGAAGGGTCACCCAACCCAGTGTGGAACAGAAGGGACACCCACCTCCAGTGTGTAACAGAGGGGTCACGCACCCCAGTGTAGAACAGAAGGGTCACCCACCCCCAGTGTAGAACAGAGGGGTCACCCACCACAGAGAAGAACATAAGGGTCAACAACCCCAGTGTAGAACAGAAGGGTCACCCACCCCAGTGTGGAACTGAAGGGTCACCCACCCCAGTGGGGAACAGAAGGGTCTCCCACCCCCAGTGTGGAACAGAAGGGTCACCCAACCCAGTGAAGAACAGAAGGGTCACCCACCCCAGTGTAGAACAAAAGGGTCACCCAACCCCAGTGTGGAACAGAGCTGTCACCCACCCCCAGTGTGGAAAAGAGGTGTCACCCACCCCCAGTGTAGAAGAGAAGGGTCACCCACCCCCAAGAAGAACAGACTGGTCACCCACCCCCAGTGTGGTACAGAAGGGTCACCCACCCCCAGTGTAGAACTGAATGGTCACCCACCCCAGTGTAGAACAGAGGGGTCACCCACCCCCAGTGTGGAACAGAGGGACCACTCGCCCCAGAGTAGAACAGAGGGGTCACCCACCCCAGTATAGAACAGAATGGACAGCCACCCCAGTGTTGAACAGACCGGTCACCCACCCCCAGTGTAGAACAGAAGGGTCACCCACTCCAGTTTGGAACAGGGGGTTCACCCACCCCCAGTGTGGAACAGAAGGGTCACCCACCCCTAGTGTGGAACAGAGCTGTCACCCACCCCCAGTGTGGAACAGAGGGGACACCCACCCCCAGTGTAGAACAGAAGGGTCACCCACCCCCGAGAAGAACAGACTGGTCATCCACCCCCAGTGTGGTACAGAAGGGGCACCCACCCCCAGTGTGGACCAGAAGGGTCACCCATCCCCAGTGTAGAACTGAAGGGTCACCCACCAGAATGTAGAACAGAGGGGTCACCTACCCCAGTGTGGAACAGAAGTGTCACCCACCCCCAGTGTGGAACAGAAGCGTTACCAACCCCAGTGTGAAACAGAAGGGTCACCCAACCCAGTGTAGGACAGAAGTGTTACCCACCCCCAAAGTGGAACAGAAGGGTCAGCCACCCCCAGTGTGGAACAGAAGGGTCACCCAACCCAGTGTGGAACAGAAGGGACACCCACCTCCAGTGTGTAACAGAGGGGTCACGCACCCCAGTGTAGAACAGAAGGGTCACCCACCCCCAGTGTAGAACAGAGGGGTCACCCACCCCAGTGTGGAACTGAAGGGTCACCCACCCCAGTGGGGAACAGAAGGGTCACCCAACCCAGTGTGGAACAGAAGGGTCACCCAACCCAGTGAAGAACAGAAGGGTCACCCACCCCAGTGTAGAACAAAAGGGTCACCCAACCCCAGTGTGGAACAGAGCTGTCACCCACCCCCACTGTGGAAAAGAGGGGTCACCCACCCCCAGTGTAGAACAGAAGGGTCACCCACCCCCAAGAAGAACAGACTGGTCACCCACCCCCAGTGTGGTACAGAAGGGTCACCCACCCCCAGTGTAGAACTGAATGGTCACCCACCCCAGTGTAGAACAGAGGGGTCACCCACCCCCAGTGTGGAACAGAGGGACCACTCGCCCCAGAGTAGAACAGAGGGGTCACCCACCCCAGTATAGAACAGAATGGACAGCCACCCACAGTGTTGAACAGACCGGTCACCCACCCCCAGTGTAGAACAGAAGGGTCACCCACCCCAGTGTGGAACAGGGGGTTCACCCACCCCCAGTGTGGAACAGAAGGGTCACCCACCCCTAGTGTGGAACAGAGCTGTCACCCACCCCCAGTGTGGAACAGAGGGGACACCCACCCCCAGTGTAGAACAGAAGGGTCACCCACCCCCGAGAAGAACAGACTGGTCACCCACCCCCAGTGTGGTACAGAAGGGGCACCCACCCCCAGTGTGGACCAGAAGGGTCACCCATCCCAGTGTAGAACTGAAGGGTCACCCACCAGAATGTAGAACAGAGGGGTCACCTACCCCAGTGTGGAACAGAAGTGTCACCCACCCCCAGTGTGGAACAGAAGCGTTACCAACCCCAGTGTGGAACAGAAGGGTCACCCACCCCAGTGTAGGACAGAAGTGTTACCCAACCCCAATGTGGAACAGAAGGGTCACCCAACCCAGTGTGGAACAGAAGGGACACCCACCTCCAGTGTGTAACAGAGGGGTCACGCACCCCAGTGTAGAACAGAAGGGTCACCCACCCCCAGTGTAGAACAGAGGGGTCACCCACCACAGAGAAGAACATAAGGGTCAACAACCCCAGTGTAGAACAGAAGGGTCACCCACCCCAGTGTGGAACTGAAGGGTCACCCACCCCAGTGGGGAACAGAAGGGTCTCCCACCCCTAGTGTGGAACAGAAGGGTCACCCAACCCAGTGAAGAACAGAAGGGTCACCCACCCCAGTGTAGAACAAAAGGGTCACCCAACCCCAGTGTGGAACAGAGCTGTCACCCACCCCCAGTGTGGAAAAGAGGTGTCACCCACCCCCAGTGTAGAAGAGAAGGGTCACCCACCCCCAAGAAGAACCGACTGGTCACCCACCCCCAGTGTGGTACAGAAGGGTCACCCACCCCCAGTGTAGAACTGAATGGTCACCCACCCCAGTGTAGAACAGAGGGGTCACCCACCCCCAGTGTGGAACAGAGGGACCACTCGCCCCAGAGTAGAACAGAGGGGTCACCCACCCCAGTATAGAACAGAATGGACAGCCACCCCAGTGTTGAACAGACCGGTCACCCACCCCCAGTGTAGAACAGAAGGGTCACCCACTCCAGTGTGGAACAGGGGGTTCACCCACCCCCAGTGTGGAACAGAAGGGTCACCCACCCCTAGTGTGGAACAGAGCTGTCACCCACCCCCAGTGTGGAACAGAGGGGACACCCACCCCCAGTGTAGAACAGAAGGGTCACCCACCCCCGAGAAGAACAGACTGGTCATCCACCCCCAGTGTGGTACAGAAGGGGCACCCACCCCCAGTGTGGACCAGAAGGGTCACCCATCCCCAGTGTAGAACTGAAGGGTCACCCACCAGAATGTAGAACAGAGGGGTCACCTACCCCAGTGTGGAACAGAAGTGTCACCCACCCCCAGTGTGGAACAGAAGCATTACCAACCCCAGTGAAGAACAGAAGGGTCACCCACCCCCAGTGTGGAGCAGAAGGGTCACCCACCCCCAGTGTGGAACAGAAGGGTCACCCAGCCCCAGTGTAGAAAAGAGGGGTTACCCACCCCCAGTGTAGAACAGTGGTGTCACCCACCCCAGTGTGGAACAGAAGTGTCACCCACTCCCAGTGTGGAACAGAAGGGTTACCCACCCCAGTGTGGAACAGAATGGTCACCCACCCCCAGTGTAGAACAGAGGGGTCACCCACCCCAGTGTGGAACAGAAGGGTTACCCACCACAGTGTGGAACAGAAGGGGCACCCACCCCCAGTGAGGAACAGAAGGGTCAGGCACCCCCAGTGAAGAACAGAAGGGTCACCCATCCCCAGTGTAGAACTGAAGGGTCACCCACCAGAATGTAGAACAGAGGGGTCACCTACACCAGTGTGGAACAGAAGTGTCACCCACCCCCAGTGTGGAACAGAAGCGTTACCAACCCCAGTGTGAAACAGAAGGGTCACCCGCCCCGAGTGTAGAACAGAGGGGTCACCCACCCCAGTGTGGAACAGAGTGGTCAGCCACCCTCAGTGTAGAACAGAAGGGTCACCCACCCCCAGTGTGGAAAAGAGGGTTCAGCCACCCCCAGTGTAGAACAGAGGGGGCACGCACCCCCTATGTAGAACAGAAGGGTCACCCACCCCAATGTAGGACAGAAGGGTTACCCACCCCCAATGTGGAACAGAAGGGTCACCCACCCCCAGTGTGGAACAGAAGGGTCACCCACCCCAGTGTGGAACAGAAGGGTCACCCAACCCAGTGTGGAACAGAAGGGACACCCACCTCCAGTGTGTAACAGAGGGGTCACGCACCCCAGTGTAGAACAGAAGGGTCACCCACCCCCAGTGTAGAACAGAGGGGTCACCCACCACAGAGAAGAACATAAGGGTCAACAACCCCAGTGTAGAACAGAAGGGTCACCCACCCCAGTGTGGAACTGAAGGGTCACCCACCCCAGTGGGGAACAGAAGGGTCTCCCACCCCCAGTGTGGAACAGAAGGGTCACCCAACCCAGTGAAGAACAGAAGGGTCACCCACCCCAGTGTAGAACAAAAGGGTCACCCAACCCCAGTGTGGAACAGAGCTGTCACCCACCCCCAGTGTGGAAAAGAGGTGTCACCCACCCCCAGTGTAGAAGAGAAGGGTCACCCACCCCCAAGAAGAACAGACTGGTCACCCACCCCCAGTGTGGTACAGAAGGGTCACCCACCCCCAGTGTGGAACAGAGGGACCACTCGCCCCAGAGTAGAACAGAGGGGTCACCCACCCCAGTATAGAACAGAATGGACAGCCACCCCAGTGTTGAACAGACCGGTCACCCACCCCCAGTGTAGAACAGAAGGGTCACCCACTCCAGTTTGGAACAGGGGGTTCACCCACCCCCAGTGTGGAACAGAAGGGTCACCCACCCCTAGTGTGGAACAGAGCTGTCACCCACCCCCAGTGTGGAACAGAGGGGACACCCACCCCCAGTGTAGAACAGAAGGGTCACCCACCCCCGAGAAGAACAGACTGGTCATCCACCCCCAGTGTGGTACAGAAGGGGCACCCACCCCCAGTCTGGACCAGAAGGGTCACCCATCCCCAGTGTAGAACTGAAGGGTCACCCACCAGAATGTAGAACAGAGGGGTCACCTACCCCAGTGTGGAACAGAAGTGTCACCCACCCCCAGTGTGGAACAGAAGCATTACCAACCCCAGTGTGGAACAGAAGGGTCACCCACCCCAGTGTGGAACAGAAGGGTCACCCAACCCAGTGTGGAACAGAAGGGACACCCACCTCCAGTGTGTAACAGAGGGGTCACGCACCCCAGTGTAGAACAGAAGGGTCACCCACCCCCAGTGTAGAACAGAGGGGTCACCCACCACAGAGAAGAACATAAGGGTCAACAACCCCAGTGTAGAACAGAAGGGTCACCCACCCCAGTGTGGAACTGAAGGGTCACCCACCCCAGTGGGGAACAGAAGGGTCTCCCACCCCCAGTGTGGAACAGAAGGGTCACCCAACCCAGTGAAGAACAGAAGGGTCACCCACCCCAGTGTAGAACAAAAGGGTCACCCAACCCCAGTGTGGAACAGAGCTGTCACCCACCCCCACTGTGGAAAAGAGGGGTCACCCACCCCCAGTGTAGAACAGAAGGGTCACCCACCCCCAAGAAGAACAGACTGGTCACCCACCCCCAGTGTGGTACAGAAGGGTCACCCACCCCCAGTGTAGAACTGAATGGTCACCCACCCCAGTGTAGAACAGAGGGGTCACCCACCCCCAGTGTGGAACAGAGGGACCACTCGCCCCAGAGTAGAACAGAGGGGTCACCCACCCCAGTATAGAACAGAATGGACAGCCACCCACAGTGTTGAACAGACCGGTCACCCACCCCCAGTGTAGAACAGAAGGGTCACCCACCCCAGTGTGGAACAGGGGGTTCACCCACCCCCAGTGTGGAACAGAAGGGTCACCCACCCCTAGTGTGGAACAGAGCTGTCACCCACCCCCAGTGTGGAACAGAGGGGACACCCACCCCCAGTGTAGAACAGAAGGGTCACCCACCCCCGAGAAGAACAGACTGGTCACCCACCCCCAGTGTGGTACAGAAGGGGCACCCACCCCCAGTGTGGACCAGAAGGGTCACCCATCCCAGTGTAGAACTGAAGGGTCACCCACCAGAATGTAGAACAGAGGGGTCACCTACCCCAGTGTGGAACAGAAGTGTCACCCACCCCCAGTGTGGAACAGAAGCGTTACCAACCCCAGTGTGGAACAGAAGGGTCACCCACCCCAGTGTAGGACAGAAGTGTTACCCAACCCCAATGTGGAACAGAAGGGTCACCCACCCCCAGTGTGGAACAGAAGGGTCACCCACCCCAGTGTGGAACAGAAGGGTCACCCAACCCAGTGTGGAACAGAAGGGACACCCACCTCCAGTGTGTAACAGAGGGGTCACGCACCCCAGTGTAGAACAGAAGGGTCACCCACCCCCAGTGTAGAACAGAGGGGTCACCCACCACAGAGAAGAACATAAGGGTCAACAACCCCAGTGTAGAACAGAAGGGTCACCCACCCCAGTGTGGAACTGAAGGGTCACCCACCCCAGTGGGGAACAGAAGGGTCTCCCACCCCCATTGTGGAACAGAAGGGTCACCCAACCCAGTGAAGAACAGAAGGGTCACCCACCCCAGTGTAGAACAAAAGGGTCACCCAACCCCAGTGTGGAACAGAGCTGTCACCCACCCCCACTGTGGAAAAGAGGGGTCACCCACCCCCAGTGTAGAACAGAAGGGTCACCCACCCCCAAGAAGAACAGACTGGTCACCCACCCCCAGTGTGGTACAGAAGGGTCACCCACCCCCAGTGTAGAACTGAATGGTCACCCACCCCAGTGTAGAACAGAGGGGTCACCCACCCCCAGTGTGGAACAGAGGGACCACTCGCCCCAGAGTAGAACAGAGGGGTCACCCACCCCAGTATAGAACAGAATGGACAGCCACCCACAGTGTTGAACAGACCGGTCACCCACCCCCAGTGTAGAACAGAAGGGTCACCCACCCCAGTGTGGAACAGGGGGTTCACCCACCCCCAGTGTGGAAAAGAAGGGTCACCCACCCCTAGTGTGGAACAGAGCTGTCACCCACCCTCAGTGTGGAACAGAGGGGACACCCACCCCCAGTGTAGAACAGAAGGGTCACCCACCCCCGAGAAGAACAGACTGGTCACCCACCGCCAGTGTGGTACAGAAGGGGCACCCACCCCCAGTGTGGACCAGAAGGGTCACCCATCCCCAGTGTAAAACAGTAGGGTCACCCACCCCAATGTAAAACAGAGTGGTCACCCACCCCCAGTGTAGAACAGAAGGATCACCCACCCCAATGTGGAATAGAGGGGTCACCCACCCCAATGTAGAACAGAGGGGTCACCCACCCCCAGTGTAGAACAGAAGGATCACCCAACCCAATGTGAAATAGAGGGGTCACCCACTCCCAGTGAGGAACAGTGGGGTCACCCACCCCCAGTGTAGAACGGAAGGGTCACCCACCCCAGTGTGGAACAGGATGGTTACCCACCCCGGTGTGGAACAGAGGGGTCAGCCACCCTCAGTGTAGAACAGAGAGGTCAGCCACCCCCAGTGTAGAACAGAGGGGTCACCCACCCACAGTATGGAAGAGATGGGTCACCCACCCCCAGTGTAGAACAGAGTTGTCACCCACCCCAGTGTGGAACAGAAGGGTCACCCACCCACAGTATGGAAGAGATGGGTCACCCACCCCCAGTGTAGAACCCAGTGGTCACCCACCCCAGTGTGGAACAGAAGGGTCACCCACCCACTGTATGGAAGAGATGGGTCACCCACCCCCAGTGTAGAACAGAGTTGTCACCCACCCCAGTGTAGAACTGAAGGGTCACCCACCAGAATGTAGAACAGAGGGGTCACCTACCCCAGTGTGGAACAGAAGTGTCACCCACCCCCAGTGTGGAACAGAAGCGTTACCAACCCCAGTGTGGAACAGAAGGGTCACCCACCCCAGTGTAGGACAGAAGTATTACCCAACCCCAATGTGGAACAGAAGGGTCACCCACCCCCAGTGTGGAACAGAAGGGTCACCCACCCCAGTGTGGAACAGAAGGGTCACCCAACCCAGTGTGGAACAGAAGGGACACCCACCTCCAGTGTGTAACAGAGGGGTCACGCACCCCAGTGTAGAACAGAAGGGTCACCCACCCCCAGTGTAGAACAGAGGGGTCACCCACCACAGAGAAGAACATAAGGGTCAACAACCCCAGTGTAGAACAGAAGGGTCACCCACCCCAGTGTGGAACTGAAGGGTCACCCACCCCAGTGGGGAACAGAAGGGTCTCCCACCCCCATTGTGGAACAGAAGGGTCACCCAACCCAGTGAAGAACAGAAGGGTCACCCACCCCAGTGTAGAACAAAAGGGTCACCCAACCCCAGTGTGGAACAGAGCTGTCACCCACCCCCACTGTGGAAAAGAGGGGTCACCCACCCCCAGTGTAGAACAGAAGGGTCACCCACCCCCAAGAAGAACAGACTGGTCACCCACCCCCAGTGTGGTACAGAAGGGTCACCCACCCCCAGTGTAGAACTGAATGGTCACCCACCCCAGTGTAGAACAGAGGGGTCACCCACCCCCAGTGTGGAACAGAGGGACCACTCGCCCCAGAGTAGAACAGAGGGGTCACCCACCCCAGTATAGAACAGAATGGACAGCCACCCACAGTGTTGAACAGACCGGTCACCCACCCCCAGTGTAGAACAGAAGGGTCACCCACCCCAGTGTGGAACAGGGGGTTCACCCACCCCCAGTGTGGAAAAGAAGGGTCACCCACCCCTAGTGTGGAACAGAGCTGTCACCCACCCCCAGTGTGGAACAGAGGGGACACCCACCCCCAGTGTAGAACAGAAGGGTCACCCACCCCCGAGAAGAACAGACTGGTCACCCACCCCCAGTGTGGTACAGAAGGGGCACCCACCCCCAGTGTGGACCAGAAGGGTCACCCATCCCCAGTGTAAAACAGTAGGGTCACCCACCCCAATGTAAAACAGAGTGGTCACCCACCCCCAGTGTAGAACAGAAGGATCACCCACCCCAATGTGGAATAGAGGGGTCACCCACCCCAATGTAGATCAGAGGGGTCACCCACCCCCAGTGTAGAACAGAAGGATCACCCAACCCAATGTGAAATAGAGGGGTCACCCACTCCCAGTGAGGAACAGTGGGGTCACCCACCCCCAGTGTAGAACGGAAGGGTCACCCACCCCAGTGTGGAACAGGATGGTTACCCACCCCGGTGTGGAACAGAGGGGTCAGCCACCCTCAGTGTAGAACAGAGAGGTCAGCCACCCCCAGTGTAGAACAGAGGGGTCACCCACCCACAGTATGGAAGAGATGGGTCACCCACCCCCAGTGTAGAACAGAGTTGTCACCCACCCCAGTGTGGAACAGAAGGGTCACCCACCCACAGTATGGAAGAGATGGGTCACCCACCCCCAGTGTAGAACCCAGTGGTCACCCACCCCAGTGAAGAACAGAAGGGTCACCCACCGCCTATGTAGAACAGAAGGGTCACCCACCTCAGTGTAGGACAGAAGGGATACCCACCCCCAGTGTAGAACAGAAGGGTCATCCACTCCAGTGTAGAACAGAAGGGTCACCCACTCCAGTGTAGAACAGAAGGGTCACCCACTCCCAGTATGGAACAGAGGGGTCACCCACCCCCAGTGTAGAACCGAGTGGTCACGCACCCCAGTGAACAGAAGGGTCACCCACCCCCAGTGTGGAGCAGAAGGGTCACCCACCCCCAGTGTGGAACAGAAGGGTCACCCAGCCCCAGTGTAGAACTGAGGCGTCACCCACCCCAGTGTGGAACAGAAGGGTCACCCACCCCCAGTGTAGAAAAGAGGGGTTACCCACCCCCAGTGTAGAACAGTGGGGTCACCCACCCCAGTGTGGAACAGAAGTGTCACCCACTCCCAGTGTGGAACAGAAGGGTTACCCACCCCAGTGTGGAACAGAATGGTCACCCACTCCAGTGTAGAACAGAAGGGTCACCCACCCCAGTATGGAACAGAAGGGTCATCCAATCCCAGTGTAGAACAGAGGGGTCCCCACCCCAGTGTGGAACAGAGGGGTCAACCTCCCTCCGTGCGGAACAGAAGGGTCTCCCACCCCCTGTGTGTAACTGAGGAGTCCCCCACCCCCAGTGAAGAACAGAAGGGGCACCCACCCCCAGTGTGGACAAGAAGGGTTACCCATACCCAGTGTAAAACAGTAGGGTCACCCACCCCAATGTAAAACAGAGTGGTCACAAACCCACAGTGTGGAACAAAAGGGTCACCCACCCCAATGTAGAACAGAGGGGTCACCCACCCCCAGTGTAAAACAGAAGGATCACCCACCCCAATGTAGAATAGAGGGGTCACCCACTCCCAGTGAGGAACAGTGGGGTCACCCACCCCCAGTGTAGAACAGAAGGGTCACCCACCCCCAGTGTAGAACAGACGGGTCACCCACCCCCAGTGTAGAACAGAGGGGTCACCCACCCCCAGTGTAGAATGGAAAGGTCACCCACCCCAGTGTGGAACAGAAGTGTCACCCACTCCCAGTGTGGAACAGGATGATTACCCACCCCGGTGTGGAACAGAGGGGTCAGCCACCCTCAGTGTAGAACAGAAGGGTCACCCACCCCAGTGTAGAACAGAGTTGTCACCCACCCCAGTGTGGAACAGAAGGGTCACCCACCCACAGTATGGAAGAGATGGGTCACCCACCCCCAGTGTAGAACAGAGTTGTCACCCACCCCAGTGTGGAACAGAAGGGTCACCCACCCACAGTATGGAAGAGATGGGTCACCCACCCCCAGTGCAGAACCCAGTGGTCACCCACCCCAGTGAAGAACAGAAGGTTCACCCACCGCCTATGTAGAACAGAAGGGTCACCCACCTCAGCGTAGGACAGAAGGGATACCCACCCCCAGTGTAGAACAGAAGGGTCACCCACTCCCAGTGTAGAACCGAGTGGTCACGCACCCCAGTGAACAGAAGGGTCACCCACCCCCAGTGTGGAGCAGAAGGGTCACCCACCCCCAGTGTGGAACAGAAGGGTCACCCAGCCCCAGTGTAGAACTGAGGCGTCACCCACCCCAGTGTGGAACAGAAGGGTCACCCACCCCCAGTGTAGAAAAGAGGGGTTACCCACCCCCAGTGTAGAACAGTGGGGTCACCCACCCCAGTGTGGAACAGAAGTGTCACCCACTCCCAGTGTGGAACAGAAGGGTTACCCACCCCAGTGTGGAACAGAATGGTCACCCACTCCAGTGTAGAACAGAAGGGTCACCCACCCCAGTATGGAACAGAAGGGTCATCCAATCCCAGTGTAGAACAGAGGGGTCCCCACCCCAGTGTGGAACAGAGGGGTCAACCTCCCTCCGTGCGGAACAGAAGGGTCTCCCACCCCCTGTGTGTAACTGAGGAGTCCCCCACCCCCAGTGAAGAACAGAAGGGGCACCCACCCCCAGTGTGGACAAGAAGGGTTACCCATACCCAGTGTAAAACAGTAGGGTCACCCACCCCAATGTAAAACAGAGTGGTCACAAACCCACAGTGTGGAACAAAAGGGTCACCCACCCCAATGTAGAACAGAGGGGTCACCCACCCCCAGTGTAAAACAGAAGGATCACCCACCCCAATGTAGAATAGAGGGGTCACCCACTCCCAGTGAGGAACAGTGGGGTCACCCACCCCCAGTGTAGAACAGAAGGGTCACCCACCCCCAGTGTAGAACAGACGGGTCACCCACCCCCAGTGTAGAACAGAGGGGTCACCCACCCCCAGTGTAGAATGGAAAGGTCACCCACCCCAGTGTGGAACAGAAGTGTCACCCACTCCCAGTGTGGAACAGGATGATTACCCACCCCGGTGTGGAACAGAGGGGTCAGCCACCCTCAGTGTAGAACAGAAGGGTCACCCACCCCAGTGTAGAACAGAGTTGTCACCCACCCCAGTGTGGAACAGAAGGGTCACCCACCCACAGTATGGAAGAGATGGGTCACCCACCCCCAGTGTAGAACAGAGTTGTCACCCACCCCAGTGTGGAACAGAAGGGTCACCCACCCACAGTATGGAAGAGATGGGTCACCCACCCCCAGTGCAGAACCCAGTGGTCACCCACCCCAGTGAAGAACAGAAGGTTCACCCACCGCCTATGTAGAACAGAAGGGTCACCCACCTCAGCGTAGGACAGAAGGGATACCCACCCCCAGTGTAGAACAGAAGGGTCACCCACTCCCAGTGTAGAACCGAGTGGTCACCCACCCCCAGTGAAGAACGGAAGGGTCACCCACCCCCAGTGTGGAGCAGAAGGGTCACCCACCCCCAGTGTGGAGCAGAAGGGTCACCCTGCCCCAGTGTAGAACTGAGGCGTCACCCACCCCAGTGTGGAACAGAAGGGTCACCCACCCCCAGTGTGGAAAAGAGGGGTTACCCACCCCCAGTGTAGAACAGTGGGGTCACCCACCCCAGTGTGGAACAGAAGTGTCACCCACTCCCAGTGTGGAACAGAAGGGTTACCCACCCCAGTGTGGAACAGAAGGGTCACCCACCCCCAGTGTAGAACAGAGGGGTCACCCACCCCAGTGTGGAACAGAGGGGTCAGCCACCCCCAGTGTAGAACAGAGAGGTCACTCACCCCCAGTGTAGAACAGAAGGGTTACCCACCACAGTGTGGAACAGAAGGGGCACCCACCCCCAGTGAAGAACAGAAGGGTCAGGCACCCCCAGTGAAGAACAGAAGGGTCACCCATCCCCAGTGTAGAACTGAAGGGTCACCCACCAGAATGTAGAACAGAGGGGTCACCCACCCCCAGTGTGGAACAGAAGGGTCACCCACCCCAATGTAGAACAGAGGGGTCACCCACCCCCAGTGTAGAACAGAAGGATCACCCACCCCAATGTAGAACAAAGGGGTCACCCACTCCCAGTGTGGAACAGAGGGGTCACCCACCCCCAGAGAAGAACAGACGGGTCACCCACCCCCAGTGTTGAAAAGAAGGGTCACCCACCCCCAGTGTAGAACAGAGGGGTCACCCACCACCAGTGAAGAACAGAGGGGTCACCCACCCCCAGTGTAGAACAGAAGGGTCACCCACCGCAGTGTGGAACAGAAGTGTCACCCACACCCAGTATGGAACAGAAGCGTTACCAACCCCAGTGAAGAACAGAGGGGTCACCCACCCCGAATGTAGAACAGAGGGGTCACCCACCCCAGTGTGGAACAGAGCGGTCAGACACCCTCAGTGTAGAACAGAAGGGTCACCCACCCCCAGTGTGGAAAAGAGGGTTCACCCACCCCCAGTGTAGAACAGAGGGGGCACCCACCCCCTATGTAGAACAGAAGGGTCACCCACCCCTCTGTAGGACAGAAGGGTTACCCACCCCCAGTGTAGAACAGAAGGGTCACCCACTCCCAGTGTGGAATAGAAAGGTCACCCACCCCCAGTGTAGAACAGAGCGGTCACCCACCCCAGTGTGGAACAGAGGGGTCACCCACCCCAGTGAAGAACAGAAGGGTAACCCACCCCCAGTGTGGAGCAGAAGGGTCACCCACCCGCAGTGTGGAACAGAAGGGTCACCCAGCCCCAGTGTAGAACTGAGGGGTCACCCACCCCAGTGTGGAACAGAAGGGGCACCCACCCCCAGTGTGGAACAGAGTGGTCACCAACCCCAGTGTGGAACAGAAGGGGCACCCACCCTCAGTGAAGAACAGAAGGGTCACCCACCCCAGTGTGGAACAGAGGGATCACCCACCCCCAGTGTAGAACAGAGGGGTCACCCACACCCAGTGTGGAACAGAGGGGTCACCCACCACCAGTGTGGAACTGAGGGATCACCCACTGCCAGTGTAGAACAGAGGGTTCACCCACCCCCAATGTAGAACAGAGGGGTCACCCACCCACATTGAACAGAAGGGTCACCTACCCCAGTGAAGAACATTAGGGTCACCCACCCCTAGTGAAGAACAGAAGGGTCACCCACCCCCAGTGTGGAAAAGAGGGGTTACCCACCCCCAGTGTAGAACAGTGGGGTCACCCACCCCAGTGTGGAACAGAAGTGTCACCCACTCCCAGTGTGGAACAGAAGGGTTACCCACCCCAGTGTGGAACAGAATGGTCACCCACTCCAGTGTAGAACAGAAGGGTCACCCACCCCAGCATGGAACAGAAGGGTCATCCAATCCCAGTGTAGAACAGAGGGGTCCCCACCCCAGTGTGGAACAGAGGGGTCAACCTCCCTCCGTGCGGAACAGAAGGGTCTCCCACCCCCTGTGTGTAACTGAGGAGTCGCCCACCCCCAGTGAAGAACAGAAGGGGCACCCACCCCCAGTGTGGACAAGAAGGGTTACCCATACCCAGTGTAAAACAGTAGGGTCACCCACCCCAATGTAAAACAGAGTGGTCACAAACCCACAGTGTGGAACAAAAGGGTCACCCACCCCAATGTAGAACAGAGGGGTCACCCACCCCCAGTGTAAAACAGAAGGATCACCCACCCCAATGTAGAATAGAGGGGTCACCCACTCCCAATGAGGAACAGTGGGGTCACCCACCCCCAGTGTAGAACAGAAGGGTCACCCACCCCCAGTGTAGAAATGACGGGTCACACACCCCCAGTGTAGAACAGAGGGGTCACCCACCCCCAGTGTAGAATGGAAGGGTCACCCACCCCAGTGTGGAACAGAAGTGTCACCCACTCCCAGTGTGGAACAGGATGATTACCCACCCCGGTGTGGAACAGAGGGGTCAGCCACCCTCAGTGTAGAACAGAAGGGTCACCCACCCCAGTGTAGAACAGAGTTGTCACCCACCCCAGTGTGGAACAGAAGGGTCACCCACCCACAGTATGGAAGAGATGGGTCACCCACCCCCAGTGTAGAACAGAGTTGTCACCCACCCCAGTGTGGAACAGAAGGGTCACCCACCCACAGTATGGAAGAGATGGGTCACCCACCCCCAGTGCAGAACCCAGTGGTCACCCACCCCAGTGAAGAACAGAAGGTTCACCCACCGCCTATGTAGAACAGAAGGGTCACCCACCTCAGCGTAGGACAGAAGGGATACCCACCCCCAGTGTAGAACAGAGGGGTCCCCACCCCAGTGTGGAACAGAGGGGTCAACCTCCCTCCGTGCGGAACAGAAGGGTCTCCCACCCCCTGTGTGTAACTGAGGAGTCCCCCACCCCCAGTGAAGAACAGAAGGGGCACCCACCCCCAGTGTGGACAAGAAGGGTTACCCATACCCAGTGTAAAACAGTAGGGTCACCCACCCCAATGTAAAACAGAGTGGTCACAAACCCACAGTGTGGAACAAAATGGTCACCCACCCCAATGTAGAACAGAGGGGTCACCCACCCCCAGTGTAAAACAGAATGATCACCCACCCCAATGTAGAATACAGGGGTCACCCACTCCCAGTGAGGAACAGTGGGGTCACCCACCCCCAGTGTAGAACAGAAGGGTCACCCACCCCCAGTGTAGAACAGACGGGTCACCCACCCCCAGTGTAGAACAGAGGGGTCACCCACCCCCAGTGTAGAATGGAAGGGTCACCCACCCCAGTGTGGAACAGAAGTGTCACCCACTCCCAGTGTGGAACAGGATGATTACCCACCCCGGTGTGGAACAGAGGGGTCAGCCACCCTCAGTGTAGAACAGAAGGGTCACCCACCCCAGTGTAGAACAGAGTTGTCACCCACCCCAGTGTGGAACAGAAGGGTCACCCACCCACAGTATGGAAGAGATGGGTCACCCACCCCCAGTGTAGAACAGAGTTGTCACCCACCCCAGTGTGGAACAGAAGGGTCACCCACCCACAGTATGGAAGAGATGGGTCACCCACCCCCAGTGCAGAACCCAGTGGTCACCCACCCCAGTGAAGAACAGAAGGTTCACCCACCGCCTATGTAGAACAGAAGGGTCACCCACCTCAGCGTAGGACAGAAGGGATACCCACCCCCAGTGTAGAACAGAAGGGTCACCCACTCCCAGTGTAGAACCGAGTGGTCACCCACCCCCAGTGAAGAACGGAAGGGTCACCCACCCCCAGTGTGGAGCAGAAGGGTCACCCACCCCCAGTGTGGAGCAGAAGGGTCACCCTGCCCCAGTGTAGAACTGAGGCGTCACCCACCCCAGTGTGGAACAGAAGGGTCACCCACCCCCAGTGTGGAAAAGAGGGGTTACCCACCCCCAGTGTAGAACAGTGGGGTCACCCACCCCAGTGTGGAACAGAAGTGTCACCCACTCCCAGTGTGGAACAGAAGGGTTACCCACCCCAGTGTGGAACAGAAGGGTCACCCACCCCCAGTGTAGAACAGAGGGGTCACCCACCCCAGTGTGGAACAGAGGGGTCAGCCACCCCCAGTGTAGAACAGAGAGGTCACTCACCCCCAGTGTAGAACAGAAGGGTTAACCACCACAGTGTGGAACAGAAGGGGCACCCACCCCCAGTGAAGAACAGAAGGGTCAGGCACCCCCAGTGAAGAACAGAAGGGTCACCCATCCCCAGTGTAGAACTGAAGGGTCACCCACCAGAATGTAGAACAGAGGGGTCACCCACCCCCAGTGTGGAACAGAAGGGTCACCCACCCCAATGTAGAACAGAGGGGTCACCCACCCCCAGTGTAGAACAGAAGGATCACCCACCCCAATGTAGAACAAAGGGGTCACCCACTCCCAGTGTGGAACAGAGGGGTCACCCACCCCCAGAGAAGAACAGACGGGTCACCCACCCCCAGTGTTGAAAAGAAGGGTCACCCACCCCCAGTGTAGAACAGAGGGGTCACCCACCACCAGTGAAGAACAGAGGGGTCACCCACCCACAGTGTAGAACAGAAGGGTCACCCACCGCAGTGTGGAACAGAAGTGTCACCCACACCCAGTATGGAACAGAAGCGTTACCAACCCCAGTGAAGAACAGAGGGGTCACCCACCCCGAATGTAGAACAGAGGGGTCACCCACCCCAGTGTGGAACAGAGCGGTCAGACACCCTCAGTGTAGAACAGAAGGGTCACCCACCCCCAGTGTGGAAAAGAGGGTTCACCCACCCCCAGTGTAGAACAGAGGGGGCACCCACCCCCTATGTAGAACAGAAGGGTCACCCACCCCTCTGTAGGACAGAAGGGTTACCCACCCCCAGTGTAGAACAGAAGGGTCACCCACTCCCAGTGTGGAATAGAAAGGTCACCCACCCCCAGTGTAGAACAGAGCGGTCACCCACCCCAGTGTGGAACAGAGGGGTCACCCACCCCAGTGAAGAACAGAAGGGTAACCCACCCCCAGTGTGGAGCAGAAGGGTCACCCACCCGCAGTGTGGAACAGAAGGGTCACCCAGCCCCAGTGTAGAACTGAGGGGTCACCCACCCCAGTGTGGAACAGAAGGGTCACCCACCCCCAGTGTGGAACAGAGTGGTCACCAACCCCAGTGTGGAACAGAAGGGGCACCCACCCTCAGTGAAGAACAGAAGGGTCACCCACCCCAGTGTGGAACAGAGGGATCACCCACCCCCAGTGTAGAACAGAGGGGTCACCCACACCCAGTGTGGAACAGAGGGGTCACCCACCACCAGTGTGGAACTGAGGGATCACCCACTGCCAGTGTAGAACAGAGGGTTCACCCACCCCCAATGTAGAACAGAGGGGTCACCCACCCACATTGAACAGAAGGGTCACCTACCCCAGTGAAGAACATTAGGGTCACCCACCCCTAGTGAAGAACAGAAGGGGCACCCACCCCCAGTGAAGAACATAGGGGTAACCCACCCCCAGTGTAGAACAGAAGGGTCACCCACCCCAATGTAGAACAGTGGGGTCACCCACACACAGTGTAGAACAGAGGGGTCACCCACCCCCAGTGTGGAACAGATGGCTCACCTACCCCCAGTGTGGAACAGAAGGGTCACCCACCCCCAGTGAAGAACAGAGGGGTCACCCACTCCCAGTGTGGAACAGAGGGGTCACCCACCCCCAGTGAAGAACGGAGGGGTCACCCACCCACAGTGTAGAACAGAAGAATCACCCACCCCAGTGTTTATAAAAACGGTCACCTAACCCCAGTGTGGAACAGAAGGGTTACCCACCCCCAGTGAAGTACAGAGGGTCACCCACCCCCAGTGTAGAACAGAAGGGACACCCACCCCAGTGTGGAACAGTAGGGTCACCCACCCCCAGTGTGGAACAGAAGGGTCACCCACCCCAGTGTGGAACAGAAGGGTCAACCACCCCAATGTAGAACAGAGGGGTCACCCACCCCCAGTGTAGAACAGAAGGTTCACCCACACCAATGTAGAACAGAGGGGTCACCCACCCCCAGTGTGGAACAGAAGGGTCACCCACCCCAATGTAGAACAGAGGGGTCACCCACACCCAGTGTAGAACAGAGGGGTCACCCACACCCAGTGTGGAACAGATTGCTCACCTACCCCCAGTGTGGAACAGAAGGGTCACCCACCCCCAGTGAAGAACAGAGGGGTCACCCACTCCCAGTGTGGAACAGAGGGGTCACCCACCCCCAGTGAAGAACGGAGGGGTCACCCACCCCCAGTGTAGAACAGAAGAATCACCCACCCCAGTGTTTATAAAAACGGTCACCCAAACCCATTGTGGAACAGAAGGGTCACCCACCCCCAGTGAAGAACAGAGGGTCACCCACCCCCAGTGTAGAACAGAAGGGACACCCACCCGCAGTGTGGAACAGAGGGGACACTCACCCCCAGTGAAGAACAGACGGGTCACCCACTCCAGTGTGGAACAGAAGGGTCACCCACTCCAGTGTAGAACAGACGTGTCACCCACACCAGTGTGGAACAGAAGGGTCACCCACCCCAGTGTAGAACAGAGGGGTCACCCACCCCCAGTGTGGAACAGAAGTGTCACCCACCCCCAGTGTGGAACAGAAGGGTCACCCGCCCCGAGTGTAGAACAGAGGGGTCACCCACCCCAGTGTGGAACAGAGTGGTCAGCCACCCTCAGTGTAGAACAGAAGGGTCACCCACCCCCAGTGTGGAAAAGAGGGTTCAGCCACCCCCAGTGTAGAACAGAGGGGGCACCCACCCCCTATGTAGAACAGAAGGGTCACCCACCCCAGTGTAGGACAGAAGGCTTACCCACCCCCAATGTGGAACAGAAGGGTCACTCACCCCCAGTGTGGAACAGAAGGGTCAACCACCCCAGTGACGAACAGAAGGGTCACCCACCCCAGTGACGAACAGAAGGGTCACCCACCTCCAGTGTGGAACAGAGGGGTCACGCACCCCAGTGTAGAACAGAAGGGTCACCCAACCCCAGTGTATAACAGAGGGGTCACCCACCACAGTGAAGAACATAAGGGTCAACAACCCCAGTGTAGAACAGAAGGGTCAACCACCCCAGTGTGGAACTGAAGGGTCACCCACCCCAGTGTGGAACAGAAGGGTCTCCCACCCCCAGTGTGGAACAGAAGGGTCACCCAACCCAGTGAAGAACAGAGCGGTCACCCAACCCCAGTGTAGAACAGAAGGGTCACCCACCCCAGTGTAGAACAAAAGGGTCACCTTACCCAGTGTGGAACAGAGCTGTCACCCACCCCCAGTGTAGAACAGAAGGGTCACCCACACCAGTGTGGAACAGGGGGTTCACCCACCCCCAGTGTGGAACAGAAGGGTCACCCACCCCTAGTGTGGAACAGAGCTGTCACCCACCCCCAGTGTGGAACAGAGGGGACACCCACCCCCAGTGTAGAACAGAAGGGTCACCCACCCCCGAGAAGAACAGACTGGTCACCCACCCCCAGTGTGGTACAGAAGGGTCACCCACCCCAGTGTGGAACAGAAGGGTTACCCACCCCCAGTGTAGAACAGAGGGGTCACCCACCCCCAGTGAAGAACAGTGGGGTCACCCACTCCAGTGTAGAACAGAAGGGTCACCCACCCCAGTATGGAACAGAAGGGTCACCCAATCCCAGTGTAGAACAGAGGGGTCCCCCCCCAGTGTAGAAGAGTGGGGTCACCAACCCAGTGTGGAACAGAGGGGTCACCCACACCCAGTGTAGAACAGTGGGGTCACCCACCCCAGTGTGGAACAGAGGGGTCACCCAACCCAGTGAGGAACAGAGGGGTCACCCACCCCAGTGAGGAACAGAGCGGTCACCCACCCCAGTGTGGAACAGAGGGGTCAACCTCCCGCCATGCGGAACAGAAGGGTCACCCACCACCTGTGTGTAACTGAGGAGTTCCCCACCCCCAGTGAAGAACAGAAGGGGCACCCATCCCCAGGGTGGACAAGAAGGGTCACCCATCCCCAGTGTAAAACAGTAGGGTCACCCACCCCAATGTAAAACAGAGTGGTCACAAACCCACAGTGTGGAACAAAAGGTTCACCCACCCCAATGTAGAACAGAGGGGTCACCCACCCCCAGTGTAGAACAGAAGGATCACCCACCCCAATGTAGAATAGAGGGGTCACCCACTCCCAGTGAGGAACAGTGGGGTCACCCACCCCCAGTGTAGAACAGAAGGGTCACCCACCCCCAGTGTAGAACAGACGGGTCACCCACCCCCAGTGTAGAACAGAGGGGTCACCCACCCCCAGTGTAGAACGGAAGGGTCACCCACCCCAGTGTGGAACAGGATGGTTACCCACCCCGGTGTGGAACAGAGGGGTCACGCACCCCAGTGTAGAACAGAGTTGTCACCCACCCCAGTGTGGAACAGAAGGGTCACCCACCCACAGTATGGAAGAGATGGGTCACCCACCCCCAGTGTAGAACAGAGTTGTCACCCACCCCAGTGTGGAACAGAAGGGTCACCCACCCCAGTGTGGAACAGAGGGGTCACCCAACCCAGTGAGGAACAGAGGGGTCACCCACCCCAGTGAGGAACAGAGGGGTCACCCACCCCCAGTGAAGAACAGAGGGTCACCCACCCCCAGTGTAGAACAGAAGGGACACCCACCCGCAGTGTGGAACAGAGGGGACACTCACCCCCAGTGAAGAACAGACGGGTCACCCACTCCAGTGTGGAACAGAAGGGTCACCCACTCCAGTGTAGAACAGACGTGTCACCCACACCAGTGTGGAACAGAAGGGTCACCCACCCCAGTGTAGAACAGAGGGGTCACCCACCCCCAGTGTGGAACAGAAGTGTCACCCACCCCCAGTGTGGAACAGAAGGGTCACCCGCCCCGAGTGTAGAACAGAGGGGTCACCCACCCCAGTGTGGAACAGAGTGGTCAGCCACCCTCAGTGTAGAACAGAAGGGTCACCCACCCCCAGTGTGGAAAAGAGGGTTCAGCCACCCCCAGTGTAGAACAGAGGGGGCACCCACCCCCTATGTAGAACAGAAGGGTCACCCACCCCAGTGTAGGACAGAAGGCTTACCCACCCCCAATGTGGAACAGAAGGGTCACTCACCCCCAGTGTGGAACAGAAGGGTCAACCACCCCAGTGACGAACAGAAGGGTCACCCACCCCAGTGACGAACAGAAGGGTCACCCACCTCCAGTGTGGAACAGAGGGGTCACGCACCCCAGTGTAGAACAGAAGGGTCACCCAACCCCAGTGTATAACAGAGGGGTCACCCACCACAGTGAAGAACATAAGGGTCAACAACCCCAGTGTAGAACAGAAGGGTCACCCACCCCAGTGTGGAACTGAAGGGTCACCCACCCCAGTGTGGAACAGAAGGGTCTCCCACCCCCAGTGTGGAACAGAAGGGTCACCCAACCCAGTGAAGAACAGAGCGGTCACCCAACCCCAGTGTAGAACAGAAGGGTCACCCACCCCAGTGTAGAACAAAAGGGTCACCTTACCCAGTGTGGAACAGAGCTGTCACCCACCCCCAGTGTAGAACAGAAGGGTCACCCACACCAGTGTGGAACAGGGGGTTCACCCACCCCCAGTGTGGAACAGAAGGGTCACCCACCCCTAGTGTGGAACAGAGCTGTCACCCACCCCCAGTGTGGAACAGAGGGGACACCCACCCCCAGTGTAGAACAGAAGGGTCACCCACCCCCGAGAAGAACAGACTGGTCACCCACCCCCAGTGTGGTACAGAAGGGTCACCCACCCCAGTGTGGAACAGAAGGGTTACCCACCCCCAGTGTAGAACAGAGGGGTCACCCACCCCCAGTGAAGAACAGTGGGGTCACCCACTCCAGTGTAGAACAGAAGGGTCACCCACCCCAGTATGGAACAGAAGGGTCACCCAATCCCAGTGTAGAACAGAGGGGTCCCCCCCCAGTGTAGAAGAGTGGGGTCACCAACCCAGTGTGGAACAGAGGGGTCACCCACACCCAGTGTAGAACAGTGGGGTCACCCACCCCAGTGTGGAACAGAGGGGTCACCCAACCCAGTGAGGAACAGAGGGGTCACCCACCCCAGTGAGGAACAGAGCGGTCACCCACCCCAGTGTGGAACAGAGGGGTCAACCTCCCGCCATGCGGAACAGAAGGGTCACCCACCACCTGTGTGTAACTGAGGAGTTCCCCACCCCCAGTGAAGAACAGAAGGGGCACCCATCCCCAGGGTGGACAAGAAGGGTCACCCATCCCCAGTGTAAAACAGTAGGGTCACCCACCCCAATGTAAAACAGAGTGGTCACAAACCCACAGTGTGGAACAAAAGGTTCACCCACCCCAATGTAGAACAGAGGGGTCACCCACCCCCAGTGTAGAACAGAAGGATCACCCACCCCAATGTAGAATAGAGGGGTCACCCACTCCCAGTGAGGAACAGTGGGGTCACCCACCCCCAGTGTAGAACAGAAGGGTCACCCACCCCCAGTGTAGAACAGACGGGTCACCCACCCCCAGTGTAGAACAGAGGGGTCACCCACCCCCAGTGTAGAACGGAAGGGTCACCCACCCCAGTGTGGAACAGGATGGTTACCCACCCCGGTGTGGAACAGAGGGGTCACGCACCCCAGTGTAGAACAGAGTTGTCACCCACCCCAGTGTGGAACAGAAGGGTCACCCACCCACAGTATGGAAGAGATGGGTCACCCACCCCCAGTGTAGAACAGAGTTGTCACCCACCCCAGTGTGGAACAGAAGGGTCACCCACCCCAGTGTGGAACAGAGGGGTCACCCAACCCAGTGAGGAACAGAGGGGTCACCCACCCCAGTGAGGAACAGAGGGGTCACCCACCCCAGTGTGGAACAGAGGGGTCAACCTCCCGCCGTGCGGAACAGAAGGGTCACCCACCACCTGTGTGTAACTGAGGAGTTCCCCACCCCCAGTGAAGAACAGAAGGGGCACCCATCCCCAGGGTGGACAAGAAGGGTCACCCATCCCCATTGTAAAACAGTAGGGTCACCCACCCCAATGTAAAACAGAGTGGTCACAAACCCACAGTGTGGAACAAAAGGTTCACCCACCCCAATGTAGAACAGAGGGGTCACCCACCCCCAGTGTAGAACAGAAGGATCACCCACCCCAATGTAGAATAGAGGGGTCACCCACTCCCAGTGAGGAACAGTGGGGTCACCCACCCCCAGTGTAGAACAGAAGGGTCACCCACCCCCAGTGTAGAACAGACGGGTCACCCACCCCAGTGTAGAACAGAGTTGTCACCCACCCCAGTGTGGAACAGAAGGGTCACCCACCCACAGTATGGAAGAGATGGGTCACCCACCCCCAGTGTAGAACAGAGTTGTCACCCACCCCAGTGTGGAACAGAAGGGTCACCCACCCACAGTATGGAAGAGATGGGTCACCCACACCCAGTGCAGAACCCAGTGGTCACCCACCCCAGTGAAGAACAGAAGGTTCACCCACCGCCTATGTAGAACAGAAGGGTCACCCACCTCAGCGTAGGACAGAAGGGATACCCACCCCCAGTGTAGAACAGAAGGGTCACCCACTCCCAGTGTAGAACCGAGTGGTCACCCACCCCCAGTGAAGAACGGAAGGGTCACCCACCCCCAGTGTGGAGCAGAAGGGTCACCCACCCCCAGTGTGGAGCAGAAGGGTCACCCTGCCCCAGTGTAGAACTGAGGCGTCACCCACCCCAGTGTGGAACAGAAGGGTCACCCACCCCCAGTGTGGAAAAGAGGGGTTACCCACCCCCAGTGTAGAACAGTGGGGTCACCCACCCCAGTGTGGAACAGAAGTGTCACCCACTCCCAGTGTAGAACAGAAGGGTCACCCACCCCCAGTGTAGAACAGACGGGTCACCCACCCCCAGTGTAGAACAGAGGGGTCACCCACCCCCAGTGTAGAACGGAAGGGTCACCCACCCCAGTGTGGAACAGGATGGTTACCCACCCCGGTGTGGAACAGAGGGGTCACGCACCCCAGTGTAGAACAGAGTTGTCACCCACCCCAGTGTGGAACAGAAGGGTCACCCACCCACAGTATGGAAGAGATGGGTCACCCACCCCCAGTGTAGAACAGAGTTGTCACCCACCCCAGTGTGGAACAGAAGGGTCACCCACCCCAGTGTGGAACAGAGGGGTCACCCAACCCAGTGAGGAACAGAGGGGTCACCCACCCCAGTGAGGAACAGAGGGGTCACCCACCCCAGTGTGGAACAGAGGGGTCAACCTCCCGCCGTGCGGAACAGAAGGGTCACCCACCACCTGTGTGTAACTGAGGAGTTCCCCACCCCCAGTGAAGAACAGAAGGGGCACCCATCCCCAGGGTGGACAAGAAGGGTCACCCATCCCCATTGTAAAACAGTAGGGTCACCCACCCCAATGTAAAACAGAGTGGTCACAAACCCACAGTGTGGAACAAAAGGTTCACCCACCCCAATGTAGAACAGAGGGGTCACCCACCCCCAGTGTAGAACAGAAGGATCACCCACCCCAATGTAGAACAGAGGGGTCACCCACTCCCAGTGAGGAACAGTGGGGTCACCCACCCCCAGTGTAGAACAGAAGGGTCACCCACCCCCAGTGTAGAACAGACGGGTCACCCACCCCAGTGTAGAACAGAGTTGTCACCCACCCCAGTGTGGAACAGAAGGGTCACCCACCCACAGTATGGAAGAGATGGGTCACCCACCCCCAGTGTAGAACAGAGTTGTCACCCACCCCAGTGTGGAACAGAAGGGTCACCCACCCACAGTATGGAAGAGATGGGTCACCCACCCCCAGTGTAGAACCCAGTGGTCACCCACCCCAGTGAAGAACAGAAAGGTCACCCACCGCCTATGTAGAACAGAAGGGTCTCCCACCTCAGTGTAGGACAAAAGGGATACCCACCCCCAGTGTAGAACAGAAGGGTCACCCACTCCAGTGTAGAACAGAAGGGTCACCCACTCCCAGTATGGAACAGAAGGGTCACCCACTCCAGTGTAGAACAGAAGGGTCACCCACTCCCAGTATGGAACAGAGGGGTCACCCACCCCCAGTGTAGAACAGAAGGGTCACCCACCCCAGTGTGGAACAGAAGGGTCACCCACTCCCAGTATGGAACAGAGGGGTCACCCACCCCCAGTGTAGAACAGAAGGGTCACCCACCCCAGTATGGAACAGAAGGGTCACCCACTCCCAGTATGGAACAGAGGGGTCACCCACCCCCAGTGTAGAACAGAAGGGTCACCCACTCCAGTGTAGAACAGAAGGGTCACCCACTCCCAGTATGGAACAGAGGGGTCACCCACCCCCAGTGTAGAACCGAGTGGTCACCCACCCCAGTGAAGAACAGAAGGGTCACCCAATCCCAGTGTGGAGCAGTAGGGTCACCCACCCCCAGTGTGGAACAGAAGGGTCACCCAGCCCCAGTGTAGAACTGAGGCGTCACCCACCCCAGTGTGGAACAGAAGGGTCACCCACCCCCACTGTAGAAAAGAGGGGTTACCCACCCCCAGTGTAGAACAGTGGGGTCACCCACCCCAGTGTGGAACAGAAGTGTCACCCACTCCCAGTGTGGAACAGAAGGGTTACCCACCCCAGTGTGGAACAGAAGGGTCACCCACCCCCAGTGTAGAACAGAGGGGTCACCCACCCCAGTGTGGAACAGAGGGGTCAGCCACCCTCAGTGTAGAACAGAGAGGTCACCCACCCCCAGTGTAGAACAGAAGGGTTACCCACCACAGTGTGGAGCAGAAGGGGCACCCACCCCCAGTGAAAAACAGAAGGGTCAGGCACCCCCAGTGAAGAACAGACGGGTCACCCACCCCCAGTGCTGAACAGAAGGGTCACCCACCCCCAGTGTAGAACAGAAGAATCACCCACCCCAGAGTTTATAAGAAGGGTAACCCAGCCCCAGTGTAGAACAGAGGGGTCACCCACCACCAGTGAAGAACAGAGGGGTAACCCACCCCCAGTGTAGAACAGAAGGGTCACCCACCCCAGTGTGGAATAGAAGGGTCACCCACCCCGAGTGTAGAAAAGAGGGGTCTCCCACCCCAGTGTGGAACAGAGTGGTCAGCCACCCTCAGTGTAGAACAGAAGGGTCACCCACCCCCAGTGTGGAAAAGAGGGTTCACCCACCCCCTGTGTAGAACAGAGGGGGCACCTACCCCCTATGTAGAACAGAAGGGTCACCCACCCCACTGTAGGACAGAAGGGTTACCCACCCCCAGTGTAGAACAGAAGGGTCACCCACTCCCAGTGTGGAACAGAAGGGTCACCCACCCCCAGTGTAGAACAGAGCGGTCACCCACCCCAGTGTGGAACAGAGGGGTCACCCACCCCAGTGAAGAACAGAAGGGTAACCCACCCCCAATGTGGAGCAGAAGGCTCACCCACCCTCAGTGTGGAACAGAAGGGTCACCCAGCCCCAGTGTAGAACTGAGGGGTCACCCACCCCAGTGTGGAACAGAAGGGTCACCCACCCCCAGTGTGGAACAGAGGGGTCACCAACCCCAGTGTGGAACAGAAGGGGCACCCACCCTCAGTGAAGAACAGAAGGGTCACCCACCCCAGTGAGGAACAGAGGGGTCACCCACCGCCAGTGTGGAACTGAGGGATCACCCACTGCCAGTGTAGAACAGAGGGGTCACCCACCCCCAATGTAGAACAGAGGGGTCACCCACCCACATTGAACAGAAGGGTCACCCACACCCAGTGAATAACATTAGAGTCACCCACCCCTAGTGAAGAACAGAAGGGTCACCCACCCCTAGTGAAGAACAGAAGGGGCACCCACCCCCAGTGAAGAACATAGGGGTAACCCACCCCCAGTATAGAACAGAAGGGTCACCCACACCAGTGTAGAACAGAGGGGTCACCCACCGCAGTGCAGAACAGAATGGTCACCCACCCCCAGTGTGGAACAGAGAGGTCACCCACCCCCAGTGTGGAACAGTGGGGTCACCCAGACGCAGTGTAGAATGGAAGGGTCACCGACCAACAGTGAAGAACAGAGGGGTCACCAACCCGCAGTGAAGAAGAGAAGGGTCGCCCACCCCAGTGAAGAACAGAGGGTTCAGCTACCCCCAGTGTAGAACAGAGGAGTCACCCACCCCCAGTGTAGAACAGAGGGGTCACCCACCCCCAGTGTGGAACAGATGGCTCACCTACCCCCAGTGTGGAACAGAAGGGTCACCCACCCCCAGTGAAGAACAGAGGGGTCACCCACCCCCTGTGTTGAACAAAAGGGTCACCCACCCCCAGTGTGGAACAGAAGGGTCCCACACCCAGTGTGGAACAGAAGGGTCACCTACCCCCAGTGTGGAACAAAAGAGTCACCCACCCCCAGTGTGGAACAGAGCGGTCACCCACCCCCAGTGAAGAACAGAAGGGTCACCCTCTCCAGTGTGGAACAGAGGGGTCACCCACCCCCAGTGTGGAACAGAGAGGTCACCCACCCCCAGTGTAGAATGGAAGGGTCACCCACCCCCAGTGTAGAACAGAAGGGTTACTCACCCCCAGTGTAGAACAGAGGGGTCACCCACCCCCAGTGTGGAAAAGAGGGTTCACCCACCCCCTGTGTAGAACAGAGGGGGCACCTACCCCCTATGTATAACAGAAGGGTCACCCACCCCACTGTAGGACAGAAGGGTTACCCACCCCCAGTGTAGAACAGAAGGGTCACCCACTCCCAGTGTGGAACAGAAGGGTCACCCACCCCCAGTGTAGAACAGAGCGGTCACCCACCCCAGTGTGGAACAGAGGGGTCACCCACCCCAGTGAAGAACAGAAGGGTAACCCACCCTCAGTGTGGAGCAGAAGGCTCACCCACACTCAGTGTGGAACAGAAGGGTCACCCAGCCCCAGTGTAGAATGGAAGGGTCACCGACCAACAGTGAAGAACAGAGGGGTCACCAACCCGCAGTGAAGAAGAGAAGGGTCGCCCACCCCAGTGAAGAACAGAGGGTTCAGCTACCCCCAGTGTAGAACAGAGGAGTCACCCACCCCCAGTGTAGAACAGAGGGGTCACCCACCCCCAGTGTGGAACAGATGGCTCACCTACCCCCAGTGTGGAACAGAAGGGTCACCCACCCCCAGTGAAGAACAGAGGGGTCACCCACCCCCTGTGTTGAACAAAAGGGTCACCCACCCCCAGTGTGGAACAGAAGGGTCCCACACCCAGTGTGGAACAGAAGGGTCACCTACCCCCAGTGTGGAACAAAAGAGTCACCCACCCCCAGTGTGGAACAGAGCGGTCACCCACCCCCAGTGAAGAACAGAAGGGTCACCCTCTCCAGTGTGGAACAGAGGGGTCACCCACCCCCAGTGTGGAACAGAGAGGTCACCCACCCCCAGTGTAGAATGGAAGGGTCACCCACCCCCAGTGTAGAACAGAAGGGTTACTCACCCCCAGTGTAGAACAGAGGGGTCACCCACCCCCAGTGAGGAACAGAAGGGTCACCCACCCCCAGTGTAGATCAGAAGGGTCACCCACACCCAGTGAAGAACAGAAGGGGCACCCACCCCAGTGAAGAACAGAAGGGGCACCCACCCACAGTGTAGAACAGTAGGGTCACCCACCCGAGTGTAGAACAGAGGGGTCACCCACTCCAGTGAAGAACAGAAGGGTCACCCACACAGAGTGAAGAACAGAAGAGGCACCCACCCCAGTGTAGAACAGCGGGGTCACCCACCCCAATGAAGAACAGAAGTGTCACCCACCCCAGTGTAGAACAGAGGGGTCACCCACCCACAGTGAACAGAAGGGTCACCCACACCCAGTGAAGAACAGAAGGGGCACCAACCACAGTGTAGAACAGAGGGGTCACCCACCCCAGTGTGGAACTGAGAGTTCCCCCACCACCAGTGAAGTACAGAGGGGTCACCCACCCCCAGTGTAGAACAGAAGGGTCACCCACCCCCAGTGTAGAACAGAAGGGTCACCCACCCCAGTGTGGAATAGAAGGGTCACCCACCCCGAGTGTAGAACAGAGGGGTCTCCCACCCCAGTGTGGAACAGAGTGGTCAGCCACCCTCAGTGTTGAACAGAAGGGTCACCCACCCCCAGTGTGGAAAAGAGGGTTCACCCACCCCCTGTGTAGAACAGAGGGGGCACCTACCCCCTATGTATAACAGAAGGGTCACCCAGCCCACTGTAGGACAGAAGGGTTACCCACCCCCAGTGTAGAACAGAAGGGTCACCCACTCCCAGTGTGGAACAGAAGGGTCACCCACCCCCAGTGTAGAACAGAGCGGTCACCCACCCCAGTGTGGAACAGAGGGGTCACCCACCCCAGTGTGGAACAGAAGGGTCACCCACCCCCAGTGTGGAACAGAGGGGTCACCAACCCCAGTGTGGAACAGAAGGGGCACCCACCCTCAGTGAAGAACAGAAGGGTCACCCACCCCAGTGAGGAACAGAGGGGTCACCCACCGCCAGTGTGGAACTGAGGGATCACCCTCTGCCAGTGTAGAACAGAGGGGTCACCCACCCCCAATGTAGAACAGAGGGGTCACCCACCCACATTGAACAGAAGGGTCACCCACACCCAGTGAAGAACATTAGAGTCACCCACCCCTAGTGAAGAACAGAAGGGTCACCCACCCCTAGTGAATAACAGAAGGGGCACCCACCCGCAGTGAAGAACATAGGGGTAACCCACCCCCAGTATAGAACAGAAGGGTCACCCACACCAGTGTGGAACAGAGGGGTTACACACCCCTTTTGTGGAACAGAAGGGTCACCCACACCAGTGTAGAACTGAAGAGTCACCCACCCCAGTGTAGAACAGGGGGGTCACCCACACCCAGTGTAGAACAGAGGGGTCACCCACCCCCAGTGTGGAACAGATGGCTCACCTACCCCCAGTGTGGAACAGAAGGGTCACCCACCCCCAGTGAAGAACAGAGGGGTCACCCACCCCCTGTGTTGAACAGAAGGGTCACCCACCCCCAGTGTGGAACAGAAGGGTCCCACACCCAGTGTGGAACAGAAGGGTCACCTACCCCCAGTGTGGAACAAAAGAGTCACCCACCCCCAGTGTGTAACAGAGCAGTCACCCACCCCCAGTGAAGAACAGAAGGGTCACCCTCTCCAGTGTGGAACAGAAGGGTCACCCACCCCCAGTGTGGAACAGAGCGGTCACCCACCCCCAGTGAAGAACAGAAGGGTCACCCACTCCAGTGTGGAACAGAAGGGTCACCCACTCCAGTGTGGAACAGAGGGGTCACCCACCCCCAGTGAAGAACGGAGGGGTCACCCACCCCCAGTGTAGAACAGAAGAATCACCCACCCCAGTGTTTATAAAAACGGTCACCCAACCCCAGTGTGGAACAGAAGGGTCACCCAAACCCAGTGAAGAACAGAGGGTCACCCACCCCCAGTGTAGAACAGAAGGGACACCCACCCCATTGTGGAACAGAAGGGTCACCCACCCCAATGTAGAACAGAGGGGTCACCCACCCCCAGTGTAGAACAGAAGGTTCACCCACACCAATGTAGAACAGAGGGGTCACCCACCCCCAGTGTGGAACAGAAGGGTCACCCACCCCAATGTAGAACAGAGGGGTCAACCACACCCAGTGTAGAACAGAGGGGTCACCCACACCCAGTGTGGAACAGATGGCTCACCTACCCCCAGTGTGGAACAGAAGGGTCACCCACCCCCAGTGAAGAACAGAGGGGTCACCCACCCCCAGTGAAGAACGGAGGGGTCACCCACCCCCAGTGTAGAACAGAAGAATCACCCACCCCAGTGTTTATAAAAACGGTCACCCACCCCCAGTGTGGAACAGAAGGGTCACCCACCCCCAGTGAAGAACAGAGGGTCACCCACCCCTAGTGTAGAACAGAAGGGACACCCACCCCAGTGTGGAACAGTAGGGTCACCCACCCCCAGTGTGGAACAGAAGGGTCACCCACCCCAGTGTGGAACAGAAGGGTCACACACCCCCAGTGTAGAACAGAGAGGTCACCCACTCCCAGTGTGGAACAGAGGGGTCACCCACCCCAGTGCAGAACAGAGGGGTCACCCACACCCACTGTAGAACAGAGGGGTCACCCACCCCCAATGTAGAACAGAGGGGTCACCCACCCCAGTGCAGAACAGAGGGGTCACCCACACCCAGTGTAGAACAGAGGGGTCACCCACCCCAGTGCAGAACAGAGGGGTCACCCACACCCAGTGTAGAACAGAGGGGTCACCTACCCCCTATGTATAACAGAAGGGTCACCCACCCCACTGTAGGACAGAAGGGTTACCCACCCCCAGTGTAGAACAGAAGGGTCACCCACTCCCAGTGTGGAACAGAAGGGTCACCCACCCCCAGTGTAGAACAGAGCGGTCACCCACCCCAGTGTGGAACAGAGGGGTCACCCACCCCAGTGAAGAACAGAAGGGGAACCCACCCCCAGTGTGGAGCAGAAGGCTCACCCACCCTCAGTGTGGAACAGAAGGGTCACCCAGCCCCAGTGTAGAACTGAGGGGTCACCCACCCCAGTGTGGAACAGAAGGGTCACCCACCCCCAGTGTGGAACAGAGGGGTCACCAACCCCAGTGTGGAACAGAAGGGGCACCCACCCTCAGTGAAGAACAGAAGGGTCACCCACCCCAGTGAGGAACAGAGGGGTCACCCACCGCCAGTGTGGAACTGAGGGATCACCCACTGCCAGTGTAGGACTGAGGGGTCACCCACCCCCAATGTAGAACAGAGGGGTCACCCACCCACATTGAACAGAAGGGTCACCCACACCCAGTGAAGAACATTAGAGTCACCCACCCCTAGTGAAGAACAGAAGGGTCACCCACCCCTAGTGAAGAACAGAAGGGGCACCCACCCCCAGTGAAGAACATAGGGGTAACCCACCCCCAGTATAGAACAGAAGGGTCACCCACACCAGTGTAGAACAGAGGGGTCACCCACCGCAGTGCAGAACAGAATGGTCACCCACCCCCAGTGTGGAACAGAGGGGTCACCCACCCCCAGTGTGGAACAGTGGGGTCACCCAGCCCCAGTGTAGAATGGAAGGGTCACCGACCAACAGTGAAGAACAGAGGGGTCACCAACCCGCAGTGAAGAAGAGAAGGGTCGCCCACCCCAGTGAAGAACAGAGGGTTCAGCTACCCCCAGTGTAGAACAGAGGAGTCACCCACCCCCAGTGTAGAACAGAGGGGTTACACACCCCTTTAGTGGAACAGAAGGGTCACCCACCCCAGTGTAGAACTGAAGAGTCACCCACCCCAGTGTAGAACAGAGGGGTCACCCACACCCAGTGTAGAACAGAGGGGTCACCCACCCCCAGTGTGGAACAGATGGCTCACCTACCCCCAATGTGGAACAGAAGGGTCACCCACCCCCAGTGAAGAACAGAGGGGTCACCCACCCCCTGTGTTGAACAGAAGGGTCACCCACCCCCAGTGTGGAACAGAAGGGTCCCACACCCAGTGTGGAACAGAAGGGTCACCTACCCCCAGTGTGGAACAAAAGAGTCACCCACCCCCAGTGTGTAACAGAGCGGTCACCCACCCCCAGTGAAGAACAGAAGGGTCACCCTCTCCAGTGTGGAACAGAAGGGTCACCCACCCCCAGTGTGGAACAGAGCGGTCACCCACCCCCAGTGAAGAACAGAAGGGTCACCCACTCCAGTGTGGAACAGAAGGGTCACCCACTCCAGTGTGGAGCAGAAGGGTTAGCCACCCCAGTGTGGAACAGAAGGGTCACCAACCCGCAGTGTGGAACAGAGGGGTCACCCACCCCCAGTGAAGAACAGAAGGGTCACCCACCCCCAGTGTGGAACAGAGGGGTCACCCACCCCCAGTGTAGAATGGAAGGGTCACCCACCCCCAGTGTAGAACAGAAGGGTTACTCACCCCCAGTGTAGAACAGAGGGGTCACCCACCCCCAGTGAGGAACAGAAGGGTCACCCACCCCCAGTGTAGATCAGAAGGGTCACCCACCGCAGTGAAGAACAGAGGGGTCACCCACGCCCAGTGTGGAACAGAAGGGTCACTTACCCCCAGTGTAGAACAGAGGGGTCACCCACCCCAGTGAAGAACAGAAGGGTAACCCACCCCCAGTGTGGAGCAGAAGGCTCACCCACCCTCAGTGTGGAACAGAAGGGTCACCCAGCCCCAGTGTAGAACTGAGGGGTCACCCACCCCAGTGTGGAACAGAAGGGTCACCCACCCCCAGTGTGGAACAGAGGGGTCACCAACCCCAGTGTGGAACAGAAGGGGCACCCACCCCAGTGAGGAACAGAGGGGTCACCCACCGCCAGTGTGGAACTGAGGGATCACCCACTGCCAGTGTAGAACAGAGGGGTCACCCACCCCCAGTGTAGAACAGAGGGGTCACCCACCCCCAGTGTGGAACAGATGGCTCACCTACCCCCAGTGTGGAACAGAAGGGTCACCCACCCCCAGTGAAGAACAGAGGGGTCACGCACCCCCTGTGTTGAACAGAAGGGTCACCCACCCCCAGTGTGGAACAGAAGGGTCCCACACCCAGTGTGGAACAGAAGGGTCACCTACCCCCAGTGTGGAACAAAAGAGTCACCCACCCCCAGTGTGTAACAGAGCGGTCACCCACCCCCAGTGAAGAACAGAAGGGTCACCCTCTCCAGTGTGGAACAGAAGGGTCACCCACCCCCAGTGTGGAACAGAGCGGTCGCCCACCCCCAGTGAAGAACAGAAGGGTCACCCACTCCAGTGTGGAACAGAAGGGTCACCCACTCCAGTGTGGAACAGAAGGGTTAGCCACCCCAGTGTGGAACAGAAGGGTCACCCACCCGCAGTGTGGAACAGAGGGGTCACCCACCCCCAGTGAAGAACAGAAGGGTCACCCACCCCCAGTGTGGAACAGAGGGGTCACCCACCCCCAGTGTGGAACAGAGGGGTCACCCACCCCCAGTGTAGAATGGAAGGGTCACCCACCCCCAGTGTAGAACAGAAGGGTTACTCACCCCCAGTGTAGAACAGAGGTGTCACCCACCCCCAGTGAGGAACAGAAGGGTCACCCACCCCCAGTGTAGATCAGAAGGGTCACCCACCGCAGTGAAGAACAGAGGGGTCACCCACGCCCAGTGTGGAACAGAAGGGTCACGTACCCCCAGTGTAGAACAGAGGGGTCACCCACCCCAGTGAAGAACAGAAGGGTAACCCACCCCCAGTGTGGAGCAGAAGGCTCACCCACCCTCAGTGTGGAACAGAATGGTCACCCAGCCCCAGTGTAGAACTGAGGGGTCACCCACCCCAGTGTGGAACAGAAGGGTCACCCACCCCCAGTGTGGAACAGAGGGGTCACCAACCCCAGTGTGGAACAGAAGGGGCACCCACCCTCAGTGAAGAACAGAAGGGTCACCCACCCCAGTGAGGAACAGAGGGGTCACCCACCGCCAGTGTGGAACTGAGGGATCACCCACTGCCAGTGTAGAACAGAGGGGTCACCCACCCCCAATGTAGAACAGAGGGGTCACCCACCCACATTGAACAGAAGGGTCACCCACACCCAGTGAAGAACATTAGAGTCACCCACCCCTAGTGAAGAACAGAAGGGTCACCCACCCCTAGTGAAGAACAGAAGGGGCACCCACCCCCAGTGAAGAACATAGGGGCAACCTACCCCCAGTATAGAACAGAAGGGTCACCCACACCAGTGTAGAACAGAGGGGTCACCCACCGCAGTGCAGAACAGAATGGTCACCCACCCCCAGTGTGGAACAGAGGGGTCACCCACCCCCAGTGTGGAACAGTGGGGTCACCCAGCCCCAGTGTAGAATGGAAGGGTCACCGACCAACAGTGAAGAACAGAGGGGTCACCAACCCGCAGTGAAGAAGAGAAGGGTCGCCCACCCCAGTGAAGAACAGAGGGTTCAGCTACCCCCAGTGTAGAACAGAGGAGTCACCCACCCCCAGTGTAGAACAGAGGGGTTACACACCCCTTTTGTGGAACAGAAGGGTCACCCACCCCAGTGTAGAACTGAAGAGTCACCCACCCCAGTGTAGAACAGAGGGGTCACCCACACCCAGTGTAGAACAGAGGGGTCACCCACCCCCAGTGTGGAACAGATGGCTCACCTACCCCCAGTGTGGAACAGAAGGGTCACCCACCCCCAGTGTGGAACAGAAGGGTCCCACACCCAGTGTGGAACAGAAGGGTCACCTACCCCCAGTGTGGAACAAAAGAGTCACCCACCCCCAGTGTGTAACAGAGCGTTCACCCACCCACAGTGAAGAACAGAAGGGTCACCCTCTCCAGTGTGGAACAGAAGGGTCACCCACCCCCAGTGTGGAACAGAGCGGTCACCCAGCCCCAGTGAAGAACAGAAGGGTCACCCACTCCAGTGTGGAACAGAAGGGTCACCCACTCCAGTGTGGAACAGAAGGGTTAGCAACCCCAGTGTGGAACAGAAGGGTCACCCACCCGCAGTGTGGAACAGAGGGGTCACCCACCCCCAGTGAAGAACAGAAGGGTCACCCACCCCCAGTGTGGAACAGAGGGGTCACCCACCCCCAGTGTGGAACAGAGGGGTCACCCACCCCCAGTGTAGAATGGAAGGGTCACCCACCCCCAGTGTAGAACAGAAGGGTTACTCACCCCCAGTGTAGAACAGAGGGGTCACCCACCCCCAGTGAGGAACAGAAGGGTCACCCACCCCCAGTGTAGATCAGAAGGGTCACCCACCGCAGTGAAGAACAGAGGGGTCACCCACGCCCAGTGTGGAACAGAAGGGTCACGTACCCCCAGTGTAGAACAGAGTGGTCACCCACCCCCAGTGTAGAACAGAGGGGTCACCCACCCCCAGTGTGGAACAGAAGGGTCACCCACACCCAGTGAAGAACAGAAGGGGCACCCACCCCCATTGTGGAAAAGAAGGGTCAACCACCCCAGTGTGGAACAGAAGGGTAACCCACCCCCAGTGTAGAACAGAAGAGTCACCCACCCCAGTGAAGAACAGAAGGGGCACCCACCCCAGTGTAGAACAGAGTGGTCACCCACCCCCAGTGTGGAACAGAAGGGTCACCCACACCCAGTGAAGAACAGAAGGGGCACCCACCCCAGTGTGGAACAGAGGGGTCACCCACCCCAGTGAAGAACAGAAGGGGCACCCACCCCAGTGTAGAACAGAGGGGTCACCCACCCCCAGTGTGGAACAGAAGGGTCACCCACACCCAGTGAAGAACAGAAGGGGCACCCACCCCAGTGTAGAACAGAGGGGTCACCCACCCCAGTGAAGAACAGAAGGGGCACCCACCCACAGTGTAGAACAGTAGGGTCACCCACCCGAGTGTAGAACAGAGGGGTCACCCACCCCAGTGAAGAACAGAAGGGTCACCCACCCCAATGAAGAACAGAAGTGTCACCCACCCCAGTGTAGAACAGAGGGGTCACCCACCCCAGTGTGGAACTGAGGGATCACCCACTGCCAGTGTAGAACAGAGGGATCACACAGCCTCAATGTAGAACAGAGGGGTCACCCACCCACAGTGAACAGAAGGGTCACCCACACCCAGTGAAGAACAGAAGGGGCACCAACCCCAGTGTAGAACAGAGGGGTCACCCACCCCAGTGTGGAACTGAGAGTTCCCCCACCCCCAGTGAAGAACAGAAGGGACACCCACACCCAGTGCGGAACAAAAGGGTCACCCATCCCAGTATAGAACAGAAGGGTCACCCACCCCAGTGTAGAACAGAGGGGTCACCCACCCCCAGTGTGGAACAGAAGGGTCACCCACCCCAATGTAGAACAGAGGGGTCACCCACCCCTAGTGTAGAACAGAAGGTTCACCCACACCAATGTAGAACAGAGGGGTCACCCACCCCCAGTGTGGAACAGAAGGGTCACCCACCCCAATGTAGAACAGAGGGGTCACCCACACCCAGTGTAGAACAGAGGGGTCACCCACCCCCAGTGTGGAACAGATGGCTCACCTACCCCCAGTGTGGAACAGAAGGGTCACCCACCCCCAGTGAAGAACAGAGGGCTCACCCACTCCCAGTGTGGAACAGAGGGGTCACCCACCCCCAGTGAAGAACGGAGGGGTCACCCACCCCCAGTATAGAACAGAAGAATCACCCACCCCAGTGTTTATAAAAACGGTCACCCAACCCCAGTGTGGATCAGAAGGGTCACCCACCCCCAGTGAAGAACAGAGGGTCACCCACCCCCAGTGTAGAACAGAAGGGACACCCACCCCATTGTGGAACAGAAGGGTCACCCACCCCAATGTAGAACAGAGGGGTCACCCACCCCCAGTGTAGAACAGAAGGTTCACCCACACCAATGTAGAACAGAGGGGTCACCCACCCCCAGTGTGGAACAGAAGGGTCACCCACCCCAATGTAGAACAGAGGGGTCAACCACACCCAGTGTAGAACAGAGGGGTCACCCACACCCAGTGTGGAACAGATGGCTCACCTACCCCCAGTGTGGAACAGAAGGGTCACCCACCCCCAGTGAAGAACAGAGGGGTCACCCACCCCCAGTGAAGAACGGAGGGGTCACCCACCCCCAGTGTAGAACAGAAGGGACACCCACCCCAGTGTGGAACAGTAGGGTCACCCACCCCCAGTGTGGAACAGAAGGGTCACCCACCCCAGTGTGGAACAGAAGGGTCACACACCCCCAGTGTAGAACAGAGAGGTCACCCACTCCCAGTGTGGAACAGAGGGGTCACCCACCCCAGTGCAGAACAGAGGGGTCACCCACACCCAGTGTAGAACAGAGGGGTCACCCACCCCAATGTAGAACAGAGGGGTCACCCACACCCAGTGTGGAACAGATGGCTCACCTACCCCCAGTGTGGAACAGAAGGGTCACCCACCCCCAGTGAAGAACAGAGGGGTCACCCACCCCCAGTGAAGAACGGAGGGGTCACCCACCCCCAGTGTAGAACAGAAGAATCACCCACCCCAGTGTTTATAAAAACGGTCACCCACCCCCAGTGTGGAACAGAAGGGTCACCCACCCCCAGTGAAGAACAGAGGGTCACCCACCCCCAGTGTAGAACAGAAGGGACACCCACCCCAGTGTGGAACAGTAGGGTCACCCACCCCCAGTGTGGAACAGAAGGGTCACCCACCCCAGTGTGGAACAGAAGGGTCACACACCCCCAGTGTAGAACAGAGAGGTCACCCACTCCCAGTGTGGAACAGAGGGGTCACCCACCCCAGTGCAGAACAGAGGGGTCACCCACACCCAGTGTAGAACAGAGGGGTCACCCACCCCAGTGCAGAACAGAGGGGTCACCCACACCCAGTGTAGAACAGAGGGGTCACCTACCCCCTAAGTATAACAGAAGGGTCACCCACCCCACTGTAGGACAGAAGGGTTACCCACCCCCAGTGTAGAACAGAAGGGTCACCCACTCCCAGTGTGGAACAGAAGGGTCACCCACACCAGTGTGGAACAGAAGTGTCACCCACCCCAATGTAGAACAGAGGGGTCACCCACTCCCAGTGTGGAACAGAGGGGTCACCCACCCCCAGAGAAGAACAGACGGGTCACCCATCCCCAGTGTAGAACTGAAGGGTCACCCACCAGAATGTAGAACAGAGGGGTCACCCACCCCCAGTGTGGAACAGAAGGGTCACCCACCCCAATGTAGAGCAGAGGGGTCACACACACCCAGTGTAGAACAGAAGGATCACCCACCCCAATGTAGAACAGAGGGGTCACCCACTCCCAGTGTGGAACAGAGGGGTCACCCACCCCCAGAGAAGAACAGACGTGTCACCCACCCCCAGTGTTGAACAGAAGGGTCACCCACCCTCAGTGTAGAACAGAAGAATCACCCACACCAGAGTTTATAAGAAGGGTAACCCACCCCCAGTGTAGAACAGAGGAGTCACCCACCACCAGAGAAGAACAGAGGGGTCACCCACCCCCAGGGTAGAACAGAAGGGTCACCCACCCCAGTGTGGAATAGAAGGGTCACCCACCCCGAGTGTAGAACAGAGGGGTCTCCCACCCCAGTGTGGAACAGAGTGGTCAGCCACCCTCAGAGTAGAACAGAGTGGTCACCCACCCTCAGTGTAGAACAGAAGCGTCACCCACCTCCAGTTTGGAAAAGAGGGTTATCCCACCCCCAGTGTAGAACAGAGGGGGCACCTACCCCCTATGTAGAACAGAAGGATCACCCACCCCACTGTAGGACAGAAGGGTTACCCACCCCCAGTGTAGAACAGAAGGGTCACCCACTCCCAGTGTGGAACAGAAGGGTCACCCACCCCCAGTGTAGAACAGAGCGGTCACCCACCCCAGTGTGGAACAGAGGGGTCACCCACCCCAGTGATGAACATTAGAGTCACCCACCCCTAGTGAAGAACAGAAGGGTCACACACCCCCAGTGTGGAACAGTGGGGTCACCCAGCCCCAGTGTAGAATGGAAGGGTCACCGACCAACAGTGAAGAACAGAGGGGTCACCCACCCGCAGTGAAGAAGAGAAGGGTCACCCACCCCAGTGAAGAACAGAGGGTTCAGCTACCCCCAGTGTAGAACAGAGGAGTCACCCACCCCCAGTGTAGAACAGAGGGGTTACACACCCCTTTTGTGGAACAGAAAGGTCACCCACCCCAGTGTAGAACTGAAGAGTCACCCACCCCAGTGTAGAACAGAGGGGTCACCCACACCCAGTGTAGAACAGAGGGGTCACCCACCCCCAGTGTGGAACAGATGGCTCACCTACCCCCAGTGTGGAACAGAAGGGTCACCCACCCCCAGTGAAGAACAGAGGGGTCACCCACCCCCTGTGTTGAACAGAAGGGTCACCCACCCCCAGTGTGGAACAGAAGGGTCCCACACCCAGTGTGGAACAGAAGGGTCACCTACCCCCAGTGTGGAACAGAAGAGTCACCCACCCCCAGTGAAGAACAGAGGGGTCACCCACCCCCTGTGTTGAACAGAAGGGTCACCCACCCCCAGTGTGGAGCAGAAGGCTCACCCACCCTCAGTGTGGAACAGAAGGGTCACCCAGCCCCAGTGTAGAACTGAGGGGTCACCCACCCCAGTGTGGAACAGAGGGGTCACCAACCCCAGTGTGGAATAGAAGGGGCACCCACCCTCAGTGAAGAACAGAATGGTCACCCACCCCAGTGAGGAACAGAGGGGTCACCCACCGCCAGTGTGGAACTGAGGGATCACCCACTGCCAGTGTAGAACAGAGGGGTCACCCACCCACATTGAACAGAAGGGTCACCCACACCCAGTGAAGAACATTAGAGTCACCCACCCCTAGTGAAGAACAGAAGGGTCACCCACCCCTAGTGAAGAACAGAAGGGGCACCCACCCCCAGTGAAGAACATAGGGGTAACCCACCCCCAGTATAGAACAGAGGGGTCACCCACCCCCAGTGAAGAACAGAGGGGTCACCCACCCGCAGTGAAGAAGAGAAGGGTCACCCACCCCAGTGAAGAACAGAGGGTTCAGCTACCCCCAGTGTAGAACAGAGGAGTCACCCACCCCCAGTGTAGAACAGAGGGGTTACACACCCCTTTTGTGGAACAGAAAGGTCACCCACCCCAGTGTAGAACTGAAGAGTCACCCACCCCAGTGTAGAACAGAGGGGTCACCCACACCCAGTGTAGAACAGAGGGGTCACCCACCCCCAGTGTGGAACAGATGGCTCACCTACCCCCAGTGTGGAACAGAAGGGTCACCCAGCCCCAGTGTAGAACTGAGGGGTCACCCACCCCAGTGTGGAACAGAAGGGTCACCCACCCCCAGTGTGGAACAGAGGGGTCACCAACCCCAGTGTGGAACAGAAGGGGCACCCACCCCAGTGAGGAACAGAGGGGTCACCCACCGCCAGTGTGGAACTGAGGGATCACCCACTGCCAGTGTAGAACAGAGGGGTCACCCACCCCCAGTGTAGAACAGAGGGGTCACCCACACCCAGTGTAGAACAGAGGGGTCACCCACCCCCAGTGTGGAACAGATGGCTCACCTACCCCCAGTGTGGAACAGAAGGGTCACCCACCCCCAGTGAAGAACAGAGGGGTCACCCACCCCCTGTGTTGAACAGAACGGTCACCCAACCCAGTGTGGAACAGAAGGGTCCCACACCCAGTGTGGAACAGAAGGGTCACCTACCCCCAGTGTGGAACAAAAGAGTCACCCACCCCCAGTGTGTAACAGAGCGGTCACCCACCCCCAGTGAAGAACAGAAGGGTCACCCTCTCCAGTGTGGAACAGAAGGGTCACCCACCCGCAGTGTGGAACAGAGGGGTCACCCACCCCCAGTGAAGAACAGAAGGGTCACCCACCCCCAGTGTGGAACAGAGGGGTCACCCACCCCCAGTGTGGAACAGAGGGGTCACCCACCCCCAGTGTAGAATGGAAGGGTCACCCACCCCCAGTGTAGAACAGAAGGGTTACTCACCCCCAGTGTAGAACAGAGGTGTCACCCACCCCCAGTGAGGAACAGAAGGGTCACCCACCCCCAGTGTAGATCAGAAGGGTCACCCACCGCAGTGAAGAACAGAGGGGTCACCCACGCCCAGTGTGGAACAGAAGGGTCACGTACCCCCAGTGTAGAACAGAGGGGTCACCCACCCCAGTGAAGAACAGAAGGGTAACCCACCCCCAGTGTGGAGCAGAAGGCTCACCCACCCTCAGTGTGGAACAGAAGGGTCACCCAGCCCCAGTGTAGAACTGAGGGGTCACCCACCCCAGTGTGGAACAGAAGGGTCACCCACCCCCAGTGTGGAACAGAGGGGTCACCAACCCCAGTGTGGAACAGAAGGGGCACCCACCCTCAGTGAAGAACAGAAGGGTCACCCACCCCAGTGAGGAACAGAGGGGTCACCCACCGCCAGTGTGGAACTGAGGGATCACCCACTGCCAGTGTAGAACAGAGGGGTCACCCACCCCCAATGTAGAACAGAGGGGTCACCCACCCACATTGAACAGAAGGGTCATCCACACCCAGTGAAGAACATTAGAGTCACCCACCCCTAGTGAAGAACAGAAGGGTCACCCACCCCTAGTGAAGAACAGAAGGGGCACCCACCCCCAGTGAAGAACATAGGGGCAACCCACCCCCAGTATAGAACAGAAGGGTCACCCACACCAGTGTAGAACAGAGGGGTCACCCACCGCAGTGCAGAACAGAATGGTCACCCACCCCCAGTGTGGAACAGAGGGGTCACCCACCCCCAGTGTGGAACAGTGGGGTCACCCAGCCCCAGTGTAGAATGGAAGGGTCACCGACCAACAGTGAAGAACAGAGGGGTCACCAACCCGCAGTGAAGAAGAGAAGGGTCGCCCACCCCAGTGAAGAACAGAGGGTTCAGCTACCCCCAGTGTAGAACAGAGGAGTCACCCACCCCCAGTGTAGAACAGAGGGGTTACACACCCCTTTTGTGGAACAGAAGGGTCACCCACCCCAGTGTAGAACTGAAGAGTCACCCACCCCAGTGTAGAACAGAGGGGTCACCCACACCCAGTGTAGAACAGAGGGGTCACCCACCCCCAGTGTGGAACAGATGGCTCACCTACCCCCAGTGTGGAACAGAAGGGTCACCCACCCCCAGTGAAGAACAGAGGGGTCACCCACCCACAGTGAAGAACAGAAGGGTCACCCACCCCCGGTGTGGAACAGAGCGGTCGCCCACCCCCAGTGAAGAACAGAAGGGTCACCCACTCCAGTGTGGAACAGAAGGGTCACCCACTCCATGTGGAACAGAAGGGTTAGCCACCCCAGTGTGGAACAGAAGGGTCACCCACCCGCAGTGTGGAACAGAGGGGTCACCCACCCCCAGTGAAGAACAGAAGGGTCACCCACCCCCAGTGTAGAACAGAAGGGTCACCCACCCCCAGTGTGGAACAGAGGGGTCACCCACCCCCAGTGTGGAACAGAGGGGTCACCCACCCCCAGTGTAGAATGGAAGGGTCACCCACCCCCAGTGTAGAACAGAAGGGTTACTCACCCCCAGTGTAGAACAGAGGGGTCACCCACCCCCAGTGTAGATCAGAAGGGTCACCCACCGCAGTGAAGAACAGAGGGGTCACCCACGCCCAGTGTGGAACAGAAGGGTCACGTACCCCCAGTGTAGAACAGAGGGGTCACCCACCCCCAGTGTAGAACAGAGGGGTCACCCACCCCCATTGTGGAAAAGAAGGGTCAACCACCCCAGTGTAGAACAGAGGGGTCACCCACCCCAGTGTGGAACAGAAGGGTCACCCACACCCAGTGAAGAACAGAAGGGGCACCCACCCCAGTGTAGAACAGAGGGGTCACCCACCCCAGTGAAGAACAGAAGAGTCACCCACCCCAGTGAAGAACAGAAGAGTCACCCACCCCAGTGAAGAACAGAAGGGGCACCCACCCCAGTGTGGAACAGAAGGGTCACCCACACCCAGAGAAGAACAGAAGGGGCACCCACCCCAGTGTAGAACAGAGGGGTCACCCACCCCAGTGAAGAACAGAAGGGGCACCCACCCACAGTGTAGAACAGTAGGGTCACCCACCCGAGTGTAGAACAGAGGGGTCACCCACTCCAGTGAAGAACAGAAGGGTCACCCACACCCAGTGAAGAACAGAAGGGGCACCCACCCCAGTGTAGAACAGCGGGGTCACCCACCCCAATGAAGAACAGAAGTGTCACCCACCCCAGTGTAGAACAGAGGGGTCTCCCACCCCAGTGTGGAACTGAGGGATCACCCACTGCCAGTGTAGAACAGAGGGGTCACACAGCCTCAATGTAGAACAGAGGGGTCACCCACCCACAGTGAACAGAAGGGTCACCCACACCCAGTGAAGAACAGAAGGGGCACCAACCCCAGTGTAGAACAGAGGGGTCACCCACCCCAGTGTGGAACTGAGAGTTCCCCCACCCCCAGTGAAGAACAGAAGGGACACCCACACCCAGTGCGGAACAAAAGGGTCACCCATCCCAGTATAGAACAGAAGGGTCACCCACCCCAATGTAGAACAGAGGGGTCACCCACCCCCAGTGTGGAACAGAAGGGTCACCCACCCCAATGTAGAACAGAGGGGTCACCCACCCCTAGTGTAGAACAGAAGGTTCACCCACACCAATGTAGAACAGAGGGGTCACCCACCCCCAGTGTGGAACAGAAGGGTCACCCACCCCAATGTAGAACAGAGGGGTCACCCACACCCAGTGTAGAACAGAGGGGTCACCCACCCCCAGTGTGGAACAGATGGCTCACCTACCCCCAGTGTGGAACAGAAGGGTCACCCACCCCCAGTGAAGAACAGAGGGCTCACCCACTCCCAGTGTGGAACAGAGGGGTCACCCACCCCCAGTGAAGAACGGAGGGGTCACCCGCCCCCAGTATAGAACAGAAGAATCACCCACCCCAGTGTTTATAAAAACGGTCACCCAACCCCAGTGTGGATCAGAAGGGTCACCCACCCCCAGTGAAGAACAGAGGGTCACCCACCCCCAGTGTAGAACAGAAGGGACACCCACCCCATTGTGGAACAGAAGGGTCACCCACCCCAATGTAGAACAGAGGGGTCACCCACCCCCAGTGTAGAACAGAAGGTTCACCCACACCAATGTAGAACAGAGGGGTCACCCACCCCCAGTGTGGAACAGAAGGGTCACCCACCCCAATGTAGAACAGAGGGGTCAACCACACCCAGTGTAGAACAGAGGGGTCACCCACACCCAGTGTGGAACAGATGGCTCACCTACCCCCAGTGTGGAACAGAAGGGTCACCCACCCCCAGTGAAGAACAGAGGGGTCACCCACCCCCAGTGAAGAACGGAGGGGTCACCCACCCCCAGTGTAGAACAGAAGAATCACCCACCCCAGTGTTTATAAAAACGGTCACCCACCCCCAGTGTGGAACAGAAGGGTCACCCACCCCCAGTGAAGAACAGAGGGTCACCCACCCCCAGTGTAGAACAGAAGGGACACCCACCCCAGTGTGGAACAGTAGGGTCACCCACCCCCAGTGTGGAACAGAAGGGTCACCCACCCCAGTGTGGAACAGAAGGGTCACCCACTCCAGTGAAGAACAGAAGGGTCACCCACACCCAGTGAAGAACAGAAGGGGCACCCACCCCAGTGTAGAACAGCGGGGTCACCCACCCCAATGAAGAACAGAAGTGTCACCCACCCCAGTGTAGAACAGAGGGGTCACCCACCCCAGTGTGGAACTGAGGGATCACCCACTGCCAGTGTAGAACAGAGGGGTCACACAGCCTCAATGTAGAACAGAGGGGTCACCCACCCACAGTGAACAGAAAGGTCACCCACACCCAGTGAAGAACAGAAGGGGCACCAACCCCAGTGTAGAACAGAGGGGTCACCCACCCCAGTGTGGAACTGAGAGTTCCCCCACCCCCAGTGAAGAACAGAAGGGACACCCACACCCAGTGCGGAACAAAAGGGTCACCCATCCCAGTATAGAACAGAAGGGTCACCCACCCCAATGTAGAACAGAGGGGTCACCCACCCCCAGTGTGGAACAGAAGGGTCACCCACCCCAATGTAGAACAGAGGGGTCACCCACCCCCAGTGTGGAACAGAAGGGTCACCCACCCCAATGTAGAACAGAGGGGTCACCCACACCCAGTGTAGAACAGAGGGGTCACCCACCCCCAGTGTGGAACAGATGGCTCACCTACCCCCAGTGTGGAACAGAAGGGTCACCCACCCCCAGTGAAGAACAGAGGGCTCACCCACTCCCAGTGTGTAACAGAGGGGTCACCCACCCCCAGTGAAGAACGGAGGGGTCACCCGCCCCCAGTATAGAACAGAAGAATCACCCACCCCAGTGTTTATAAAAACGGTCACCCAACCCCAGTGTGGATCAGAAGGGTCACCCACCCCCAGTGAAGAACAGAGGGTCACCCACCCACAGTGTAGAACAGAAGGGACACCCACCCCATTGTGGAACAGAAGGGTCACCCACCCCAATGTAGAACAGAGGGGTCACCCACCCCCAGTGTAGAACAGAAGGTTCACCCACACCAATGTAGAACAGAGGGGTCACCCACCCCCAGTGTGGAACAGAAGGGTCACCCACCCCAATGTAGAACAGAGGGGTCAACCACACCCAGTGTAGAACAGAGGGGTCACCCACACCCAGTGTGGAACAGATGGCTCACCTACCCCCAGTGTGGAACAGAAGGGTCACCCACCCCCAGTGAAGAACAGAGGGGTCACCCACCCCCAGTGAAGAACGGAGGGGTCACCCACCCCCAGTGTAGAACAGAGGGGTCACCCACCCACATTGAACAGAAGGGTCATCCACACCCAGTAAAGAACATTAGAGTCACCCACCCCTAGTGAAGAACAGAAGGGTCACCCACCCCTAGTGAAGAACAGAAGGGGCACCCACCCCCAGTGAAGAACATAGGGGCAACCCACCCCCAGTATAGAACAGAAGGGTCACCCACACCAGTGTAGAACAGAGGGGTCACCCACCGCAGTGCAGAACAGAATGGTCACCCACCCCCAGTGTGGAACAGAGGGGTCACCCACCCCCAGTGTGGAACAGAGGAGTCACCCACCCCCAGTGTAGAACAGAGGGGTTACACACCCCTTTTGTGGAACAGAAGGGTCACCCACCCCAGTGTAGAACTGAAGAGTCACCCACCCCAGTGTAGAACAGAGGGGTCACCCACACCCAGTGTAGAACAGAGGGGTCACCCACCCCCAGTGTGGAACAGATGGCTCACCTACCCCCAGTGTGGAACAGAAGGGTCACCCACCCCCAGTGAAGAACAGAGGGGTCACCCACCCACAGTGAAGAACAGAAGGGTCACCCACCCCCAGTGTGGAACAGAGCGGTCGCCCACCCCCAGTGAAGAACAGAAGGGTCACCCACTCCAGTGTGGAACAGAAGGGTCACCCACTCCAGTGTGGAACAGAAGGGTTAGCCACCCCAGTGTGGAACAGAAGGGTCACCCACCCGCAGTGTGGAACAGAGGGGTCACCCACCCCCAGTGAAGAACAGAAGGGTCACCCACCCCCAGTGTAGAACAGAAGGGTCACCCACCCCCAGTGTGGAACAGAGGGGTCACTCACCCCCAGTGTGGAACAGAGGGGTCACCCACCCCCAGTGTAGAATGGAAGGGTCACCCACCCCCAGTGTAGAACAGAAGGGTTACTCACCCCCAGTGTAGAACAGAGGGGTCACCCACCCCCAGTGTAGATCAGAAGGGTCACCCACCGCAGTGAAGAACAGAGGGGTCACCCACGCCCAGTGTGGAACAGAAGGGTCACGTACCCCCAGTGTAGAACAGAGGGGTCACCCACCCCCAGTGTAGAACAGAGGGGTCACCCACCCCCATTGTGGAAAAGAAGGGTCAACCACCCCAGTGTAGAACAGAGGGGTCACCCACCCCAGTGTGGAACAGAAGGGTCACCCACACCCAGTGAAGAACAGAAGGGGCACCCACCCCAGTGTAGAACAGAGGGGTCACCCACCCCAGTGAAGAACAGAAGAGTCACCAACCCCAGTGAAGAACAGAAGAGTCACCCACCCCAGTGAAGAACAGAAGGGGCACCCACCCCAGTGTGGAACAGAGGGGTCACCCACCCCCAGTGAAGAACAGAAGGGTCACCCACCCCCAGTGTAGAACAGAAGGGTCACCCACCCCCAGTGTGGAACAGAGGGGTCACCCACCCCCAGTGTGGAACAGAGGGGTCACCCACCCCCAGTGTAGAATGGAAGGGTCACCCACCCCCAGTGTAGAACAGAAGGGTTACTCACCCCCAGTGTAGAACAGAGGGGTCACCCACCCCCAGTGTAGATCAGAAGGGTCACCCACCGCAGTGAAGAACAGAGGGGTCACCCACGCCCAGTGTGGAACAGAAGGGTCACGTACCCCCAGTGTAGAACAGAGGGGTCACCCACCCCCAGTGTAGAACAGAGGGGTCACCCACCCCCATTGTGGAAAAGAAGGGTCAACCACCCCAGTGTAGAACAGAGGGGTCACCCACCCCAGTGTGGAACAGAAGGGTCACCCACACCCAGTGAAGAACCGAAGGGGCACCCACCCCAGTGTAGAACAGAGGGGTCACCCACCCCAGTGAAGAACAGAAGAGTCACCCACCCCAGTGAAGAACAGAAGAGTCACCCACCCCAGTGAAGAACAGAAGGGGCACCCACCCCAGTGTGGAACAGAAGGGTCACCCACACCCAGAGAAGAACAGAAGGGGCACCCACCCCAGTGTAGAACAGAGGGGTCACCCACCCCAGTGAAGAACAGAAGGGGCACCCACCCACAGTGTAGAACAGTAGGGTCACCCACCCGAGTGTAGAACAGAGGGGTCACCCACTCCAGTGAAGAACAGAAGGGTCACCCACACCCAGTGAAGAACAGAAGGGGCACCCACCCCAGTGTAGAACAGCGGGGTCACCCACCCCAATGAAGAACAGAAGTGTCACCCACCCCAGTGTAGAACAGAGGGGTCACCCACCCCAGTGTGGAACTGAGGGATCACCCACTGCCAGTGTAGAACAGAGGGGTCACACAGCCTCAATGTAGAACAGAGGGGTCACCCACCCACAGTGAACAGAAGGGTCACCCACACCCAGTGAAGAACAGAAGGGGCACCAACCCCAGTGTAGAACAGAGGGGTCACCCACCCCAGTGTGGAACTGAGAGTTCCCCCACCCCCAGTGAAGAACAGAAGGGACACCCACACCCAGTGCGGAACAAAAGGGTCACCCATCCCAGTATAGAACAGAAGGGTCACCCACCCCAATGTAGAACAGAGGGGTCACCCACCCCCAGTGTGGAACAGAAGGGTCACCCACCCCAATGTAGAACAGAGGGGTCACCCACCCCTAGTGTAGAACAGAAGGTTCACCCACACCAATGTAGAACAGAGGGGTCACCCACCCCCAGTGTGGAACAGAAGGGTCACCCACCCCAATGTAGAACAGAGGGGTCACCCACACCCAGTGTAGAACAGAGGGGTCACCCACCCCCAGTGTGGAACAGATGGCTCACCTACCCCCAGTGTGGAACAGAAGGGTCACCCACCCCCAGTGAAGAACAGAGGGCTCACCCACTCCCAGTGTGGAACAGAGGGGTCACCCACCCCCAGTGAAGAACGGAGGGGTCACCCGCCCCCAGTATAGAACAGAAGAATCACCCACCCCAGTGTTTATAAAAACGGTCACCCAACCCCAGTGTGGATCAGAAGGGTCACCCACCCCCAGTGAAGAACAGAGGGTCACCCACCCCCAGTGTAGAACAGAAGGGACACCCACCCCATTGTGGAACAGAAGAGTCACCCACCCCAATGTAGAACAGAGGGGTCACCCACCCCCAGTGTAGAACAGAAGGTTCACCCACACCAATGTAGAACAGAGGGGTCACCCACCCCCAGTGTGGAACAGAAGGGTCACCCACCCCAATGTAGAACAGAGGGGTCAACCACACCCAGTGTAGAACAGAGGGGTCACCCACACCCAGTGTGGAACAGATGGCTCACCTACCCCCAGTGTGGAACAGAAGGGTCACCCACCCCCAGTGAAGAACAGAGGGGTCACCCACCGCCAGTGAAGAACGGAGGGGTCACCCACCCCCAGTGTAGAACAGAAGAATCACCCACCCCAGTGTTTATAAAAACGGTCACCCACCCCCAGTGTGGAACAGAAGTGTCACCCACCCCCAGTGAAGAACAGAGGGTCACCCACCCCCAGTGTAGAACAGAAGGGACACCCACCCCAGTGTGGAACAGTAGGGTCACCCACCCCCAGTGTGGAACAGAAGGGTCACCCACCCCAGTGTGGAACAGAAGGGTCACACACCCCCAGTGTAGAACAGAGAGGTCACCCACTCCCAGTGTGGAACAGAGGGGTCACCCAGCCCAGTGCAGTACAGAGGGGTCACCCACACCCAGTGTAGAACAGAGGGGTCACCCACCCCCAATGTAGAACAGAGGGGTCACCCACCCCAGTGCAGAACAGAGGGGTCACCCACAACCAGTGTAGAACAGAGGGGTCACCCACCCCAGTGCAGAACAGAGGGGTCACCCACACCCAGTGTAGAACAGAGGGGTCACCTACCCCCTATGTATAACAGAAGGGTCACCCACCCCACTGTAGGACAGAAGGGTTACCCACCCCCAGTGTAGAACAGAAGGGTCACCCACTCCCAGTGTGGAACAGAGGGGTCACCCACCCCCAGAGTAGAACAGAGCGGTCACCCACCCCAGTGTGGAACAGAGGGGTCACCCACCCCAGTGAAGAACAGAAGGGTAACCCACCCCCAGTGTGGAGCAGAAGGCTCACCCACCCTCAGTGTGGAACAGAAGGGTCACCCAGCCCCAGTGTAGAACTGAGGGGTCACCCACCCCAGTGTGGAACAGAAGGGTCACCCACCCCCAGTGTGGAACAGAGGGGTCACCAACCCCAGTGTGGAACAGAAGGGGCACCCACCCTCAGTGAAGAACAGAAGGGTCACCCACCCCAGTGAGGAACAGAGGGGTCACCCACCGCCAGTGTGGAACTGAGGGATCACCCACTGCCAGTGTAGAACAGAGGGGTCACCCACCCCCAATGTAGAACAGAGGGGTCACCCACCCACATTGAACAGAAGGGTCACCCACACCCAGTGAAGAACATTAGAGTCACCCACCCCAGTGTGGAACAGACGGGTCACCCACACCAGTGTGGAACAGAAGTGTCACCCACCCCAATGTAGAACAGAGGGGTCACCCACTCCCAGTGTGGAACAGAGGGGTCACCCACCCCCAGAGAAGAACAGACGGGTCACCCATCCCCAGTGTAGAACTGAAGGGTCAACCACCAGAATGTAGAACAGAGGGGTCACCCACCCCCAGTGTGGAACAGAGCGGTCACCCACCCCCAGTGAAGAACAGAAGGGTCACCCACTCCAGTGTGGAACAGAAGGGTCACCCACTCCAGTGTGGAACAGAAGGGTTAGCCACCCCAGTGTGGAACAGAAGGGTCACCCACCCGCAGTGTGGAACAGAGGGGTCACCCACCCCCAGTGAAGAACAGAAGGGTCACCCACCCCCAGTGTGGAACAGAGGGGTCACCCACCCCCAGTGTGGAACAGAGGGGTCACCCACCCCCAGTGTAGAATGGAAGGGTCACCCACCCCCAGTGTAGAACAGAAGGGTTACTCACCCCCAATGTAGAACAGAGGTGTCACCCACCCCCAGTGAGGAACAGAAGGGTCACCCACCCCCAGTGTAGATCAGAAGGGTCACCCACCGCAGTGAAGAACAGAGGGGTCACCCACGCCCAGTGTGGAACAGAAGGGTCACGTACCCCCAGTGTAGAACAGAGGGGTCACCCACCGCAGTGAAGAACAGAAGGGTAACCCACCCCCAGTGTGGAGCAGAAGGCTCACCCACCCTCAGTGTGGAACAGAAGGGTCACCCAGCCCCAGTGTAGAACTGAGGGGTCACCCACCCCAGTGTGGAACAGAAGGGTCACCCACCCCCAGTGTGGAACAGAGGGGTCACCAACCCCAGTGTGGAACAGAAGGGGCACCCACCCTCAGTGAAGAACAGAAGGGTCACCCACCCCAGTGAGGAACAGAGGGGTCACCCACCGCCAGTGTGGAACTGAGGGATCACCCACTGCCAGTGTAGAACAGAGGGGTCACCCACCCCCAATGTAGAACAGAGGGGTCACCCACCCACATTGAACAGAAGGGTCACCCACACCCAGTGAAGAACATTAGAGTCACCCACCCCTAGTGAAGAACAGAAGGGTCACCCACCCCTAGTGAAGAACAGAAGGGGCACCCACCCCCAGTGAAGAACATAGGGGCAATCCACCCCCAGTATAGAACAGAAGGGTCACCCACACCAGTGTAGAACAGAGGGGTCACCCACCGCAGTGCAGAACAGAATGGTCACCCACCCCCAGTGTGGAACAGAGGGGTCACCCACCCCCAGTGTGGAACAGTGGGGTCACCCAGCCCCAGTGTAGAATGGAAGGGTCACCGACCAACAGTGAAGAACAGAGGGGGCACCAACCCGCAGTGAAGAAGAGAAGGGTCGCCCACCCCAGTGAAGAACAGAGGGTTCAGCTACCCCCAGTGTAGAACAGAGGAATCACCCACCCCCAGTGTAGAACAGAGGGGTTACACACCCCTTTTGTGGAACAGAAGGGTCACCCACCCCCAGTGTAGATCAGAAGGGTCACCCACCGCAGTGAAGAACAGAGGGGTCACCCACGCCCAGTGTGGAACAGAAGGGTCACGTACCCCCAGTGTAGAACAGAGGGGTCACCCACCCCCAGTGTAGAACAGAGGGGTCACCCACCCCCATTGTGGAAAAGAAGGGTCAACCACCCCAGTGTAGAACAGAGGGGTCACCCACCCCAGTGTGGAACAGAAGGGTCACCCACACCCAGTGAAGAACAGAAGGGGCACCCACCCCAGTGTAGAACAGAGGGGTCACCCACCCCAGTGAAGAACAGAAGAGTCACCCACCCCAGTGAAGAACAGAAGAGTCACCCACCCCAGTGAAGAACAGAAGGGGCACCCACCCCAGTGTGGAACAGAAGGGTCACCCACACCCAGTGAAGAACAGAAGGGGCACCCACCCCAGTGTAGAACAGAGGGGTCACCCACCCCAGTGAAGAACAGAAGGGGCACCCACCCACAGTGTAGAACAGTAGGGTCACCCACCCGAGTGTAGAACAGAGGGGTCACCCACTCCAGTGAAGAACAGAAGGGTCACCCACACCCAGTGAAGAACAGAAGGGGCACCCACCCCAGTGTAGAACAGCGGGGTCACCCACCCCAATGAAGAACAGAAGTGTCACCCACCCCAGTGTAGAACAGAGGGGTCACCCACCCCAGTGTGGAACTGAGGGATCACCCACTGCCAGTGTAGAACAGAGGGGTCACACAGCCTCAATGTAGAACAGAGGGGTCACCCACCCACAGTGAACAGAAGGGTCACCCACACCCAGTGAAGAACAGAAGGGGCACCAACCCCAGTGTAGAACAGAGGGGTCACCCACCCCAGTGTGGAACTGAGAGTTCCCCCACCCCCAGTGAAGAACAGAAGGGACACCCACACCCAGTGCGGAACAAAAGGGTCACCCATCCCAGTATAGAACAGAAGGGTCACCCACCCCAATGTAGAACAGAGGGGTCACCCACCCCCAGTGTGGAACAGAAGGGTCACCCACCCCAATGTAGAACAGAGGGGTCACCCACCCCTAGTGTAGAACAGAAGGTTCACCCACACCAATGTAGAACAGAGGGGTCACCCACCCCCAGAGTGGAACAGAATGGTCACCCACCCCAATGTAGAACAGAGGGGTCACCCACACCCAGTGTAGAACAGAGGGGTCACCCACCCCCAGTGTGGAACAGATGGCTCACCTAACCCAGTGTGGAACAGAAGGGTCACCCACCCCCAGTGAAGAACAGAGGGCTCACCCACACCCAGTGTGGAACAGAGGGGTCACCCACCCCCAGTGAAGAACGGAGGGGTCACCCACCCCCAGTATAGAACAGAAGAATCTCCCACCCCAGTGTTTATAAAAACGGTCACCCAACCCCAGTGTGGATCAGAAGGGTCACCCACCCCCAGTGAAGAACAGAGGGTCACCCACCCCCAGTGTAGAACAGAAGGGACACCCACCCCATTGTGGAACAGAAGGGTCACCCACCCCAATGTAGAACAGAGGGGTCACCCACCCCCAGTGTAGAACAGAAGGTTCACCCACACCAATGTAGAACAGAGGGGTCACCCACCCCCAGTGTAGAACAGAAGAATCACCCACCCCAGTGTTTATAAAAACGGTCACCCACCCCCAGTGTGGAACAGAAGGGTCACCCACCCCCAGAGTAGAACAGAGCGGTCACCCACCCCAGTGTGGAACAGAGGGGTCACCCACACCCAGTGTAGAACAGAGGGGTCACCTACCCCCTATGTATAACAGAAGGGTCACCCACCCCACTGTAGGACAGAAGGGTTACCCACCCCCAGTGTAGAACAGAAGGGTCACCCACTCCCAGTGTGGAACAGAAGGGTCACCCACCCCCAGAGTAGAACAGAGCGGTCACCCACCCCAGTGTGGAACAGAGGGGTCACCCACCCCAGTGAAGAACAGAAGGGTAACCCACCCCCAGTGTGGAGCAGAAGGCTCACCCACCCTCAGTGTGGAACAGAAGGGTCACCCAGCCCCAGTGTAGAACTGAGGGGTCACCCACCCCAGTGTGGAACAGAAGGGTCACCCACCCCCAGTGTGGAACAGAGGGGTCACCAACCCCAGTGTGGAACAGAAGGGGCACCCACCCTCAGTGAAGAACAGAAGGGTCACCCACCCCAGTGAGGAACAGAGGGGTCACCCACCGCCAGTGTGGAACTGAGGGATCACCCACTGCCAGTGTAGAACAGAGGGGTCACCCACCCCCAATGTAGAACAGAGGGGTCACCCACCCACATTGAACAGAAGGGTCACCCACACCCAGTGAAGAACATTAGAGTCACCCACCCCAGTGTGGAACAGACGGGTCACCCACACCAGTGTGGAACAGAAGTGTCACCCACCCCAATGTAGAACAGAGGGGTCACCCACTCCCAGTGTGGAACAGAGGGGTCACCCACCCCCAGAGAAGAACAGACGGGTCACCCATCCCCAGTGTAGAACTGAAGGGTCAACCACCAGAATGTAGAACAGAGGGGTCACCCACCCCCAGTGTGGAACAGAAGGGTCACCCACCCCAATGTAGAACAGAGGGGTCACACACACCCAGTGTAGAACAGAAGGATCACCCACCCCCAGAGAAGAACAGACGGGTCACCCACTCCCAGTGTGGAACAGAGGGGTCACCCACCCCCAGAGAAGAACAGACGTGTCACCCACCCCCAGTGTTGAACAGAAGGGTCAACCACCCCCAGTGTAGAACAGAAGAATCACCCACACCAGAGTTTATAAGAAGGGTAACCCACCCCCAGTGTAGAACAGAGGGGTCACCCACCACCAGAGAAGAACAGAGGGGTCACCCACCCCCAGGGTAGAACAGAAGGGTCACCCACCCCCTGTGTTGAACAGAAGGGTCACCCACCCCCAGTGTGGAACAGAGGGGTCACCCACCCCAGTGAAGAACAGAAGGGTAACCCACCCCTAGTGTGGAGCAGAAGGCTCACCCACCCTCAGTGTGGAACAGAAGTGTCACCCAGCCCCAGTGTAGAACTGAGGGGTCACCCACCCCAGTGTGGAACAGAAGGGTCACCCACCCCCAGTGTGGAACAGAGGGGTCACCAACCCCAGTGTGGAATAGAAGGGGCACCCACCCTCAGTGAAGAACAGAATGGTCACCCACCCCAGTGAGGAACAGAGGGGTCACCCACCGCCAGTGTGGAACTGAGGGATCACCCACTGCCAGTGTAGAACAGAGGGGTCACCCACCCCCAATGTAGAACAGAGGGGTCACCCACCCACATTGAACAGAAGGGTCACACACACCCAGTGAAGAACATTAGAGTCACCCACCCCTAGTGAAGAACAGAAGGGTCACCCACCGCTAGTGAAGAACAGAAGGGGCACCCACCCCCAGTGAAGAACATAGGGGTAACCCACCCCCAGTATAGAACAGAAGGGTCACCCACACCAGTGTAGAACAGAGGGGTCACCCACCCCCAGTGTGGAACAGTGGGGTCACCCAGCCCCTGTGTAGAATGGAAGGGTCACCGACCAACAGTGAAGAACAGAGGGGTCACCCACCCGCAGTGAAGAAGAGAAGGGTCACCCACCCCAGTGAGGAACAGAGGGTTCAGCTACCCCCAGTGTAGAACAGAGGAGTCACCCACCCCCAGTGTAGAACTGAGGGGTTACACACCCCTTTTGTGGAACAGAAAGGTCACCCACCCCAGTGTAGAACTGAAGAGTCACCCACCCCAGTGTAGAACAGAGGGGTCACCCACACCCAGTGTAGAACAGAGGGGTTACCCACCCCCAGTGTGGAACAGATGGCTCACCTACCCCCAGTGTGGAACAGAAGGGTCACCCACCCCCAGTGAAGAACAGAGGGGTCACCCACCCCCTGTGTTGAACAGAAGGGTCACCCACCCCCAGTGTGGAACAGAAGGGTCACCCACCCCCAGTTAAGAACAGAAGGGTCACCCACTCCAGTGTGGAACAGAAGGGTCACCCACCCCCAGTGTGGAACAGAGCGGTCACCCACCCCCAGTGAAGAACAGAAGGGTCACCCACTCCAGTGTGGAACAGAAGGGTCACCCACTCCAGTGTGGAACAGAAGGGTCAGCCACCCCAGTGTGGAACAGAGGGGTCACCCACCCCCAGTGAAGAACAGAAGGGTCACCCACCCCCAGTGTGGAACAGAGGGGTCACCCACCCCCAGTGTGGAACAGAGTGGTCACCCACCCCCAGTGTAGAATGGAAGGGTCACCCACCCCCAGTGTAGAACAGAAGGGTTACTCACCCCCAGTGTAGAACAGAGGGGTCACCCACCCCCAGTGAGGAACAGAAGGGTCACCCACCCCCAGTGTAGATCAGAAGGGTCACCCACCGCAGTGAAGAACAGAGGGGTCACCCACGCCCAGTGTGGAAAAAAAGGGTCACGTACCCCCAGTGTAGAACAGAGGGGTCACCCACCCCCAGTGTAGAACAGAGGGGTCACCCACCCCCATTGTGGAAAAGAAGGGTCAACCACCCCAGTGTAGAACAGAAGAGTCACCCACCCCCAGTGAAGAACAGAAGGGGCACCCACCCCAGTGTAGAACAGAGGGGTCACCCACCCCAGTGAAGAACAGAAGGGGCACCCACCCACAGTGTAGAACAGTAGGGTCACCCACCCGAGTGTAGAACAGAGGGGTCACCCACCCCAGTGAAGAACAGAAGGGTCACCCACACCCAGTGAAGAACAGAAGGGGCACCCACCCCAGTGTAGAACAGAGGGGTCACCCACCCCCAATGAAGAACAGAAGTGTCACCCACCCCAGTGTAGAACAGAGGGGTCACCCACCCCAGTGTGGAACTGAGGGATCACCCACTGCCAGTGTAGAACAGAGGGGTCAACCTCCCCCCGTGCGGAACAGAAGGGTCACCCACCACCTGTGCGTAACTGAGGAGACCCCCACCCCCAGTGAAGAACAGAAGGGGCACCCATCCCCAGGGTGGACAAGAAGGGTCACCCACCCCAATGTAAAACAGAGTGGTCACAAACCCACAGTGTGGAACAAAAGGTTCACCCACCCCAATGTAGAACAGAGGGGTCACCCACCCCCAGTGTAGAACAGAAGGATCACCCACCCCAATGTAGAATAGAGGGGTCTCCCACTCCCAGTGAGGAACAGTGGGGTCACCCACCCCCAGTGTAGAACAGAAGGGTCACCCACCCCCAGTGTAGAACAGACGGGTCACCCACCCCCAGTGTAGAACAGAGTGGTCACCCATCCCCAGTGTAGAACGGAAGGGTCACCCACCCCAGTGTGGAACAGAAGTGTCACCCACTCCCAGTGTGGAACAGGATGGTTACCCACCCCGGTGTGGAACAGAGGGGTCAGCCACCCTCAGTGTAGAACAGAAGGATCACCCACCCCAATGTAGAACAGAGGGGTCACCCACTCCCAGTGTGGAACAGAGGGGTCACCCACCCCCAGAGAAGAACAGACGGGTCACCCACCCCTAGTGTTGAACAGAAGGGTCACCCACCCCCAGTGTAGAACAGAAGAATCACCCACCCCAGAGTTTATAAGAAGGGTAACCCACCCCCAGTGTAGAACAGAGGGGTCACCCACCACCAGTGAAGAACAGAGGGGTCACCCACCCCCAGTGTAGAACAGAAGGGTCACCCACCCCAGTGTGGAATAGAAGGGTCACCCACCCCGAGTGTAGAACAGAGGGGTCTCCCACCCCAGTGTGGAACAGAGTGGTCAGCCACCCTCAGTGTAGAACAGAAGGGTCACCCACCCCCAGTGTGGAAAAGAGGGTTCACCCACCCCCAGTGTAGAACAGAGGGGGCACCTACCCCCTATGTAGAACAGAAGGGTCACCCACCCCACTGTAGGACAGAAGGGTTACCCACCCCCAGTGTAGAACAGAAGGGTCACCCACTCCCAGTGTGGAACAGAAGGGTCACCCACCCCCAGTGTAGAACAGAGCGGTCACCCACCCCAGTGTGGAACAGAGGGGTCACCCACCCCAGTGAAGAACAGAAGGGTCACCCACCCCCAGTGTGGAGCAGAAGGCTCACCCACCCTCAGTGTGGAACAGAAGGGTCACCCAGCCCCAGTGTAGAACTGAGGGGTCACCCACCCCAGTGTGGAACAGAAGGGTCACCCACCCCAGTGAGGAACAGAGGGGTCACCCACCGCCAGTGTGGAACTGAGGGATCACCCACTGCCAGTGTAGAACAGAGGGGTCACCCACCCCCAATGTAGAACAGAGGGGTCACCCACCCACATTGAACAGAAGGGTCACCCACACCCAGTGAAGAACATTAGAGTCACCCACCCCTAGTGAAGAACAGAAGGGTCACCCACACCTAGTGAAGAATAGAAGGGGCACCCACCCCCAGTGAAGAACATAGGGGTAACCCACCCCCAGTATAGAACAGAAGGGTCACCCACACCAGTGTAGAACAGAGGGGTCACCCACCGCAGTGCAGAACAGAATGGTCACCCACCCCCAGTATGGAACAGAGGGGTCACCCACCCCCAGTGTGGAACAGTGGGGTCACCCAGCCCCAGTGTAGAATGGAAGGGTCACCGACCAACAGTGAAGAACAGAGGGGTTACCCACCCGCAGTGAAGAAGAGAAGGGTCACCTACCCCAGTGAAGAACAGAGGGTTCAGCTACCCCCAGTGTAGAACAGAGGAGTCACCCACCCCCAGTGTAGAACAGAGGGGTTACACACCCCTTTTGTGGAACAGAAGGGTCACCCACCCCAGTGTAGAACTGAAGAGTCACCCACCCCAGTGTAGAACAGAGGGGTCACCCACACCCAGTGTGGAACAGATGGCTCACCTACCCCCAGTGTGGAACAGAAGGGTCACCCACCCCCAGTGAAGAACAGAGGGGTCACCCACCCCCAGTGAAGAACAGAGGGGTCACCCACCCCCTGTGTTGAACAGAAGGGTCACCCACCCCCAGTGTGGAACAGAAGGGTCACCCACCCCCAGTGTGTAACAGAGCGGTCACCCACCCCCAGTGAAGAACAGAAGGGTCACCCACTCCAGTGTGGAACAGAAGGGTCACCCACTCCAGTGTGGAACAGAAGGGTCAGCCACCCCAGTGTGGAACAGAAGGGTCACCCACCCGCAGTGTGGAACAGAGGGGTCACCCACCCCCAGTGAAGAACAGAAGGGTCACCCACCCCCAGTGTGGAACAGAGGGGTCACCCACACACAGTGTGGAACAGAGGGGTCACCCATCCCCAGTGTAGAATGGAAGGGTCACACACCCCCAGTGTAGAACAGAAGGGTTACTCACCCCCAGTGTAGAACAGAGGGGTCACCCACCCCCAGTGAGGAACAGAAGGGTCACCCACCCCAGTGTAGATCAGAAGGTTCACCCACCGCAGTGAAGAACAGAGGGGTCACCCACGCCCAGTGTGGAACAGAGGGGTCACCCACCCCCAGTGTAGAACAGAGGGGTCACCCACCCCCATTGTGGAAAAGAAGGGTCAACCACCCCAGTGTAGAACAGAAGAGTCACCCACCCCAGTGTGGAATAGAAGGGTCACCCACCCCCAGTGTAGAACAGAGGGGTCTCCCACCCCAGTGTGGAACAGAGTGGTCAGCCACCCTCAGTGTAGAACAGAAGGGTCACCCACCCCCAGTGGAGGACAGAAGGGTTACCCACCCCCAGTGTAGAACAGAAGGGTCACCTACTCCCAGTGTGGAACAGAAGGGTCACCCACCCCCTGTGTAGAACTGAGGGGTCACCCACCCCAGTGTGGAACAGAAGGGTCACCCACCCCAGTGAGGAACAGAGGGGTCACCCACCGCCAGTGTGGAACTGAGGGATCACCCACTGCCACTGTAGAACAGAGGGGTCACCCACCCCCAATGTAGAACAGAGGGGTCACCCACCCACATTGAACAGAAGGGTCACCCACACCCAGTGAAGAACATTAGAGTCACCCACCCCTAGTGAAGAAAGAGAAGGGTCACCCACACCTAGTGAAGAACAGAAGGGGCACCCACCCCCAGTGAAGAACATAGGGGTAACCCACCCCCAGTATAGAACAGAAGGGTCACCCACACCAGTGTAGAACAGAGGGGTCACCCACCGCAGTGCAGAACAGAATGGTCACCCACCCCCAGTGTGGAACAGAGGGGTCACCCACCCCCAGTGTGGAACAGTGGGGTCACCCAGCCCCAGTGTAGAATGGAAGGGTCACCGACCAACAGTGAAGAACAGAGGGGTTACCCACCCGCAGTGAAGAAGAGAAGGGTCACCCACCCCAGTGAAGAACAGAGGGTTCAGCTACCCCCAGTGTAGAACAGAGGAGTCACCCACCCCCAGTGTAGAACAGAGGGGTTACACACCCCTTTTGTGGAACAGAAGGGTCACCCACCCCAGTGTAGAACAGAGGGGTCACCCACACCCAGTGTAGAACAGAGGGGTCACCCACCCCCAGTGTGGAACAGATGGCTCACCTACCCCCAGTGTGGAACAGAAGGGTCACCCACCCCCAGTGAAGAACAGAGGGGTCACCCATCCCCTGTGTTGAACAGAAGGGTCACCCACCCCCAGTGTGGAACAGAAGGGTCACCCACCCCCAGTGTGTAACAGAGCGGTCACCCACCCCCAGTGAAGAACAGAAGGGTCACCCACTCCAGTGTGGAACAGAAGGGTCACCCACTCCAGTGTGGAACAGAAGGGTCAGCCACCCCAGTGTGGAACAGAAGGGTCACCCACCCGCACTGTGGAACAGAGGGGTCACCCACCCCCAGTGAAGAACAGAAGGGTCACCCACCCCCAGTGTGGAACAGAGGGGTCACCCACCCACAGTGTGGAACAGAGGGGTCACCCATCCCCAGTGTAGAATGGAAGGGTCACTCACCCCCAGTGTAGAACAGAAGGGTTACTCACCCCCAGTGTAGAACAGAGGGGTCACCCACCCCCAGTGAGGAACAGAAGGGTCACCCACCCCAGTGTAGATCAGAAGGTTCACCCACCGCAGTGAAGAACAGAGGGGTCACCCACGCCCAGTGTGGAACAGAAGGGTCACCTACCCCCAGTGTAGAACAGAGGGGTCACCCACCCCCAGTGTAGAACAGAGGGGTCACCCACCCCCATTGTGGAAAAGAAGGGTCAACCACCCCAGTGTGGAACAGAAGGGTCACCCACCCCCAGTGTAGAACAGAGGGGTCACCCACCCCAGTGTGGAACAGAAGGGTCACCCACACCCAGTGAAGAACAGAAGGGGCACCCACCCCAGTGTAGAACAGAGGGGTCACCCACCCCAGTGAAGAACAGAAGGGGCACCCACCCACAGTGTAGAACAGTAGGGTCACCCACCCGAGTGTAGAACAGAGGGGTCACCCACCCCAGTAAAGAACAGAAGGGTCACCCACACCCAGTGAAGAACAGAAGGGGCACCCACCCCAGTGTAGAACAGAGGGGTCACCCACCCCCAATGAAGAACAGAAGTGTCACCCACCCCAGTTTAGAACAGAGGGGTCACCCACCCCAGTGTGGAACTGAGGGATCACCCACTGCCAGTGTAGAACAGAGGGGTCACACAGCCTCAATGTAGAACAGAGGGGTCACCCACCCACAGTGAACAGAAGGGTCACCCACACCCAGTGAAGAACAGAAGGGGCACCAACCCCAGTGTAGAACAGAGGGGTGACCCACCCCAGTGTGGAACTGAGGGTTCCCCCACCCCCAGTGAAGAACAGAAGGGACACCCACACCCAGTGCGGAACAAAAGGGTCACCCATCCCAGTATAGAACAGAAGGGTCACCCACCCCAATGTAGAACAGAGGGGTCACCCACCCCCAGTGTGGAACAGAAGGGTCACCCACCCCAGTGAAGAACAGAAGGGGCACCCACCCCAGTGTGGAACAGAAGGGTCACCCACCCCAGTGAAGAACAGAAGGGGCACCCATCCCAGTATAGAACAGAAGGGTCACCCACCCCAATGTAGAACAGAGGGGTCACCCACCCCCAGTGTGGAACAGAAGGGTCACCCACCCCAGTGAAGAACAGAAGGGGCACCCACCCCAGTATAGAACAGAAGGGTCACCCACCCCAATGTAGAACAGAGGGGTCACCCACCCCCAGTGTAGAACAGAAGGTTCACCCACACCAATGTAGAACAGAAAGGTCACCCACCCCCAGTGTGGAACAGAAGGGTCACCCACCCCAGTGTGGAACAGAAGGGTCACCCACCCGCAGTGTGGAACAGAGGGGTCACCCACCCCCAGTGAAGAACAGAAGGGTCACCCACCCCCAGTGTGGAACAGAGGGGTCACCCACCCACAGTGTGGAACAGAGGGGTCACCCATCCCCAGTGTAGAATGGAAGGGTCACACACCCCCAGTGTAGAACAGAAGGGTTACTCACCCCCAGTGTAGAACAGAGGGGTCACCCACCCCCAGTGAGGAACAGAAGGGTCACCCACCCCAGTGTAGATCAGAAGGTTCACCCACCGCAGTGAAGAACAGAGGGGTCACCCACGCCCAATTTGGAACAGAAGGGTCACCTACCCCCAGTGTAGAACAGAGGGGTCACCCACCCCCAGTGTAGAACAGAGGGGTCACCCACCCCCAGTGAAGAACAGAAGGGGCACCCACCCCAGTGTAGAACAGAGGGGTCACCCACCCCAGTGTAGAACAGAGGGGTCACCCACCCCAGTGAAGAACAGAAGGGGCACCCACCGACAGTGTAGAACAGTAGGGTCACCCACCCGAGTGTAGAACAGAGGGGTCACCCACCCCTGTGAAGAACAGAAGGGTCACCCACACCCTGTGAAGAACAGAAGGGGCACCCATCCCAGTGTAGAACAGAGGGGTCACCCACCCCCAATGAAGAACAGAAGTGTCACCCACCCCAGTTTAGAACAGAGGGGTCACCCACCCCAGTGTGGAACTGAGGGATCACCCACTGCCAGTGTAGAACAGAAGGGACACCCACACCCATGTAGAACAGATGGCTCACCTACCCCCAGTGTGGAACAGAAGGGTCACCCACCCCCAGTGAAGAACAGAGGGGTCACCCACTCCCAGTGTGGAACAGAGGGGTCACCCACCCCCAGTGAAGAACGGAGGGGTCACCCACCCCCAGTGTAGAACAGAAAAATCACCCACCCCAGTGTTTATAAAAACGGTCACCCAACCCCAGTGTGGAACAGTGGGGTCACCCAGCCCCAGTGTAGAGTGGAAGGGTCACCGACCAACAGTGAAGAACAGAGGGGTTACCCACCCGCAGTGAAGAAGAGAAGGGTCACCCACCCCAGTGAAGAACAGAGGGTTCAGCTACCCCCAGTGTAGAACAGAGGAGTCACCCACCCCCAGTGTAGAACAGAGGGGTTACACACCCCTTTTGTGGAACAGAAGGGTCACCCACCCCAGTGTAGAACAGAGGGGTCACCCACTCCAGTGTGGAACAGAAGGGTCACCCACTCCAGTGTGGAACAGAAGGGTCAGCCACCCCAGTGTGGAACAGAAGGGTCACCCACCCGCACTGTGGAACAGAGGGGTCACCCACCCCCAGTGTAGAACAGAGGGGTCACCCACCCCCATTGTGGAAAATAAGGGTCAACCACCCCAGTGTGGAACAGAAGGGTCACCCACCCCCAGTGTAGAACAGAGGGGTCACCCACCCCAGTGTGGAACAGAAGGGTCACCCACACCCAGTGAAGAACAGAAGGGGCACCCACCCCAGTGTAGAACAGAGGGGTCACCCACCCCAGTGAAGAACAGAAGGGGCACCCACCCACAGTGTAGAACAGTAGGGTCACCCACCCGAGTGTAGAACTGAGGGGTCACCCACCCCAGTGAAGAACAGAAGGGTCACCCACACCCAGTGAAGAACAGAAGGGGCACCCACCCCAGTGTAGAACAGAGGGGTCACCCACCCCCAATGAAGAACAGAAGTGTCACCCACCCCAGTTTAGAACAGAGGGGTCACCCACCCCAGTGTGGAACTGAGGGATCACCCACTGCCAGTGTAGAACAGAGGGGTCACACAGCCTCAATGTAGAACAGAGGGGTCACCCACCCACAGTGAACAGAAGGGTCACCCACACCCAGTGAAGAACAGAAGGGGCACCAACCCCAGTGTAGAACAGAGGGGTGACCCACCCCAGTGTGGAACTGAGGGTTCCCCCACCCCCAGTGAAGAACAGAAGGGACACCCACACCCAGTGCGGAACAAAAGGGTCACCCATCCCAGTATAGAACAGAAGGGTCACCCACCCCAATGTAGAACAGAGGGGTCACCCACCCCCAGTGTGGAACAGAAGGGTCACCCACCCCAGTGAAGAACAGAAGGGGCACCCACCCCAGTGTGGAACAGAAGGGTCACCCACCCCAGTGAAGAACAGAAGGGGCACCCATCCCAGTATAGAACAGAAGGGTCACCCACCCCAATGTAGAACAGAGGGGTCACCCACCCCCAGTGTGGAACAGAAGGGTCACCCACCCCAGTGAAGAACAGAAGGGGCACCCACCCCAGTATAGAACAGAAGGGTCACCCACCCCAATGTAGAACAGAGGGGTCACCCACCCCCAGTGTTGAACAGAAGGTTCACCCACACCAATGTAGAACAGAAAGGTCACCCACCCCCAGTGTGGAACAGAAGGGTCACCCACCCCAGTGTGGAACAGAAGGGTCACCCACCCGCAGTGTGGAACAGAGGGGTCACCCACCCCCAGTGAAGAACAGAAGGGTCACCCACCCCCAGTGTGGAACAGAGGGGTCAAACACCCACAGTGTGGAACAGAGGGGTCACCCATCCCCAGTGTAGAATGGAAGGGTCACACACCCCCAGTGTAGAACAGAAGGGTTACTCACCCCCAGTGTAGAACAGAGGGGTCACCCACCCCCAGTGAGGAACAGAAGGGTCACCCACCCCAGTGTAGATCAGAAGGTTCACCCACCGCAGTGAAGAACAGAGGGGTCACCCACGCCCAATTTGGAACAGAAGGGTCACCTACCCCCAGTGTAGAACAGAGGGGTCACCCACCCCCAGTGTAGAACAGAGGGGTCACCCACCCCCAGTGAAGAACAGAAGGGGCACCCACCCCAGTGTAGAACAGAGGGGTCACCCACCCCAGTGTAGAACAGAGGGGTCACCCACCCCAGTGAAGAACAGAAGGGGCACCCACCGACAGTGTAGAACAGTAGGGTCACCCACCCGAGTGTAGAACAGAGGGGTCACCCACCCCTGTGAAGAACAGAAGGGTCACCCACACCCTGTGAAGAACAGAAGGGGCACCCATCCCAGTGTAGAACAGAGGGGTCACCCACCCCCAATGAAGAACAGAAGTGTCACCCACCCCAGTTTAGAACAGAGGGGTCACCCACCCCAGTGTGGAACTGAGGGATCACCCACTGCCAGTGTAGAACAGAAAGGTCACCCACCCCCAGTGTGGAACAGAAGGGTCACCCACCCCAGTGTGGAACAGAAGGGTCACCCACCCCAGTGTGGAACAGAAGGGTCACCCACCCGCAGTGTGGAACAGAGGGGTCACCCACCCCCAGTGAAGAACAGAAGGGTCACCCACCCCCAGTGTGGAACAGAGGGGTCACCCACCCACAGTGTGGAACAGAGGGGTCACCCATCCCCAGTGTAGAATGGAAGGGTCACACACCCCCAGTGTAGAACAGAAGGGTTACTCACCCCCAGTGTAGAACAGAGGGGTCACCCACCCCCAGTGAGGAACAGAAGGGTCACCCACCCCAGTGTAGATCAGAAGGTTCACCCACCGCAGTGAAGAACAGAGGGGTCACCCACGCCCAATTTGGAACAGAAGGGTCACCTACCCCCAGTGTAGAACAGAGGGGTCACCCACCCCCAGTGTAGAACAGAGGGGTCACCCACCCCCAGTGAAGAACAGAAGGGGCACCCACCCCAGTGTAGAACAGAGGGGTCACCCACCCCAGTGTAGAACAGAGGGGTCACCCACCCCAGTGAAGAACAGAAGGGGCACCCACCGACAGTGTAGAACAGTAGGGTCACCCACCCGAGTGTAGAACAGAGGGGTCACCCACCCCTGTGAAGAACAGAAGGGTCACCCACACCCTGTGAAGAACAGAAGGGGCACCCATCCCAGTGTAGAACAGAGGGGTCACCCACCCCCAATGAAGAACAGAAGTGTCACCCACCCCAGTTTAGAACAGAGGGGTCACCCACCCCAGTGTGGAACTGAGGGATCACCCACTGCCAGTGTAGAACAGAAGGGACACCCACACCAATGTAGAACAGATGGCTCACCTACCCCCAGTGTGGAACAGAAGGGTCACCCACCCCCAGTGAAGAACAGAAGGGGCACCCACCCCAGTGTGGAACAGAAGGGTCACCCACCCCAATGTAGAACAGAGGGGTCACCCACCCCCAGTGTGGAACAGAAGGGTCACCCACCCCAGTGAAGAACAGAAGGGGCACCCACCCCAGTATAGAACAGAAGGGTCACCCACCCCAATGTAGAACAGAGGGGTCACCCACCCCCAGTGTTGAACAGAAGGTTCACCCACACCAATGTAGAACAGAAAGGTCACCCACCCCCAGTGTGGAACAGAAGGGTCACCCACCCCAGTGTGGAACAGAAGGGTCACCCACCCGCAGTGTGGAACAGAGGGGTCACCCACCCCCAGTGAAGAACAGAAGGGTCACCCACCCCCAGTGTGGAACAGAGGGGTCAAACACCCACAGTGTGGAACAGAGGGGTCACCCATCCCCAGTGTAGAATGGAAGGGTCACACACCCCCAGTGTAGAACAGAAGGGTTACTCACCCCCAGTGTAGAACAGAGGGGTCACCCACCCCCAGTGAGGAACAGAAGGGTCACCCACCCCAGTGTAGATCAGAAGGTTCACCCACCGCAGTGAAGAACAGAGGGGTCACCCACGCCCAATTTGGAACAGAAGGGTCACCTACCCCCAGTGTAGAACAGAGGGGTCACCCACCCCCAGTGTAGAACAGAGGGGTCACCCACCCCCAGTGAAGAACAGAAGGGGCACCCACCCCAGTGTAGAACAGAGGGGTCACCCACCCCAGTGTAGAACAGAGGGGTCACCCACCCCAGTGAAGAACAGAAGGGGCACCCACCGACAGTGTAGAACAGTAGGGTCACCCACCCGAGTGTAGAACAGAGGGGTCACCCACCCCTGTGAAGAACAGAAGGGTCACCCACACCCTGTGAAGAACAGAAGGGGCACCCATCCCAGTGTAGAACAGAGGGGTCACCCACCCCCAATGAAGAACAGAAGTGTCACCCACCCCAGTTTAGAACAGAGGGGTCACCCACCCCAGTGTGGAACTGAGGGATCACCCACTGCCAGTGTAGAACAGAAAGGTCACCCACCCCCAGTGTGGAACAGAAGGGTCACCCACCCCAGTGTGGAACAGAAGGGTCACCCACCCCAGTGTGGAACAGAAGGGTCACCCACCCGCAGTGTGGAACAGAGGGGTCACCCACCCCCAGTGAAGAACAGAAGGGTCACCCACCCCCAGTGTGGAACAGAGGGGTCACCCACCCACAGTGTGGAACAGAGGGGTCACCCATCCCCAGTGTAGAATGGAAGGGTCACACACCCCCAGTGTAGAACAGAAGGGTTACTCACCCCCAGTGTAGAACAGAGGGGTCACCCACCCCCAGTGAGGAACAGAAGGGTCACCCACCCCAGTGTAGATCAGAAGGTTCACCCACCGCAGTGAAGAACAGAGGGGTCACCCACGCCCAATTTGGAACAGAAGGGTCACCTACCCCCAGTGTAGAACAGAGGGGTCACCCACCCCCAGTGTAGAACAGAGGGGTCACCCACCCCCAGTGAAGAACAGAAGGGGCACCCACCCCAGTGTAGAACAGAGGGGTCACCCACCCCAGTGTAGAACAGAGGGGTCACCCACCCCAGTGAAGAACAGAAGGGGCACCCACCGACAGTGTAGAACAGTAGGGTCACCCACCCGAGTGTAGAACAGAGGGGTCACCCACCCCTGTGAAGAACAGAAGGGTCACCCACACCCTGTGAAGAACAGAAGGGGCACCCATCCCAGTGTAGAACAGAGGGGTCACCCACCCCCAATGAAGAACAGAAGTGTCACCCACCCCAGTTTAGAACAGAGGGGTCACCCACCCCAGTGTGGAACTGAGGGATCACCCACTGCCAGTGTAGAACAGAAGGGACACCCACACCAATGTAGAACAGATGGCTCACCTACCCCCAGTGTGGAACAGAAGGGTCACCCACCCCCAGTGAAGAACGGAGGGGTCACCCACCCCCAGTGTAGAACAGAAGAATCACCCACCCCAGTGTTTATAAAAACGGTCACCCAACCCCAGTGTGGAACAGTGGGGTCACCCAGCCCCAGTGTAGAATGGAAGGGTCACCGACCAACAGTGAAGAACAGAGGGGTTACCCACCCGCAGTGAAGAAGAGAAGGGTCACCCACCCCAGTGAAGAACAGAGGGTTCAGCTACCCCCAGTGTAGAACAGAGGAGTCACCCACCCCCAGTGTAGAACAGAGGGGTTACACACCCCTTTTGTGGAACAGAAGGGTCACCCACCCCAGTGTAGAACAGAGGGGTCACCCACACCCAGTGTAGAACAGAGGGGTCACCCACCCCCAGTGTGGAACAGATGGCTCACCTACCCCCAGTGTGTAACAGAAGGGTCACCCACCCCCAGTGAAGAACAGAGGGGTCACCCATCCCCTGTGTTGAACAGAAGGGTCACCCACCCCCAGTGTGGAACAGAAGGGTCACCCACCCCCAGTGTGTAACAGAGCGGTCACCCACCCCCAGTGAAGAACAGAAGGGTCACCCACTCCAGTGTGGAACAGAAGGGTCACCCACTCCAGTGTGGAACAGAAGGGTCAGCCACCCCAGTGTGGAACAGAAGGGTCACCCACCCGCACTGTGGAACAGAAGGGTCACCCACCCGCACTGTGGAACAGAGGGGTCACCCACCCCCAGTGAAGAACAGAAGGGTCACCCACCCCCAGTGTGGAACAGAGGGGTCACCCACCCACAGTGTGGAACAGAAGGGGCACCAACCCCAGTGTAGAACAGAGGGGTGACCCACCCCAGTGTGGAACTGAGGGTTCCCCCACCCCCAGTGAAGAACAGAAGGGACACCCACACCCAGTGCGGAACAAAAGGGTCACCCATCCCAGTATAGAACAGAAGGGTCACCCACCCCAATGTAGAACAGAGGGGTCACCCACCCCCAGTGTGGAACAGAAGGGTCACCCACCCCAGTGAAGAACAGAAGGGGCACCCACCCCAGTGTGGAACAGAAGGGTCACCCACCACAGTGAAGAACAGAAGGGGCACCCATCCCAGTATAGAACAGAAGGGTCACCCACCCCAATGTAGAACAGAGGGGTCACCCACCCCCAGTGTGGAACAGAAGGGTCACCCACCCCAGTGAAGAACAGAAGGGGCACCCACCCCAGTATAGAACAGAAGGGTCACCCACCCCAATGTAGAACAGAGGGGTCACCCACCCCCAGTGTAGAACAGAAGGTTCACCCACACCAATGTAGAACAGAAAGGTCACCCACCCCCAGTGTGGAACAGAAGGGTCACCCACCCCAGTGTGGAACAGAAGGGTCACCCACCCGCAGTGTGGAACAGAGGGGTCACCCACCCCCAGTGAAGAACAGAAGGGTCACCCACCCCCAGTGTGGAACAGAGGGGTCACCCACCCACAGTGTGGAACAGAGGGGTCACCCATCCCCAGTGTAGAATGGAAGGGTCACACACCCCCAGTGTAGAACAGAAGGGTTACTCACCCCCAGTGTAGAACAGAGGGGTCACCCACCCCCAGTGAGGAACAGAAGGGTCACCCACCCCAGTGTAGATCAGAAGGTTCACCCACCGCAGTGAAGAACAGAGGGGTCACCCACGCCCAATTTGGAACAGAAGGGTCACCTACCCCCAGTGTAGAACAGAGGGGTCACCCACCCCCAGTGTAGAACAGAGGGGTCACCCACCCCCAGTGAAGAACAGAAGGGGCACCCACCCCAGTGTAGAACAGAGGGGTCACCCACCCCAGTGTAGAACAGAGGGGTCACCCACCCCAGTGAAGAACAGAAGGGGCTCCCACCGACAGTGTAGAACAGTAGGGTCACCCACCCGAGTGTAGAACAGAGGGGTCACCCACCCCTGTGAAGAACAGAAGGGTCACCCACACCCTGTGAAGAACAGAAGGGGCACCCATCCCAGTGTAGAACAGAGGGGTCACCCACCCCCAATGAAGAACAGAAGTGTCACCCACCCCAGTTTAGAACAGAGGGGTCACCCACCCCAGTGTGGAACTGAGGGATCACCCACTGCCAGTGTAGAACAGAAGGGACACCCACACCAATGTAGAACAGATGGCTCACCTACCCCCAGTGTGGAACAGAAGGGTCACCCACCCCCAGTGAAGAACAGAGGGGTCACCCATTCCCAGTGTGGAACAGAGGGGTCACCCACCCCCAGTGAAGAACGGAGGGGTCACCCACCCCCAGTGTAGAACAGAAGAATCACCCACCCCAGTGTTTATAAAAACGGTCACCCAACCCCAGTGTGGAACAGAAGGGTCACCCACCCCCAGTGAAGAACAGAGGGTCACCCACCCCCAGTGTAGAACAGAAGGGACACCCACCCCAGTGTGGAACAGTAGGGTCACCCACCCCCAGTGTGGAACAGAAGGGTCACCCACCCCAGTGTGGAACAGAAGGGTCACCCACCCCAATGTAGAACAGAGGGGTCACCCACCCCCAGTGTAGAACAGAAGGTTCACCCACACCAATGTAGAACAGAGGGGTCACCCACCCCCAGTGTGGAACAGAAGGGTCACCCACCCCAGTGAAGAACAGAAGGGGCACCCACCCCAGTGTGGAACAGAAGGGTCACCCACCCCAGTGAAGAACAGAAGGGGCACCCATCCCAGTATAGAACAGAAGGGTCACCCACCCCAATGTAGAACAGAGGGGTCACCTACCCCCAGTGTGGAACAGAAGGGTCACCCACCCCAGTGAAGAACAGAAGGGGCACCCACCCCAGTATAGAACAGAAGGGTCACCCACCCCAATGTAGAACAGAGGGGTCACCCACCCCCAGTGTAGAACAGAAGGTTCACCCACACCAATGTAGAACAGAAAGGTCACCCACCCCCAGTGTGGAACAGAAGGGTCACCCACCCCAGTGTGGAACAGAAGGGTCACCCACCCGCAGTGTGGAACAGAGGGGTCACCCACCCCCAGTGAAGAACAGAAGGGTCACCCACCCCCAGTGTGGAACAGAGGGGTCACCCACCCACAGTGTGGAACAGAGGGGTCACCCATCCCCAGTGTAGAATGGAAGGGTCACACACCCCCAGTGTAGAACAGAAGGGTTACTCACCCCCAGTGTAGAACAGAGGGGTCACCCACCCCCAGTGAGGAACAGAAGGGTCACCCACCCCAGTGTAGATCAGAAGGTTCACCCACCGCAGTGAAGAACAGAGGGGTCACCCACGCCCAATTTGGAACAGAAGGGTCACCTACCCCCAGTGTAGAACAGAGGGGTCACCCACCCCCAGTGTAGAACAGAGGGGTCACCCACCCCCAGTGAAGAACAGAAGGGGCACCCACCCCAGTGTAGAACAGAGGGGTCACCCACCCCAGTGTAGAACAGAGGGGTCACCCACCCCAGTGAAGAACAGAAGGGGCACCCACCGACAGTGTAGTACAGTAGGGTCACCCACCCGAGTGTAGAACAGAGGGGTCACCCACCCCTGTGAAGAACAGAAGGGTCACCCACACCCTGTGAAGAACAGAAGGGGCACCCATCCCAGTGTAGAACAGAGGGGTCACCCACCCCCAATGAAGAACAGAAGTGTCACCCACCCCAGTTTAGAACAGAGGGGTCACCCACCCCAGTGTGGAACTGAGGGATCACCCACTGCCAGTGTAGAACAGAAGGGACACCCACACCAATGTAGAACAGATGGCTCACCTACCCCCAGTGTGGAACAGAAGGGTCACCCACCCCCAGTGAAGAACAGAGGGGTCACCCACTCCCAGTGTGGAACAGAGGGGTCACCCACCCCCAGTGAAGAACGGAGGGGTCACCCACCCCCAGTGTAGAACAGAAGAATCACACACCCCAGTGTTTATAAAAACGGTCACCCAACCCCAGTGTGGAACAGAAGGGTCACCCACCCCCAGTGAAGAACAGAGGGTCACCCACCCCCAGTGTAGAACAGAAGGGACACCCACCCCAGTGTGGAACAGTAGGGTCACCCACCCCAGTGTGGAACAGAAGGGTCACCCACCCCAATGTAGAACAGAGGGGTCACCCACCCCCAGTGTAGAACAGAAGGTTCACCCACACCAATGTAGAACAGAGGGGTCACCCACCCCCAGTGTGGAACAGAAGGGTCACCCACCCCAATGTAGAACAGAGGGGTCACCCACACCCAGTGTAGAACAGAGGGGTCACCCACACCCAGTGTGGAACAGATGGCTCACCCACCCCCAGTGAAGAACAAACGGGTCACCCCCCCCCAGTGAAGAACGGAGGGGTCACCCACCCCCAGTGTAGAACAGAAGAATCACCCACCCCAGTGTTTATAAAAACGGTAACCCACCCCCAGTGTGGAACAGAAGGGTCACCCACCCCCAGTGAAGAACAGAGGGTCACCCACCCCCAGTGTAGAACAGAAGGGACACCCACCCCAGTGTGGAACAGTAGGGTCACCCACCCCCAGTGTGGAACAGAAGGGTCACCCACCCCAGTGTGGAACAGAAGGGTCACACACCCCCAGTGTAGAACAGAGGGGTCACCCACCCCAGAGTGGATAGGAGGGGTCAGCCACCCCAAGTGTATAACAGAGGGGTCACCCACTCCCAGTGTGGAACAGAGGGGTCACCCATCCCTAGTGTAGAACAGAGGGGTCACCCACCCCAGTGCAGAACAGAGGGGTCACCCACACCCAGTGTAGAACAGAGTGGTCACCCACCCCGAATGTAGAACAGAGGGGTCACCCACCCACATTGAACAGAAGGGTCACTTACCCCAGTGAAGAACATTAGGGTCACCCACCCCTAGTGAAGAACAGAAGGCCACCCACCCCCAGTGAAGAACATAGGGGTAACCCACCCCCAGTGAAGAACAGAAGGGTCACCCACCCCCAGTGTGGAACAGAAGGGTCACCCACCCCAGTGAAGAACATAGGGGTAACCCACCCCCAGTGAAGAACAGAAGGGTCACCCACCCCCAGTGTGGAACAGAAGGGTCACCCACCCCAGTGTGGAACAGAAGGGTCACCCACCCCAGTGAAGAACATAGGGGTAACCCACCCCCAGTGTAGAACAGAAGGGTCACCCACCCCCAGTGTGGAACAGAAGGGTCACCCACCCCCAGTGTGGAACAGAAGGGTCACCCACCCCAGTGAAGAACATAGGGGTCACCCACCCCCAGTGTAGAACAGAAGGGTCACCCACCGCAGTGCAGAACAGAATGGTCACCCACCCCCAGTGTGGAACAGAGGGGTCACCCACCCCCAGTGTAGAATGGAAGGATCAGCCACCCCCAGTGAAGAACAGAGGGGTCACCCACCCCCTGTGTTGAACAGAAGGGTCACCCACCCCCAGTGTGGAACAGAATAGTCAGCCACCCCAGTGTGGAACAGAGGGGTCACCCACCCCAGTGAAGAACAGAAGGGTCACCCACACCCAGTGAAGAACAGAAGAGGCACCCACCCCAGTGTAGAACAGAGGGGTCACCCACCCCCAATGAAGAACAGAAGTGTCACCCACCCCAGTGTAGAACAGAGGGGTCACCCACCCCAGTGTGGAACTGAGGGATCACCCACTGCCAGTGTAGAACAGAGGGGTCACACAGCCTCAATGTAGAACAGAGGGGTCACCCACCCACAGTGAACAGAAGGGTCACCCACACCCAGTGTAGAACAGAGGGGTCACCCACCCCAGTGTGGAACTGAGGGTTCCCCCACCCCCAGTGAAGAACAGAAGGGACACCCACACCCAGTGCGGAACAAAAGGGTCACCCATCCCAGTATAGAACACAAGGGTCACCCACCCCAGTGTGGAACAGAAGGGTCACCCACCCCAATGTAGAACAGAGGGGTCACCCACCCCCAGTGTGGAACAGAAGGGTCACCCACCCCAGTGAAGAACATAGGGGTAACCCACCCCCAGTGAAGAACAGAAGGGTCACCCACCCCCAGTGTGGAACAGAAGGGTCACCCACCCCAGTGTGGAACAGAAGGGTCACCCACCCCAGTGAAGAACATAGGGGTAACCCACCCCCAGTGTAGAACAGAAGGGTCACCCACCCCCAGTGTGGAACAGAAGGGTCACCCACCCCCAGTGTGGAACAGAAGGGTCACCCACCCCAGTGAAGAACATAGGGGTCACCCACCCCCAGTGTAGAACAGAAGGGTCACCCACCGCAGTGCAGAACAGAATGGTCACCCACCCCCAGTGTGGAACAGAGGGGTCACCCACCCCCAGTGTAGAATGGAAGGATCAGCCACCCCCAGTGAAGAACAGAGGGGTCACCCACCCCCTGTGTTGAACAGAAGGGTCACCCACCCCCAGTGTGGAACAGAATAGTCAGCCACCCCAGTGTGGAACAGAGGGGTCACCCACCCGCAGTGTGGAACAGAGGGGTCACCCACCCCAGTGAAGAACAGAAGGGTCACCCACACCCAGTGAAGAACAGAAGAGGCACCCACCCCAGTGTAGAACAGAGGGGTCACCCACCCCTAATGAAGAACAGAAGTGTCACCCACCCCAGTGTAGAACAGAGGGGTCACCCACCCCAGTGTGGAACTGAGGGATCACCCACTGCCAGTGTAGAACAGAGGGGTCACACAGCCTCAATGTAGAACAGAGGGGTCACCCACCCACAGTGAACAGAAGGGTCACCCACACCCAGTGTAGAACAGAGGGGTCACCCACCCCAGTGTGGAACTGAGGGTTCCCCCACCCCCAGTGAAGAACAGAAGGGACACCCACACCCAGTGCGGAACAAAAGGGTCACCCATCCCAGTATAGAACAGAAGGGTCACCCACCCCAGTGTGGAACAGAAGGGTCACCCACCCCAATGTAGAACAGAGGGGTCACCCACCCCCAGTGTAGAACAGAAGAATCACCCACCCCAGTGTTTATAAAAACTGTCACCCAACCCCAGTGTGGAACAGAAGGGTCACCCACCCCCAGTGAAGAACAGAGGGTCACCCACCCCCAGTGTAGAACAGAAGGGACACCCACCCCAGTGTGGAACAGTAGGGTCACCCACCCCCAGTGTGGAACAGAAGGGTCACCCACCCCAGTGTGGAACAGAAGGGTCACCCACCCCAGTGTAGAACAGAGGGGTCACCCACCCCCAGTGTAGAACAGAAGGTTCACCCACACCAATGTAGAACAGAGGGGTCACCCACCCCCAGTGTGGAACAGAAGGGTCACCCACCCCAATGTAGAACAGAGGGGTCACCCACACCCAGTGTAGAACAGAGGGGTCACCCACCCCCAGTGTGGAACAGATGGCTCACCTACCCCCAGTGTGGAACAGAGGGGTCACCCACACCCAGTGAAGAACGGAGGGGTCACCCATCCCCAGTGTAGAACAGAAGAATCACCCACCCCAGTGTTTATAAAAACGGTCACCCACCCCCAGTGTGGAACAGAAGGGTCACCCACCCCCAGTGAAGAACAGAGGGTCACCCACCCCCAGTGTAGAACAGAAGGGACACCCACCCCAGTGTGGAACAGTAGGGTCACCCACCCCCAGTGTGGAACAGAAGGGTCACCCACCCCAGTGTGGAACAGAAGGGTCACACACCCCCAGTGTAGAACAGAGGGGTCACCCACCCCAGAGTGGAACAGAAGGGTCACACACCCCCAGTGTAGAACAGAAGGGTCACCCACCCCAGTGTGGAACAGAAGGGTCACACACCCCCAGTGAAGAACGGAGGGGTCACCCATCCCCAGTGTAGAACAGAAGAATCACCCACCCCAGTGTTTATAAAAACGGTCACCCACCCCCAGTGTGGAACAGAAGGGTCACCCACCCCCAGTGAAGAACAGAGGGTCACCCTCCCCCAGTGTAGAACAGAAGGGACACCCACCCCAGTGTGGAACAGTAGGGTCACCCACCCCCAGTGTGGAACAGAAGGGTCACCCACCCCAGTGTGGAACAGAAGGGTCACACACCCCCAGTGTAGAACAGAGGGGTCACCCACCCCAGTGTGGAACAGAAGGGTCACACACCCCCAGTGTAGAACAGAGGGGTCACCCACCCCAGAGTGGATAGGAGGGGTCAGTCACCCCAAGTGTATAACAGAAGGGTCATACACCCCCTGTGTAGAACAGAGAGGTCACCCACTCCCAGTGTGGAACAGAGGGGTCACCCACCCCTAGTGTAGAACAGAGGGGTCACCCACCCCAGTGCAGAACAGAGGGGTCACCCACACCCAGTGTAGAACAGAGTGGTCACCCACCCCCAATGTAGAACAGAGGGGTCACCCACCCACATTGAACAGAAGGGTCACCTACCCCAGTGAAGAACATTAGGGTCACCCACCCCTAGTGAAGAACAGAAGGGGCACCCACCCCCAGTGAAGAACATAGGGGTAACCCACCCCCAGTGTAGAACAGAAGGGTCACCCACCCCCAGTGTGGAACAGAAGGGTCACCCACCCCCAGTGTGGAACAGAAGGGTCACCCACCCCAGTGAAGAACATAGGGGTAACCCACCCCCAGTGTAGAACAGAAGGGTCACCCACCCCCAGTGTGGAACAGAAGGGTCACCCACCCCCAGTGTGGAACAGAAGGTTCACCCACCCCAGTGTGGAACAGAAGGGTCACCCACCCCAGTGAAGTACATAGGGGTAACCCACCCCCAGTGTAGAACAGAAGGGTCACCCACCCCCAGTGTGGAACAGAAGCGTCACCCACCCCCAGTGTGTAACAGAAGGGTCACCCACCCCAGTGAAGAACATAGGGGTCACCCAACCCCAGTGTAGAACAGAAGGGTCACCCACCGCAGTGCAGAACAGAATGGTCACCCACCCCCAGTGTGGAACAGAGGGGTCACCCACCCCTAGTGTGGATCAGAGGGGTCACCCACCCCCAGTGTAGAATGGAAGGATCAGGCACCCCCAGTGAAGAACAGAGGGGTCACCCACCCCCTGTGTTGAACAGAAGGGTCACCCACCCCCAGTGTGGAACAGAAGGGTTACCCACCCCCAGTGAAGAACAGAATAGTCAGCCACCCCAGTGTAGAACAGAGGGGTCACCCACCCCCTGTGTTGAACAGAAGGGTCACCCACCCCCAGTGTGGAACAGAAGGGTTACCCACCCCCAGTGAAGAACAGAAGGGTCACCCACCCGCAGTGTGGAACAGAGGGGTCACCCACCCCCAGTGTAGAACAGACGTGTCTCCCACACCAGTGTGGAACAGTGGGGTCACCCACCCCCAGCGTTGAATGGAAGGGTCACCCACCAACAGTGAAGAACAGAGGGGTCACCCACCCCCAGTGAAGAAGAGAAGGGTCACCAACCCCAGTGAAGAACAGAGGGTTCAGCTACCCCCAGTGTAGAACAGAGGAGTCACCCACCCCCAGTGTAGAACAGAGGGGTCACACAACCCTTTTGTGGAACAGAAAGGTCACCCACCCCAGTGTAGAACTGAAGAGTCACCCACCCCAGTGTAGAACAGAGGGGTCACCCACACCCAGTGTAGAACAGAGGGGTCACCCACCCCCAGTGTGGAACAGATGGCTCACCTACCCCCAGTGTGGAACAGAAGGGTCACCCAGCCCCAGTGTAGAACTGAGGGGTCACCCACCCCAGTGTGGAACAGAAGGGTCACCCACCCCCAGTGTGGAACAGAGGGGTCACCAACCCCAGTGTGGAACAGAAGGGGCACCCACCCCAGTGAGGAACAGAGGGGTCACCCACCGCCAGTGTGGAACTGAGGGATCACCCACTGCCAGTGTAGAACAGAGGGGTCACCCACCCACAGTGTAGAACAGAGGGGTCACCCACACCCAGTGTAGAACAGAGGGGTCACCCACCCCCAGTGTGGAACAGATGGCTCACCTACCCCCAGTGTGGAACAGAAGGGTCACCCACCCCCAGTGAAGAACAGAGGGGTCACCCACCCCCTGTGTTGAACAGAAGGGTCACCCACCCCCAGTGTGGAACAGAAGGGTCACCCACCCCCAGTGTAGAACTGAAGAGTCACCCACCCCAGTGTAGAACAGAGGGGTCACCCACACCCAGTGTAGAACAGAGGGGTCACCCACCCCCAGTGTGGAACAGATGGCTCACCTACCCCCAGTGTGGAACAGAAGGGTCACCCACCCCCAGTGTAGAACAGAGGGGTCACCCACCCCCAGTGTGGAACAGAGGGGTCACCCACCCCCAGTGAAGAACAGACGGGTCACCCACCCCAGAGTGGATAGGAGGGGTCAGCCACCCCAAGTGTATAACAGAAGGGTCACACACCCCCTGTGTAGAACAGAGAGGTCACCCACTCCCAGTGTGGAACAGAGGGGTCAACTACACCTAGTGTAGAATAGAGGGGTCACCCACCCCAGTGTAGAACAGAGGGGTCACCCACACCCAGTGTAGAACAGAGGGGTCACCCACCCCCAATGTAGAACAGAGGGGTCACCCACCCACATTGAACAGAAGGGTCACCTACCCCAGTGAAGAACATTAGGGTCACCCACCCCTAGTGAAGAACAGAAGGGGCACCCACCCCCAGTGAAGAACATAGGGGTAACCCACCCCCAGTGTAGAACAGAAGGGTCACCCTCCCCAGTGTGGAACAGAGGGGTCATCCTCCCCCCGTGTGGAACAGAAGGGTTACCCACCCCAGTGTAGAACAGAGGGGTCACCCATGGCAGTGCAGAACAGAATGGTCACCCACCCCTAGTGTGGAGCAGAGGGGTCACCCACCCCCAGTGTGGAACAGAGGGGTCACCCACCCCAGTGTAGAACAGAGGGGTCACCCACACCCAGTGTAGAACAGAGGGGTCACCCACCCCCAGTGTGGAACAGATGGCTCACCTACCCCCAGTGTGGAACAGAAGGGTCACCCACCCCCAGTGTAGAACAGAGGGGTCACCCACCCCCAGTGTGGAACAGAGGGGTCACACACCCCCAGTGAAGAACAGACGGGTCACCCACCCCGGAGTGGATAGGAGGGGTCAGCCACCCCAAGTGTATAACAGAAGGGTCACACACCCCCTGTGTAGAACAGAGAGGTCACCCACTCCCAGTGTGGAATAGAGGGGTCACCCACCCCTAGTGTAGAACAGAGGGGTCACCCACCCCAGTGTAGAACAGAGGGGTCACCCACACCCAGTGTAGAACAGAGGGGTCACCCACCCCCAATGTAGAACAGAGGGGTCACCCACCCACATTGAACAGAAGGGTCACCTACCCCAGTGAAGAACATTAGGGTCACACACCCCTAGTGAAGAACAGAAGGGGCACCCACCCCCAGTGAAGAACATAGGGGTAACCCACCCCCAGTATAGAACAGAAGGGTCACCCACCCCAGTGTGGAACAGAGGGGTCATCCTCCCCCCGTGTGGAACAGAAGGGTTACCTACCCCAGTGTAGAACAGAGGGGTCACCCACCGCAGTGCAGAACAGAATGGTCACCCACCCCTAGTGTGGAACAGAGGGGTCACCCACCCCCAGTGTGGAACAGAGGGGTCACCCACCCCTAGTGTAGAACAGAGGGGTCACCCACCCCAGTGTAGAACAGAGGGGTCACCCACACCCAGTGTAGAACAGAGGGGTCACCCACCCCCAATGTAGAACAGAGGGGTCACCCACCCACATTGAACAGAAGGGTCACCTACCCCAGTGAAGAACATTAGGGTCACACACCCCTAGTGAAGTACAGAAGGGGCACCCACCCCCAGTGAAGAACATAGGGGTAACCCACCCCCAGTGTAGAACAGAAGGGTCACCCACCCTAGTGTGGAACAGAGGGGTCATCCTCCCCCCGTGTGGAACAGAAGGGTTACCCACCCCAGTGTAGAACAGAGGGGTCACCCACCGCAGTGCAGAACAGAATGGTCACCCACCCCTAGTGTGGAACAGAGGGGTCACCCACCCCCAGTGTGGAACAGAGTGGTCACCCACCCCCAGTGTAGAATGGAAGGATCACCCACCCCCAGTGAAGAAAAGAGGGGTCACCCACCCCCTGTGTTGAACAGAAGGGTCACCCACCCCCATTGTGGAACAGAAGGGTCACCCACCCGCAGTGTGGAACAGAGGGGTCACCCACCCCCAGTGAAGAACAGAAGGGTCACCCACTCCAGTGTGGAACAGAAGGGTCACCCACTCCAGTGTAGAACAGACGTGTCACCCACACCAGTGTGGAACAGAAGGGTCACCCACCCCAGTGTAGAACAGATGGGTGACCCACCCCCTGTGTTGAACAGAAGGGTCACCCACCCCCAGTGTAGAACAGAGGGGTCACCCACCGCAGTGCAGAACAGAATGGTCACCCACCCCCAGTGTGGAACAGAAGGGTCACCCACTCCAGTGTGGAACAGAAGGGTCACCCACTCCAGTGTAGAACAGACGTGTCACCCACACCAGTGTGGAATAGAAGGGTCACCCACCCCAGTGTAGAACAGAGGGGTCACCCACCGCAGTGCAGAACAGAATGGTCACCCACCCCCAGTGTGGAACAGAGGGGTGACCCACCCCCAGTGTGGAACAGTGGGGTCACCCACCCCCAGTGTTGAATGGAAGGGTCACCCAACAACAGTGAAGAACAGAGGGGTCACACACCCCAGTGAAGAACAGAAGGGTCACCCACTCCAGTGTGGAACAGAAGGGTCACCCACTCCAGTGTAGAACAGACGTGTCACCCACACCAGTGTGGAACAGAAGGGTCACCCACTCCCAGTGTGGAACAGAGGGGTCACCCACCCCCAGTGTTGAATGGATGGGTCACCCAACAACAGTGAAGAACAGAGGGGTCACCCACCCCAGTGAAGAAGAGAAGGGTCACCCACCCCAGTGAAGAACAGAGGGGTCATCCTCCCCCCGTGTGGAACAGAAGGGTTACCCACCCCAGTGTAGAACAGAGGGGTCACCCACCGCAGTGCAGAACAGAATGGTCACCCACCCCTAGTGTGGAACAGAGGGGTCACCCACCCCCAGTGTGGAACAGAGGGGTCACCCACCCCTAGTGTAGAACAGAGGGGTCACCCACCCCAGTGTAGAACAGAGGGGTCACCCACACCCAGTGTAGAACAGAGGGGTCACCCACCCCCAATGTAGAACAGAGGGGTCACCCACCCACATTGAACAGAAGGGTCACCTACCCCAGTGAAGAACATTAGGGTCACACACCCCTAGTGAAGTACAGAAGGGGCACCCACCCCCAGTGAAGAACATAGGGGTAACCCACCCCCAGTGTAGAACAGAAGGGTCACCCACCCTAGTGTGGAACAGAGGGGTCATCCTCCCCCCGTGTGGAACAGAAGGGTTACGCACCCCAGTGTAGAACAGAGGGGTCACCCACCGCAGTGCAGAACAGAATGGTCACCCACCCCTAGTGTGGAACAGAGGGGTCACCCACCCCCAGTGTGGAACAGAGTGGTCACCCACCCCCAGTGTGGAACAGAGGGGTCACCCACCCCCTGTGTTGAACAGAAGGGTCACCCACCCCCATTGTGGAACAGAAGGGTCACCCACCCGCAGTGTGGAACAGAGGGGTCACCCACCCCCAGTGAAGAACAGAAGGGTCACCCACTCCAGTGTGGAACAGAAGGGTCACCCACTCCAGTGTAGAACAGACGTGTCACCCACACCAGTGTGGAACAGAAGGGTCACCCACCCCAGTGTAGAATAGAGGGGTCACCCACCGCAGTGCAGAACAGAATGGTCACCCACCCCCAGTGTGGAACAGAGGGGTGACCCACCCCCAGTGTGGAACAGTGGGGTCACCCACCCCCAGTGTTGAATGGAAGGGTCACCCAACAACAGTGAAGAACAGAGGGGTCACCCACCCCAGTGAAGAAGAGAAGGGTCACCCACCCCAGTGAAGAACAGAGGGTTCAGCTACCCCCAGTGTAGAACAGAGGAGTCACCCACCCCCAGTGTAGAACAGAGGGGTCACCCACCCCCAGTGTGGAACAGAGGGGTCACCCACTCCAGTGTGGAACAGACGGGTCACCCACACCAGTGTGGAACAGAAGTGTCACCCACCCCAGTGTAGAACAGAGCGGTCACCCACCCCAGTGTAGAACTGAAGAGGCACCCACCCCAGTGTAGAACAGAGGGGTCACCCACCCACAGTGTGGAACAGAGGGGTCACCCACCCCCAGTGTAGAATGGAAGGGTCACCCACCCCCAGTGTAGAACAGAAGGGTTACTCACCCCCAGTGTAGAACAGAAGGGTCACCCACTCCAGTGTGGAACAGAAGGGTCACCCACTCCAGTGTAGAACAGACGTGTCACCCACACCAGTGTGGAACAGAAGGGTCACCCACCCCAGTGTAGAATAGAGGGGTCACCCACCGCAGTGCAGAACAGAATGGTCACCCACCCCCAGTGTGGAACAGAGGGGTGACCCACCCCCAGTGTGGAACAGTGGGGTCACCCACCCCCAGTGTTGAATGGAAGGGTCACCCAACAACAGTGAAGAACAGAGGGGTCACCCACCCCAGTGAAGAAGAGAAGGGTCACCCACCCCAGTGAAGAACAGAGGGTTCAGCTACCCCCAGTGTAGAACAGAGGAGTCACCCACCCCCAGTGTAGAACAGAGGGGTCACCCACCCCCAGTGTGGAACAGAGGGGTCACCCCCCCCCCCAGTGAAGAACAGAAGGGTCACCCACTCCAGTGTGGAACAGACGGGTCACCCACACCAGTGTGGAACAGAAGTGTCACCCACCCCAGTGTAGAACAGAGCGGTCACCCACCCCAGTGTAGAACTGAAGAGGCACCCACCCCAGTGTAGAACAGAGGGGTCACCCACCCACAGTGTGGAACAGAGGGGTCACCCACCCCCAGTGTAGAATGGAAGGGTCACCCACCCCCAGTGTAGAACAGAAGGGTTACTCACCCCCAGTGTAGAACAGAGGGGACACCCACACCCAGTGTGGAACAGAAGGGTCACCCACCCCCAGTGTAGATCAGAAGGGTCACCCACCGCAGTGAAGAACAGAGGGGTCACCCACCCCCAGTGTGGAACAGAAGGGTCACCTAACCCCAGTGTAGAACAGAGGGGTCACCCACCCCCAGTGTAGAACAGAGGGGTCACCCACCCCCATTGTGGAAAAGAAGGGTCACCCACACCCAGTGAAGAACAGTAGGGTCACCCACCCGAGTGTAGAACAGAAGAGTCACCCACCCCAGTGTGGAACAGAAGGGTCACCAACACCCAGTGAAGAACAGAAGGGGCACCCACCCCAGTGTAGAACAGAGGGGTCACCCACCCCAGTGTAGAACAGAGGGGTCACACACCCTCAATGTAGAACAGAGGGGTCACCCACCCACAGTGAACAGAAGGGTCACCTATCCCAGTGAAGAACATTAGGGTCACCCACCCCTAGTGAAGAACAGAAAGGGCACCCACCCCCAGTGAAGAACATAGGGTTTACCCACCCCCAGTGTAGAACAGAAGGGTCACCCACCCCAGTGTGGAACAGAGAGGTCACACACCCCATTGTGGACCAGAGGGTTCATCCTCCCCCCGTGTGGAACAGAAGTGTTACCCACCCCCTGTGTGTAACTGAGGGGTCCCCCACTCCCAGTGAAGAACAGAAGGGGCACCCACCCCCAGTGTGGAACAAAAGGGTCACCCATCCCAGTATAGAACAGAAGGGTCACCCACCCCAATGTAGAACAGAGGGGTCACCCACCCCCAGTGTGGAACAGAAGGGTCAACCACCCCAATGTAGAACAGATGGGTCACCCACCCCCAGTGTAGAACACAAGGTTCACCCACCCCAATGTAGAACAGAGGGGTCACCCACCCCAGTGTGGAACTGAAGGGTCACCCACCCCAATGTAGAACAGAGGGGTCATCCTCCCCCAGTGAAGAACAGAAGGGTCACCCACCCACAGTGTAGAACAGAAGAATCACCCACCCCAGACCTTATAAGAAGGGTCACCCACCCCAGTGTAGAACAGAGGGGTCACCCACCCCCATTGTGGAACAGAGGGGTCACCCACCCCCAGTGTGGAACAGAGGGGTCACCCACCCCCAGTGTAGAATGGAAGGGTCACCCACCCCCAGTGTAGAACAGAAGGGTTACTCACCCCCAGTGTAGAACAGAGGGGTCACCCACCCCCAGTGAGGAACAGACGGGTCACCCACCCCCAGTGTAGATCAGAAGGGTCACCCACCGCAGTGAAGAACAGAGGGGTCACCCACGCCCAGTGTGGAACAGAAGGGTCACCTACCCCCAGTGTAGAACAGAGGGGTCACCCACACCCAGTGTGGAACAGAAGGGTCACCCACACCCAGTGAAGAACAGATGGGGCACACACCCCAGTGAAGAACAGAAGGGGCACCCACACGCAGTGACAAACAGAGGGGTCACACACCCCCAATGAAGAACAAAAGTGTCACCCACCCCAGTGTAGAACAGAGGGGTCACCCACCCCAGTATGGAACTGAGGGATCACCCACTGCCAGTGTAGAACAGAGGGGTCACACACCCTCAATGTAGAACAGAGGGGTCACCCACCCACAGTGAACAGAAGGGTCACCTACCCCAGTGAAGAACATTAGGGTCACCCACCCCTAGTGAAGAACAGAAGGGGCACCCACCCCCAGTGAAGAACATAGGGGTCACCCACCCCCAGTGTAGAACAGACGTGTCACCCACACCAGTGTGGAACCGAAGGGTCACGCACCCACAGTGAAGAACAGAGGGGTCACCCACCCCCAGTGTAGCACAGAATGGTCACCCACCCCTAGTGTAGAACAGAAGAATCACCCACCCCAGTGTTTATAAGAACGGTCACCCACCCCCAGTGTGGAACAGAAGGGACACCCACCACAGTGTGGAACAGTAGGGTCACCCACCTCCAGTGTGGAACAGAAGGGTCACCCACCCCAGTGTGGAACAGAAGGGTCACACACCCCCAGTGTAGAACAGAGGGGTCACCCACCCCAGAGTGGAATGGAGGGGTCAGCCACCCCAAGTGTATAACAGAAGGGTCACACACCCCGTGTGTAGAACTGAGGTCACCCACTCCCAGTGTGGAACAGAGGGGTCACCCACCGCCAGTGTGGAACTGAGGGATCACCCACTGCCAGTTTAGAACGGAGGGGTCACCCACCCGCAATGTAGAACAGAGGGGTCACCCACCCACAGTGAACAAAAGGGTCACCTACCCCAGTGAAGAACATTAGGGTCACCAACCCCTAGTGAAGAACAGAAGGGGCACCCACCCCCAGTGAAGAACATAGGGGTCACCCACCCCCAGTATAGAACAGACGTGTCACCCACACCAGTGTGGAACCGAAGGGTCACCCACCCCAGTGTAGAATAGAGGGGACACCCACCCCAGTGTGGAACAGTAGGGTCACCCACCCCAGTGTGGAACAGAAGGGTCACACACCCCCAGTGTAGAACAGAGGGGTCACCCACCCCAGAGTGGAATGGAGGGGTCAGCCACCCCAAGTGTATAACAGAAGGGTCACACACCCCGTGTGTAGAACAGAGGTCACCCACCCCCAGTGAAGAACAGAGGGGTCACCCACCCCCAGTGAAGAACAGAAGTGTCACCCACCCCAGTGAAGAACAGAAGGGTCACCCACCCCCAGTGTGGAACAGAAGGGTCACCTACCCCCAGTGTAGAACAGAGGGGTCACCCACCCCCAGTGTAGAACAGAGGGGTCACCCACCCCAGTGTGGAACAGAAGGGTCACCCACACCCAGTGAAGAACAGAAGGGTCACCCACCCCCAGTGTGGAACAGAGGGGTCACACACCCCCAATGAAGAACAGATGTGTCACCCACCCCAGTGTAGAACAGAGGGGTCACCCACCCCAGTGTGGAAAAGAAGGGTCAACCACCCCAGTGTGGAACAGAAGGGTCACCCACACCCAGTGAAGAACAGAAGGGGCACCCACCCCTGTGTAGAACAGAGGGGTCACCCACCCCAGTGAAGAACAGAAGGGGCACCCACCCGCAGTGACAAACAGAGGGGTCACACACCCCCAATGAAGAACAGATGTGTCACCCACCCCAGTGTAGAACAGAGGGGACACCCACCCCAGTGTGGAACTGAGCGATCACCCACTGCCAGTGTAGAACAGAGGGGTCACACACCCCCAATGTAGAACAGAGGGGTCACCCACCCACAGTGAACAGAAGGGTCACCTACCACAGTGAAGAACATTAGGGTCACCCACCCCTAGTGAAGAACAGAGGGGGCACCCACCCCCAGTGAAGAACATAGGGGTCACCCACCCCCAGTGTAGAACAGAAGGGTCACCCACCCCCAGTGTAGAACAGAAGGGGCACCCACCCCCAGTGTAGAACAGAGAGGTCACCCACCCCCAGTGAAGAACAGAGGGGTCACCCACTCCCAGTGTAAAACAGAAGGGTCACCCACGCCAGTGTGGAACACAGAGGACACCCACCCGCTGTGTGGAAGAGAAGGGGTCACCCACCCACTGTGTAGAACAGAGGTATCATCCTCTCCCCGTGTGGAACAGAAGGGTTACCCACCCCCTGTGTGTAACTGAGGGGTCCCCCACCCCCTGTGAAGAACAGAGGGGTCATCCTCTCCCCGTGTGGAACAGAAGGGTTACCCACCCCCTGTGTGTAACTGAGGGGTCCACCACCCCCAGTGAAGAACAGAAGGGGCACCCACCCACAGTGTGGAACAAAAGGGTCACCCATCCCAGTATAGTACAGAAGGGTCACCCACCCCAATGTAGAACAGAAGGGTCACCCACCCCCCCATGTGGAACAGAAGGGTAACCCACCCCAATGTAGAACAGATGGGTCACCCACTCCCAGTGTGGAACAGAAGGGTCACCCACCCCCAGTGTAGATCAGAAGGGTCACCCACCGCAGTGAAGAACAGAGGGGTCACCCACGCCCAGTGTGGAACAGAAGGGTCACCTACCCCCAGTGTAGAACAGAGGGGTCACCCAACCCCAGTGTAGAACAGAGGGGTCACCCACCCCCATTGTGGAAAAGAAGGGTCGACCACCCCAGCGTAGAACAGAAGAGTCACCCACCCCAGTGTGGAACAGAAGGGTCACCCACACCCAGTGAAGAACAGAAGGGGCACCCACCCCAGTGTAGAACAGAGGGGGCACCCACCCGCAGTGACAAACTGAGGGGTCACCCACCCCCAATGTAGAACAGAGGGGTCACCCACCCACATTGAACAGAAGGGTCACCTACCCCAGTGAAGAACATTAGGGTCACACACCCCTAGTGAAGTACAGAAGGGGCACCCACCCCCAGTGAAGAACATAGGGGTAACCCACCCCCAGTGTAGAACAGAAGGGTCACCCACCCTAGTGTGGAACAGAGGGGTCATCCTCCCCCCGTGTGGAACAGAAGGGTTACCCACCCCAGTGTAGAACAGAGGGGTCACCCACCGCAGTGCAGAACAGAATGGTCACCCACCCCTAGTGTGGAACAGAGGGGTCACCCACCCCCAGTGTGGAACAGAGTGGTCACCCACCCCCAGTGTAGAATGGAAGGATCACCCACCCCCAGTGAAGAAAAGAGGGGTCACCCACCCCCTGTGTTGAACAGAAGGGTCACCCACCCCCATTGTGGAACAGAAGGGTGACCCACCCGCAGTGTGGAACAGAGGGGTCACCCACCCCCAGTGAAGAACAGAAGGGTCACCCACTCCAGTGTGGAACAGAAGGGTCACCCACTCCAGTGTAGAACAGACGTGTCACCCACACCAGTGTGGAACAGAAGGGTCACCCACCCCAGTGTAGAACAGATGGGTGACCCACCCCCTGTGTTGAACAGAAGGGTCACCCACCCCCAGTGTAGAACAGAGGGGTCACCCACCGCAGTGCAGAACAGAATGGTCACCCACCCCCAGTGTGGAACAGAAGGGTCACCCACTCCAGTGTGGAACAGAAGGGTCACCCACTCCAGTGTAGAACAGACGTGTCACCCACACCAGTGTGGAATAGAAGGGTCACCCACCCCAGTGTAGAACAGAGGGGTCACCCACCGCAGTGCAGAACAGAATGGTCGCCCACCCCCAGTGTGGAACAGAGGGGTGACCCACCCCCAGTGTGGAACAGTGGGGTCACCCACCCCCAGTGTTGAATGGAAGGGTCACCCAACAACAGTGAAGAACAGAGGGGTCACACACCCCAGTGAAGAACAGAAGGGTCACCCACTCCAGTGTGGAACAGAAGGGTCACCCACTCCAGTGTAGAACAGACGTGTCACCCACACCAGTGTGGAACAGAAGGGTCACCCACTCCCAGTGTGGAACAGAGGGGTCACCCACCCCCAGTGTTGAATGGATGGGTCACCCAACAACAGTGAAGAACAGAGGGGTCACCCACCCCAGTGAAGAAGAGAAGGGTCACCCACCCCAGTGAAGAACAGAGGGGTCATCCTCCCCCCGTGTGGAACAGAAGGGTTACCCACCCCAGTGTAGAACAGAGGGGTCACCCACCGCAGTGCAGAACAGAATGGTCACCCACCCCTAGTGTGGAACAGAGGGGTCACCCACCCCCAGTGTGGAACAGAGGGGTCACCCACCCCTAGTGTAGAACAGAGGGGTCACCCACCCCAGTGTAGAACAGAGGGGTCACCCACACCCAGTGTAGAACAGAGGGGTCACCCACCCCCAATGTAGAACAGAGGGGTCACCCACCCACATTGAACAGAAGGGTCACCTACCCCAGTGAAGAACATTAGGGTCACACACCCCTAGTGAAGTACAGAAGGGGCACCCACCCCCAGTGAAGAACATAGGGGTAACCCACCCCCAGTGTAGAACAGAAGGGTCACCCACCCTAGTGTGGAACAGAGGGGTCATCCTCCCCCCGTGTGGAACAGAAGGGTTACGCACCCCAGTGTAGAACAGAGGGGTCACCCACCGCAGTGCAGAACAGAATGGTCACCCACCCCTAGTGTGGAACAGAGGGGTCACCCACCCCCAGTGTGGAACAGAGTGGTCACCCACCCCCAGTGTGGAACAGAGGGGTCACCCACCCCCTGTGTTGAACAGAAGGGTCACCCACCCCCATTGTGGAACAGAAGGGTCACCCACCCGCAGTGTGGAACAGAGGGGTCACCCACCCCCAGTGAAGAACAGAAGGGTCACCCACTCCAGTGTGGAACAGAAGGGTCACCCACTCCAGTGTAGAACAGACGTGTCACCCACACCAGTGTGGAACAGAAGGGTCACCCACCCCAGTGTAGAATAGAGGGGTCACCCACCGCAGTGCAGAACAGAATGGTCACCCACCCCCAGTGTGGAACAGAGGGGTGACCCACCCCCAGTGTGGAACAGTGGGGTCACCCACCCCCAGTGTTGAATGGAAGGGTCACCCAACAACAGTGAAGAACAGAGGGGTCACCCACCCCAGTGAAGAAGAGAAGGGTCACCCACCACAGTGAAGAACAGAGGGTTCAGCTACCCCCAGTGTAGAACAGAGGAGTCACCCACCCCCAGTGTAGAACAGAGGGGTCACCCACCCCCAGTGTGGAACAGAGGGGTCACCCCCCCCCCAGTGAAGAACAGAAGGGTCACCCACTCCAGTGTGGAACAGACGGGTCACCCACACCAGTGTGGAACAGAAGTGTCACCCACCCCAGTGTAGAACAGAGCGGTCACCCACCCCAGTGTAGAACTGAAGAGGCACCCACCCCAGTGTAGAACAGAGGGGTCACCCACCCACAGTGTGGAACAGAGGGGTCACCCACCCCCAGTGTAGAATGGAAGGGTCACCCACCCCCAGTGTAGAACAGAAGGGTTACTCACCCCCAGTGTAGAACAGAGGGGACACCCACACCCAGTGTGGAACAGAAGGGTCACCCACCCCCAGTGTAGATCAGAAGGGTCACCCACCGCAGTGAAGAACAGAGGGGTCACCCACCCCCAGTGTGGAACAGAAGGGTCACCTAACCCCAGTGTAGAACAGAGGGGTCACCCACCCCCAGTGTAGAACAGAGGGGTCACCCACCCCCATTGTGGAAAAGAAGGGTCACCCACACCCAGTGAAGAACAGTAGGGTCACCCACCCGAGTGTAGAACAGAAGAGTCACCCACCCCAGTGTGGAACAGAAGGGTCACCAACACCCAGTGAAGAACAGAAGGGGCACCCACCCCAGTGTAGAACAGAGGGGTCACCCACCCCAGTGTAGAACAGAGGGGTCACACACCCTCAATGTAGAACAGAGGGGTCACCCACCCACAGTGAACAGAAGGGTCACCTATCCCAGTGAAGAACATTAGGGTCACCCACCCCTAGTGAAGAACAGAAAGGGCACCCACCCCCAGTGAAGAACATAGGGTTTACCCACCCCCAGTGTAGAACAGAAGGGTCACCCACCCCAGTGTGGAACAGAGAGGTCACACACCCCATTGTGGGCCAGAGGGTTCATCCTCCCCCCGTGTGGAACAGAAGTGTTACCCACCCCCTGTGTGTAACTGAGGGGTCCCCCACTCCCAGTGAAGAACAGAAGGGGCACCCACCCCCAGTGTGGAACAAAAGGGTCACCCATCCCAGTATAGAACAGAAGGGTCACCCACCCCAATGTAGAACAGAGGGGTCACCCACCCCCAGTGTGGAACAGAAGGGTCAACCACCCCAATGTAGAACAGATGGGTCACCCACCCCCAGTGTAGAACACAAGGTTCACCCACCCCAATGTAGAACAGAGGGGTCACCCACCCCAGTGTGGAACTGAAGGGTCACCCACCCCAATGTAGAACAGAGGGGTCATCCTCCCCCAGTGAAGAACAGAAGGGTCACCCACCCACAGTGTAGAACAGAAGAATCACCCACCCCAGACCTTATAAGAAGGGTCACCCACCCCAGTGTAGAACAGAGGGGTCACCCACCCCCATTGTGGAACAGAGGGGTCACCCACCCCCAGTGTGGAACAGAGGGGTCACCCACCCCCAGTGTAGAATGGAAGGGTCACCCACCCCCAGTGTAGAACAGAAGGGTTACTCACCCCCAGTGTAGAACAGAGGGGTCACCCACCCCCAGTGAGGAACAGAAGGGTCACCCACCCCCAGTGTAGATCAGAAGGGTCACCCACCGCAGTGAAGAACAGAGGGGTCACCCACGCCCAGTGTGGAACAGAAGGGTCACCTACCCCCAGTGTAGAACAGAGGGGTCACCCACGCCCAGTGTGGAACAGAAGGGTCACCCACACCCAGTGAAGAACAGATGGGGCACACACCCCAGTGAAGAACAGAAGGGGCACCCACACGCAGTGACAAACAGAGGGGTCACACACCCCCAATGAAGAACAAAAGTGTCACCCACCCCAGTGTAGAACAGAGGGGTCACCCACCCCAGTATGGAACTGAGGGATCACCCACTGCCAGTGTAGAACAGAGGGGTCACACACCCTCAATGTAGAACAGAGGGGTCACCCACCCACAGTGAACAGAAGGGTCACCTACCCCAGTGAAGAACATTAGGGTCACCCACCCCTAGTGAAGAACAGAAGGGGCACCCACCCCCAGTGAAGAACATAGGGGTCACCCACCCCCAGTGTAGAACAGACGTGTCACCCACACCAGTGTGGAACCGAAGGGTCACGCACCCACAGTGAAGAACAGAGGGGTCACCCACCCCCAGTGTAGCACAGAATGGTCACCCACCCCTAGTGTAGAACAGAAGAATCACCCACCCCAGTGTTTATAAGAACGGTCACCCACCCCCAGTGTGGAACAGAAGGGACACCCACCACAGTGTGGAACAGTAGGGTCACCCACCTCCAGTGTGGAACAGAAGGGTCACCCACCCCAGTGTGGAACAGAAGGGTCACACACCCCCAGTGTAGAACAGAGGGGTCACCCACCCCAGAGTGGAATGGAGGGGTCAGCCACCCCAAGTGTATAACAGAAGGGTCACACACCCCGTGTGTAGAACTGAGGTCACCCACTCCCAGTGTGGAACAGAGGGGTCACCCACCGCCAGTGTGGAACTGAGGGATCACCCACTGCCAGTTTAGAACGGAGGGGTCACCCACCCGCAATGTAGAACAGAGGGGTCACCCACCCACAGTGAACAAAAGGGTCACCTACCCCAGTGAAGAACATTAGGGTCACCAACCCCTAGTGAAGAACAGAAGGGGCACCCACCCCCAGTGAAGAACATAGGGGTCACCCACCCCCCAGTATAGAACAGACGTGTCACCCACACCAGTGTGGAACCGAAGGGTCACCCCACCCCAGTGTAGAATAGAGGGGACACCCACCCCAGTGTGGAACAGTAGGGTCACCCACCCCAGTGTGGAACAGAAGGGTCACACACCCCCAGTGTAGAACAGAGGGGTCACCCACCCCAGAGTGGAATGGAGGGGTCAGCCACCCCAAGTGTATAACAGAAGGGTCACACACCCCGTGTGTAGAACAGAGGTCACCCACCCCCAGTGAAGAACAGAGGGGTCACCCACCCCCAGTGAAGAACAGAAGTGTCACCCACCCCAGTGAAGAACAGAAGGGTCACCCACCCCCAGTGTGGAACAGAAGGGTCACCTACCCCCAGTGTAGAACAGAGGGGTCACCCACCCCCAGTGTAGAACAGAGGGGTCACCCACCCCAGTGTGGAACAGAAGGGTCACCCACACCCAGTGAAGAACAGAAGGGTCACCCACCCCCAGTGTGGAACAGAGGGGTCACACACCCCCAATGAAGAACAGATGTGTCACCCACCCCCAGTGTAGAACAGAGGGGTCACCCACCCCAGTGTGGAAAAGAAGGGTCAACCACCCCAGTGTGGAACAGAAGGGTCACCCACACCCAGTGAAGAACAGAAGGGGCACCCACCCCTGTGTAGAACAGAGGGGTCACCCACCCCAGTGAAGAACAGAAGGGGCACCCACCCGCAGTGACAAACAGAGGGGTCACACACCCCCCAATGAAGAACAGATGTGTCACCCACCCCAGTGTAGAACAGAGGGGTCACCCACCCCAGTGTGGAACTGAGCGATCACCCACTGCCAGTGTAGAACAGAGGGGTCACACACCCCCAATGTAGAACAGAGGGGTCACCCACCCACAGTGAACAGAAGGGTCACCTACCACAGTGAAGAACATTAGGGTCACCCACCCCTAGTGAAGAACAGAGGGGGCACCCACCCCCAGTGAAGAACATAGGGGTCAC